>NC_141053.1:61861294-62318794 GCF_041138505.1 Cibotium barometz | reverse complement strand
AAGAAACGAGAGAATGAAGAGGAATACACTGACATAGAAATAATTCCGACTGCAAGTTTTTACAGCCTTGGAGTCTTGGACAAGCCTTCTCACTTTCTTGATATGACACTGCCAGTCACTGCCTGAAATTATTTATAAAGTTGTAACTTGACACAATGGAAAGGACAAGATCTTCTTGATGAAGCAAAATTGCCATTTTATATTAAACCTTGTATCATGTTTCTCCTTTAGAGGCAAGAACCTCCTCCTTCTGCATAGCTCACACCACTTGTGCTTGAATCATGAAAATTACACGAATTGCGTAAATCTCTACGTTCTTGCATCTGAATAGGAAAGAACAATATAGCGAGGGAAATGAAGGAGCCCTGACAAATTTTTTGTCTTAAGTGTATGATGTGAGAGCATCATTTGTTGAAAGTATGTCTCTGCATGAAGCTTCTTGCAGTTACAATGAATCGATCCTTTCTTTGAATCTTTGAACAGGTGCATATCCTGCAAATCAATTGAGATTTCTGGCACCTCAATCAAGCTCACCTGGGTATGAGTTTATCAGCTTGTGGGGTTTATGTGTATACTGACGTTGATGCAAAGGTTCATACCCATTACTGGGCACATACTTTAGTGGGTATGTCATGGTAGCTGGTCCCTAGTGTGGATGATGAAGTTGAAGGTTTCTAATCTAGTTGATGCGATGACGTTATAACTTCGTGTTTTATGTGATGAGTTTGGGCGTGTTCTCACATTCATCTAGGTCCATCTATGCGGAGGAGGAGGTGAGCAGGCGCATCGAGAAGTTTTGGTCATGGAGATGGGATGACCTCAAGGATCTCATAGAGGAGACTCTAACGGAGTCCAACCAGATTTGTGTAGAGGCAGCCCTGCTGGTCAGGCAGGAGTTGTGGGCGAGAGAGCGAGGTCTTCACAAAGGACAGCCTCCATTCAACGTTTACGGCAAGTCTTCGCCTGGATTAGAGGAGTTCAGGGTGCAAGAGATCTGGGATCACGCACAGGAGATCATAGTTCACTTTCCACATTTCCTTGTCATTTTGGACCAGGAAGGGAGATCGCATGAGCAAATACTGCTTCAAGACACATGGGTCCAGAGTAGCAGGGGAACAGATCCGCTGCCTTCGAGCACAGGATGGCAGCCATCACAGAGCACCAGAGGAGGTGATGGGGATCACGAAAGAGTACTACAGAGAGCTCTTTCAGCAACAGTACCCTCAACCCCGCGCAGCGAGATGCAGGGAGCATGTATGGAGCCACATCCCCACTGTGGTGTCACCTCGGACGAGTGAGTCCCTAATAGCATCCCTTCATAGAGCAGGAGCTCTTGGATGCCTTCACAAAGCAGGACGGGCAGAAATGCCCTGGGGAAGACAGTCTCTCTCAAGCCTTCTTCCTCACCTTTTGGGACTAGATCCACCGGCCATTGTTGGCAGCTTTTGAGCATATCTTCAATGCCCGTAGGATGCGTGACGGGCTCATTTGTCTCCTTCCCGAAGGTGGGGACTGGCCGGAGGTCCGTCGATGGCAGTTTATCACCCTTCTTCCCACTGCCTACAAGATTCTAGCCAAAATGAGAAGTGCTTGGGTGCGGCCTCTTCTTCCTAGAGCAATTCCATCAAAAGAGTATGCTCTGAAGGGCCTAACTTTAGATATCTAGGAGGAAAAGCCTGATTTTTCAAACGACATCGTGTAGCTAAGCGTCTTGCATATCGAGTAGATCCAAGCTAGATCCTTGCTCTTGCAATTGAGCAAGGGTAGACATGGCCAAGGACATACCCCCCACTTGAATAAAGGCAAACGTCCTCGATTGCCGTCATTGGTTGCAATACATACACAAAAGCATAATTGATCAGATTTCAAAATTGCCATGCATAGCAACACCCAAATCTGTATGAACAATACTGACTTGATTGCCAAACGAATTAGCCTTCATTGTAGATATACTTTACAAACGTGATTCCAAATTATGCATCAATGTAAAACATATCTTAGTGACTAGTACATTGGTCATAGAGGTTCCTCAAGCAAAATATTGTCAATCCCAATACCCCGAGTGCACCTATAGTAACACCATGCAACCTTTAGCCAACTAAGCGCATCCTTGACCATGAGGCGAAGGTACTACCCCCCCCCCCCCCCCCCCCCCCCCCCTTGATTAGCAAGCACTACTCAGGATCGATGCCCTGATGAGAGCCACAACCAAAGTGGGCTCTAATTGACAAGCTTCAAGGTAGAGCTGTATGACCTGGGGTGCATCTACCATCCAGTTCACCCTCCTCCAACCACTTTGCATGTAGGAAAGAATAATTCTTAAACTTCACCAAGTAGTGCCGTGATTTTGTACCTTGAACTTTCCGGTCTTTATGTTGCAAGATTTGCTCATGAATCAAGAGTTCCTCCATCTCTCCCACTTCTGGGAGTTCTTCCACAAGCATGTCTTCGGGTACATTCCCCTTGAATAGTTTCAGGAGACTCGTGTTGTGAAAGGCATTGTGAATCCTCCAACCATCCGGCAAATCCAATATATAAAGTGCATCATTAATCTTGATGGTACCCACTTTTTAGATCTATATGGCTAAATGTCACAGCCCCTTCCAAACAGTCTAGGATGTCATCAATCCATGGAATTGGAAAACGATTCTTGATGGTTATCTTATTCAATGGTCAGCAGTCAATGCACATCCGCCACAAACCATCTTTCTTCTGAAGTAACAACACATGAGAGCAATAAGGAGACGAGCTTGGCTGAATCAGCCCTTTTTCCATCGACACATTAACCTATGCCATAATTTCCTCGTGTTGGGCTTTACTCACCCTGTACGGTGGTTTATTAGGTGGACTAGTGCATGGAATTATATCTATCCCATAATCCTTAGGCCTTTCAGGTGGAAGCTCACCATGCAATGATTCAAAGAAACAATCTTGAAACTGCAATAAAAATTCAATTCTATCTTTATCCAATTTAGACACATTACCCTCACTTTCATCAATTATTTTATCCTTGACAAAACCGAGATACATAGAAAGATGCTTTTTCATTACGTTTTACCCGATACAATCAAGATAGACTCCCCTTTCAACTTGGCATCATTTGTGTGCGTCTTGCATCTAAACTCAAAAGTGAGGGATCTTCTGCAAGATCCAACCTAGGGATCCACTCTGTGGTACCAAGGCATAACCAAAATAACATTTGCTCTAGCAATAGGTATAATATAAAACTCTTCCGTATCCACATATGTTTGCATATGCATGTGTAACTTTCCAATGATGGGTGTGACATCTTAGGGGTGGCAAGCTGGCTGGGAGGTAAGTGACCAAGAAAAGTGGCAGATCTAGGGGAGGAATGTGATCAATCTAAGGTACACTATAGAGGATGGAGGAGTTAGAACAAGATGAGATCTGGCTACAGGTTGGGACTGAATTTTGGGCTGTTAGCTGAGGGAGAGAGGCTGATGTAGGAGGGCAAAGAGCTAGGCTAGGCTCCCAATATGGCGCAAGAAAATGTGAGAGGGTAGCGCATGTATTTATTAGTGAGGTAATATGTAGGGTCTCACACAGATGCAATGTTGTAGAGCATCATATAGATGCAACATGTCGAGCATTGTGAAAATGCAACTAGCGTCACATAGAATCAACATTTGCTCGAGTGTTACACATATGTTACAGCACTTCGAGAGCATGCAGTTTTAACACTACTTCAAGTTCATGCACATTCAACACTTTTTGAGTGTCATAGATTCAACACTGCTTCGATTCTCACAATTTTTTGGCTCATAATTTTACTAATGCATGGACCAAACCATCTACCTCATGTCACCTGCTTAGCTTGATAGTGGCCCAAACGACTATTCTGATGCAAGTTCAAATCCATCTGTGGGCGAACAACAAGTAGGTTATCACATCCTTTGTGTAAGGATTGACACCCTTCTACTTAAGGTGCAACACGGTTGAGCTGCATTGCTTGTCAAGGATGTCTGTGTATCACTAGTTGTGATTGGAACCCCTTTTGAATCAAGGTTGTAAAGTTTGTGTGGGTTCCTTTTTTCTCGTCTCATTTTGTGATTACTTGTGCCTTGGGGTGTGTAACAAAGACAGGAAGGGAAAGGGGAATTGAAGGGGACAGGAAGGGAAAGGGGAATTGAAGGGGAAAGCCATGAAGCCACGAAAGGCATGGATATAGAGAAGGAAAGGGGGAAAGAGGAACGGGAAGCAGAGGAAGACATAAGAATTGAGAAAGAAGGGGAGAGGAGATGGAGTTGGAGTCGTGAGGTGAAAGAAGCAAGAGGATTAGATTGGGTAGTCACATCAAAATGTACCTTGCAAATGTGTGAGGGGTTGACTTATATAGCCCCCCACAATTCCCATGAAATCCCCCTTATCTTCTCACCTATTTCCTGTTGTTTTCCCACCCTTAATAATCACCTCGGTAGGAGGTAGGGGTAGTCCTGGATGATGCTTTCTAGCTGCCATGAGTTCTCATCCTTGGGAAGACCTTTCCACTTGATCAAGTGTTCCATGTAAGCTTTGTTGCGGAGCACATGATCTATGAAGCCTACAATACTCTCCGATACATAGATGATACAACCCTCCTCATCCATGGGTGGTAGCTCTGGGAGGACTTGGACATGTTGTCCTACATGTGGCTTCAGCAAGGAAACATGGAAAACATTATGAATCCTGAAGGTTCTGGGTAGCTCCAATTCATATGCCACCTCACCAACCTTGCGGATGATCCTGTAGGACCGTAATATCCATGAGCAAGCTTCATATTGGTGTTACCCTTCAGCGAGGCATAATGGTTCTTATGGAGGCATAAATGCACATAATCTCCTTCAAAGGATAGATACCTCCTTCGTTCAGTTCATCCGCACACTTCTTTTGCTTGGTTTGGGCATCTTGCATATTCTTCTTAGCCAATTGCAAAAGGGCATCCATAGTCTCCAAGTCATTCCTTGCTTGCTGATTTTCCACAGCCATGTCTGCAATTAATGATGGCATCCCAACTTTGCATCCATACATAGCCTCAAACGGACTCATGCCAATAGAAAGGTACTTGTTGGTACTGTTGTAACAAAATTCAGCGATTCCCAACCACTTATCCCAAGACTTCTCTGTATCATGACAAAGGTGCATAACTTGCAAAGGTTTATACCACGGCAACATTTGCGTCGCGACCTTCCCGCTACCCTGCTACACCTTGTCGCACACGAGCTCGTCTGCTACCTGTCTACCGCCTCGTCCCTCTCCCCCCCACCTTCCTTCACCTTCGCCTCACCTCCTTGCTGGTTCAGATGGCAGCCTTCGCCTGAGACTTGCCGAAGCTCTTCCTATCTGAGCTCTCGCAGGTCACGCCTGCGCAGCCTCCATCTCTCTCGCGTGATGTTTGGCTCTCTTCCAACGGCAGTTTTGGCTAGTGAATGGGTGGGTGGTTTGCACCCATTGCCCTCTTGTTGGCGCATATGTCATTCGTGCAGGGCTTGCAGGTGCAAGCTACTCTCTCACGCCACCTATGGCTTGGGGCATTGCACCTCTTTGGAGGGGAGCACTTCTTTATTTAGACTGCTTCCCAGCCCTAGCGGTTTGCATCACTTTCACTTACATAGCAGCAAAGGAAATATAAGGAAGGTTCTGGTATGTGGTCGCGAGGAGTTTTGGCACTACATCGGGCATGAGGAGCTAGGGTTGCAAGATGTTTGCCTCCCTTGTGGTCGAGAGCTCTTCTTGATAGTCGGGCTTGGCAACAGGGATCCTGCTACTTCTAGTCTCGGAGCTACACCTGCTCATGGAACCTTGCTACCCTGTTGTGGCTTTATTGCTCTCCTCTGAGTAGGGGTTGTTGGACGCCTTGTTCTTGGTCGGGCTCGACTTCTGGATATTGACTCAGAGGAGTCGTATCAACCTATGGTTCGCTGGCTCGAGGATTTCTACTTCCTAGGGCAATGCTTCTTGGCTCTCTCCTCGGGGCTTCTTGGTCTAACACCTTCTCTTGGGGCTCCGCTCTTTCCAGCCGTACCAGGACACACCCTAGTTGGGTTGAGGCATGAGGTGGTTGCTCTTGGTGGGCCTCTTTCTGTTAGTGTCTTCGGGCGGGCTTGGTGGGTGGGAGCTCAGCAGAGGATGGGTCTTCACATCATTCACAATCTACGGGTGTCTCCACATTAGGGATCCGTAGCTTCTTTGGTTTCGTGGTCTATTGGTTGCCCAGATTAGGGCTTTTTGTTTTGGTGGCATATTGCAACAGCTTAATGCTTAACCCCGTGAGGCTTGTAGTTTCATGGGTGGGATGGAATCTTTGTGCTCTAGCATTGTTGTTGAGCTTTATGTAATCTCTGTTTTGAAAGTAATATAATCAGCCCTTCTTTTTGCAAAAACAAAAAAAAGACAAAAGTGCCTCAAGTATTCCTCCACCCATTTATTTACCCTTTTGATTGGACATCTGTCTGAGGGTGGTAAGCAGTGCTAGGCATGAGGGAAGTACCCATTGCTGAAAAGAGCTCTAGCCAAAAGTGACCCATAAATTTTGTATCTCTATCATTGAGAATTTCCTTAGGAAACCCGTGATGCTTAAAAACATGCTCAATAAACTGCCAAGCAACCTATGCTGTTGAGTAGGGAGTCTTAGTGGGTATAAAATGGGCATGTTTTGTCATTTTTTCAACAACCACATAAATGCTATCCTATCCCTTGTCTATAGAAGGCAAGCTTGTAATGAAATCCATGGCTATGTGAGTCCATTTACCTTTTGAAATAGGTAATGCCTGCAATGTCTATTTTATATTGCTAGCAAGGCAAGCATTCAGAGACGTATTTAACCACATCTTGCCACAAGCCATCTTAGATAAAGCTCTCTTTAACCTTTTCATATGTCTTAGTGATATCCACATGTCATGCCATAGGAGATGAGTGCATTTCCTATAAAATTAGCAGTCTATAATTTGAGTCTGCCATGAGATAAATTCTGTCCCTACACCATAGCAATCCATTACGGAGCTGAAATTCAGCATGCCCCTAGCTTGAAGGCTGTTATAACTCCTAAAAGATGGGATCTGCCTTAGAATTCTGCGTATGTTCTTCTTGAATACCATGAATCCACTCCTGATAGATGGTGGAAACGATAGACAAACTGTAAGCCCACATTCTAGACCAACCACATTTTCTTTACCTTTACTCAATGTAAAGATGATAGGACTGAACTGTAGCCAATGATCTCTTCTACTTCATGGACAAATTAGGTTGTGTAAGAAAGTCCTTTAGTGTCCTATGATCCATTTTAATCTTTATTTTGCTGCCATACATGTAGTGGTACCATTTTTCAAAAGCATGCAAGGTAGCCAACATTTCGTAATCATAAACATGATGAGCTAACTCCTTGGCATTGAACTTCCTGCTCTCAAAAGCTATAACTCCATGCTCTTGTCTCAGAACATTCCCCAAGCCTTTGCCAATTGCATTTGTCTCCACAATGAACCGTGAGAAATCGGGGCATACAAGTACAAGGCATTCTTCAAATCCTCAAAACTGAGTTGTGCTTCTTCTGACCACTTGCAGGCATCCTTCTTCAACAAATCAATGAGAGGAGCTGTCCTCTTGGCAAACTGTTTTATAAATCTCTTGTAAAAGAAGCAAGACCCAAGAAGCCTTTGAGTAGGATTCTATGGCTGCGGCCACTCCCTTGTGCACTTGGCTAGATCCACTCGAATGCCATCCTTGCTCATAGTGTGTCCAAGATACTCAACCTCTTCTGCCATGAAAGTGCATTTGATGACCTTAGCATAAAGTTGATGCAACCTCAAATTTTCCAACACCTACTTAACATGATCGATGTGCTCCTGCTTCTCCTTCCTGTAAATGAGGATGTCATAAAAAAATACTAGTACACATTTGAAAAGAAGTGTGTACACTTTTGCTGCACAAGTCGTATAGCTGGGGACTTGCCGAACACCATATGCGAGCCACGAATGGCTGCAAGCATACAACCAGGAAAGCAAGCTCAAACAGAATGCAAGGGTGTGTCACTCACCGCTCTAACCGCCGCCATGAAGGATTCCCGCGTCGCAGCAGTGAAGGAAGAGCCGTCGTCGCCACTCTACCGCCTCGCCGTCGCCGTGCCGCTACACAATGCTCGATCGCTCTCTCTCTCTCTCTCTCTCTCTCTCTCTCTCACGCAGGAGAAGGAAACCAAGGAGATAAGGCAAGAGCACTCTTGTATTCAACACATGAGAATAAGAGTTTTAGGATTACATTTGGCTCTTATAGGTGACTTGGTCGTTCACACATGGGCGTCTATACATGGCCGGCCGATCCTAACCCTTACCCTGCTGATATTCAAGGTGTGCCTCTCATCGGCGATCACCCAATCCCTTTATCCTTAACATATGGTGCCGATAAGCCCGGCCCATGACTCAGAATATTTAAATTAATGATGTAAAACATAGTACGTCTCAATGTCCGTCTCATAGGTTAACATGCCCCCCTTCCTGATGTAGATTCCGTCCTCGGAAGCTATGGTATGGTAAGCTCGATAGGGTTGTTGTGGTAGACCGTCTGCAAAATAGGGAAGTAGAGTGAAAGTATGCTGGAATTCAAAAGATATAAAGTGTATAAATTCAAGCATGTTAGACTACAATGGATGTTGCTATGAGACTTAGTTTAAGGGATCACATGAATGAGCTAGTGTAGGAAATTAACAGGAGTATAATAATTATTGAAAGTAAATCAAGAGTTAGCAAGGTGTCAAAGGTTAATCAAGGTTTATAAAAACTGGCCTAAGTCAAGGAAAATAACTAAACTTAATAAATAAACAGATGACCACACTGTGTCTACTCTAAGAACAAGTTAATACCACGAGCCTAGGGACACAAGAAACATTAGAGTTACAGGAGCCTTTTGCCTTTATTTTTTTTAATGCACGTGATAATTTTTACACACAATGGCGACCTTCCTAAGGCAAAACTAACATCGATCCTGGTACCATGTTTAACACAAGGCATTATCCAGGAATCTATTAGTTCACCTTAGGCAAGGCTACCCCCTACCAACCAAGGCATCGGTCTAGAATACTCCTCGCCTACCAAGTATCAATAAGGCGATAGGCCAACATTAAAGCACATCATAGACTTGTATTGCCATTTATTGTAGGCTTTTTTTCTTTTTTTCTTTTTTTCTTTTTAAATTTATTTCTTTTGATCTTTGCTCCTGAACTATAATTTGTCTTGCATCCTTTCGACAAGGGGTAAAAGCTATGTCCTAGAGGTCAACACACACATGGCCAGGTGTCAAACATTAAGATGGTTTGACCCTAGACCTAAGACAATCGTATTCCAAGGTTAACTAAAGACTGCATGCATTCTCAAGAATATATCCAATAAGGTTAAACTCATTAATGATTCACACTAGCACGTCAAGCAACTTCAAAATCTAAGTAGTACATTGACAATTTCCATGTGGTCATGCATTATAGTTCATGCAATTAATTGAACAGTAAAAACGAAAGAGAGTAGGTATAGAAGAATTACACCTGTATTTTGGAGATCTCCTTGATTCGATGAGAAAAATGCCTGCAATTTGATGAGATATTTATGTATGAGCATTGCGGCTATCTCAGGACTTGAAAGCGAACCCACCTCAAACTTTTCCACCTGTACAACCAACTAACAAGCACTATACCTCGAGAGGCACATCAGTGTGAAAAATTAAAGACTCGTTTAAGGAATCCAAACTAGAAAAAACTTGAAAACACTAACCTACCTACCACACCACACTACTACTGAGGATACGGTAAGAGGATGTTGTAGAGTCTTGGCTCTAGCCCTAAAGCTAAGCCTCTATCCGCATCATCCAAATAAATAAAGTCAACCTCAGTAGTGCCATGAGTTTCATCCGTCCATTCATCATTATCAGATATTTCCTTTTCATTTTCCCATCCACATAAACTCATCAAGAATGTAACCATGCGAGGATAGTCATCTTGTGGAAAAGGAAAGCATTGGGCTATCGGGGATATGTCCTCTACGGAGTAGGGGTCAGTCATGGTCAATAGGTGAATTAGCCATTCTAATTCCTCAACATTTTCCTCTCTGGCTAGTACATCTATATGATCCCATTCAGTTTCAATTACAGGATAGCACATGTGAAATATCTGAGAAAGGTACAGATGATACCACTCACCAAAGATAGGAGTGGATGAAGTGTATGATGATCATGCATGTGCCATATCTGCAAACACAGATATAGCATCAGTAGGTTTATGACAGGTCAATCTAGTTCTTGATTGTATATATGGATATTTCTGTTCTTAACGTGCTCTTGCTCTTTTTACTATTTTTTGCTTTTCTTTTCTTTTCTCTTCTGTGTATGAAGCTATATATATACATCCCCTTGAATTTGGCAATTACATGGTCAGGGGAGAAGGTTAGGGAGGAAGCAATAGAATGTCGAGCGTGAGTACATGCTCCCCCTTTCCTTGGGTAGATCATATTTTCTACAATGATGCTGCAGCCTCTTGGAACCAATTTGTCCAACGGGTCATAGGTTGTGATGTGGGCAGATAGCTTTTTATGACCCTTGTGGCCACATCCAATTGCAGAGATGTTAGTGTACGCTCCCATTGACGAATGGAGGAAATGGTTTCCGAAGATACTATTACAAGCGGAGACGTATACTCATCGGTCTTTTGTTGGGTGTTGACAAGAGTAGGTGTAGAGCATGTAGAAACTTCTATATCAGCGTGTGCCTGGCATGAGGAGCTAGAAGCTTCATGTGGCTCCCCCCTTCCCGAGCTAGGTGGTAATGATCGATATCGTTTGGGAATCCAAACTAGCTCTGGAAGAAGTGGTGCGGAGCACTCTGTTACCTTTCCCTTACCACGGTCTTGAATTGTCGTTGGGGTGGCAACATTTGGTTTGCAAGGTTTTACAGGTGATGTAGAGGGATTCATCTTATGTTTAGGGACCCAAATCTGGTCATTCCCCTTGTAGTACCCTTGGGCTATTAATAATTTTTTAGGGATCCATCGTGATGTTACATTGCCCTTTCTCGGGTGGGTAGCTGTTTTCTTCCTACGAGGCTTCTTGTTTGAACGAGATTGAGCAGGGGAAGTAGCTGTTAACGAAGCTTTTGGGACCCATTTGTATGTACTCTTTGGCATAGTAAGCAGAGCTTTAAAGACCACCCTACATGTTTCCACTCCTGGCGTTGAAGCGTTAGAGGGGTGGCAAACAATCAAAGATGGTTTTGCCACTGGACTTTGTGATTTTTTGTTATCCAGCATTTTGTCCAGAGTCGATGGCTTAGGAGCCGGATTTTGAGCGGTCATACTGAGTGTTGGTTCTTGCGTTGTGACTCGTCTGGTTGCCCAATCAATATTGCACACTTGGTGGCCAACATCCATTTGCACCCTAAGTTTACAGTGCCTTCCATGGTACCAGCAAGCATAACCAAAAAGCTTTGAATTACGGTCCCCTTGTCATAGGCAACCGGAGTGTGCAGAATTCCTGAGACAGGGGTTTTCTTCTTGTTGATACCTTGAACTTGGATAGCACTCTTGGATAAAGGTGGTTTTCCAAGTTGACACCACATGCCATATGATAGCAAATTGTATTGAGCTCCTGTATCCAATAATGCATTATACAGCACCTCCCCGTAAGGACTCTGTAACTCAATTGGGTATCTTAGAGGTGGCTCAGATTCTAGTGAATCCTCCTCTGCCTCCTCGAAAAATATTTGCGTAATTCCCAAGTTGGCTTCTCGTTGGCACCACCTAGCACGCTGTTGACGTTCTTTGGCTTCATCTCTCGCTTGTATTTTCTTAAGCTCGGCTTGTTCTTTAGCTGCCTTCTTTTGATGGATTGCATATAACTCCTCTTGGCTGAGGGGACCATAGTATCTTTTGAATTTACTCCCATTAAGGAATCCAATGGTTTCAACTGCGTCGAGAGTCTCCACTGTGATGGTACCTTGTGGGGTAATTTCACATACTCTATACGGTCCCTTACCAGCATATTTGAGCTTCTTCTTTTCGTTTCGCACTCCATACATCAGGACTTTATCCCCAACCTTGATGTCCTTGTCCTTTAGGTGGCGATCAAACCATTTTTTCCTTCTATCCTTCTCCACAAGGGCATTGTACACAGCCAATTGTCTTTCTTCGTTTAGCCGCTCAAGGATATATAGACGCTCTACTAATGGATTACCATCCCAACCCTCTTGAGTAGCAACACGAAGACTAGGAATGACAAATTCCCACGGCATGACCGCTTCTTGGCCATATACCATTTTGAATGGTGTGCAATTAATAGCCACTTTGTACGCAGTACGATAGGCCCATAAAGCTGTTGTAAGCTTTAGATCCCAATCCGTGCGATGAGCTTCAACTGTCTTTGTCAAAACAGAGATTAAGGTCTTGTTGGTACTCTCGGCTTGGCCATTCGCTTGCGGATAGTAAGGAGTAGATTTATGATGGGATATCATGAAATTTGTTGTGAGCTCCTTAATCACTTCATTTATAAAATGCGTACCATTGTCGCTCACAAGTTCAAAAGGACAACCGAAGCATGTGATTATATTTTCAAAGAGGAACTTGGCTGTTGTCCTTGCATCTGCCTTACGTGTTGCTTTCGCTTCAGCCCATTTGGTCATATAGTCAGTGGCCACAATAATATAGCGAGATTGTGTGTTTTGGGCCGCTGGGCTAATTGGACCTACAAAGTCTAAACCCCACTTTTCAAATGGTTGGTTTACTTTGATTGGATGTAGGGCCATCTGATCTTTCCGCTGGGGTTTCTTGTATCGTTGGCATTCATCGCAACCCTTCACAAAAAGTGATGCATCTTGGAACATAGTGGGCCACCAATACCCTGATTGTAAGATCTTTCGCGCAGTTAAGTCTCCTGAGAAGTGACCACCGGCTACGCCCATATGTGCCTCTTGCAAAATGTATAGATACTCATCCTCTCGGGCACAACGCCTAAGAACGTCATCCTTTTCTCTTTTATAAAGAGTCCCGGCTATCAGGCAATAAGGTTCGCATTCCTTGATCAGCTTTCGAGCTAGATCTTTACGAAGCTCCTTGGGTGGAAAGCCATTAACCAAAAAGTTAACAATCTTCTCACTCCATTCGTCTCCACCATGAACAGGGAAGTGTCAGGTAAGTCATCATCAACCCTTGTAGGAGCCTCACCATTAGGTATGTGAGACAAATGATCAGCCATAACATGTTTTTTGCTAGGTCTCACAACAACGATGAAATCAAACTCAAGAAGAATAAATAGCCATCGTGTGATTCTTCCTGTGGAGCATGGTTTGTTTACCAGATACAACAATGCTTGATGATCCACATAGAAAACAAACTTGGTAGCAAGGAGGTAATAACGAAATTTCTTTACTGCATATATCATTGCCAACCCTTCTCGCTCTGTAGTGGTGTAGTTCATCTCAGCATCGTTCAACTGGCGCGAGACTGGCAAAGCTAATGGGGTAGTCTAGCTTGTGTTCTCCAGGTTGAGTTAATACACACCCAATAGCAAAGTTTGATGCATCAATATGCACATGGAAGAGTAAATCCCAGTTAGGCATTTTCAAGATTGGAGCACTCGCCAAGGCCTTCTTTAATAGCTCATAGGCACGGTCACATTCTTCGGTCCAAATAAACTCGATGAGAAGCTTATACAATGGTCGAGCTATTTCGGCAAAGAATAGAATAAATCTTCGATAATAACCAACGTGGCCCATAAAGCGTTGGACTCCCTTATAGTTGGTGGGTGGGTGTAATTCCAGAATGACCTTGATTTTACTCCCGTCGATGGAAATCCCATTTTTGGACACTATATGCCCTAAGATAACTCCGTGTTTAACCCAGAATTGGCATTTGAAAGGATTCAATGAGATGCGATATAATCTACACCTTTCAAATATTTTTCGTAAACACATCAAGTGCTCGTCCCAAGAGGAATGAACACAAAGATCATCTAAGAAAGCTTCACAAAAGTCCCTTACATATTCCTTAAAGGCCGTGTTTATCAATCGTTGGAATGTTGCAGGTGCATTGGTCAAGCCAAAAGCCATGACGTGAAAGGCAAACACTCCAAACTCCGTGATAAATGCTGTTTTAGCTTGGTCCTCGACTGCAATTGTGATCTGATTGTAACCCGAGTACCCATCTAAAAAGCTATATGCCTCCTTGCCTGCCACTCTTTCAAGCACATGTTCAGAATATGGCAAGGGGTAATGATCCCTTCTGGTGACTGCATTAACCTTTTTGAGATCAACGCACACTCTAAGTTTCCCATTCTTCTTTGGTACAATGACTATCGGAGAAACCCATTCTGAGTGCTCAATTGGGTATATGAATCCACATTTTACAAGCTTTTCAATTTCCTCTTGTACAATCTTTGCGTACTTAGGATTCATTGGGTAGGGACGTTGCTGGACTGGTTTAGCAGTGCTAATCATTGGAATCGTGTGTTGCACCACCGAGGGTGGAATACCCTTCATATCATGATATGTCCAGGCAAATATGTCCTTGAATTCCTTAAGAAGCTTCGTAAGTGCAGCTTCTTCCGCCTTGGTGAGGTCTTGAGCAATAAAAACTGGTTTAGACTCCTCACCCAGATCTGCTAAGTCTATCTCCTTAACTACCGCAGGGCCATCGTAGACACCGCTACTCCCATTGGTAGGCGTTCGTTGGGCTTTTGTGTAGACCACTTTACGTTCCCCTGTGGGGTGAATGATTTGAAATGCTTGGGTGCGGGGTGTAAGTCTACTGGTTCTTGTTGTGCCAGGTTTTTTTCTTTCAATTCTGCCTCCTTTTGTTGCTGAGCTAACTCTTGGTTTTGCCGCCTTCTTGCAGTACGACTTAGTTTCGGCTTCTCTTCGATCTCTAATTGGGCGACGTCATGAGGTTGCAGAATACACCACATGACACTTTGGAGGTATTGTCTCCAATTATCCGCTAATTTTCGATGAGCGTCAATAGCTCCTACATAACTAAGCCATTCTGCAGTAGATCTCTCTTTGTTTATTGCAGTGCGTACATTAGCTCGATAGCGTTGGCGCTTATGTCTCGTTTTCTTCTTACCAAGTTTTTGATTTTTGTTTCTGTCATATTCAAACTCACTTGGTCGATTTTCACTTGTGTCCCCCTCACTTTCGGATGAACTGCGGGAGGTCACCATCCTAGGCCTTGAGCACATTGCTTCCACATTTGGGTGAATATTTGATTCATCCCCCCCACCATTAGGCTCAGAGTTAGTTTCTTCTTGAGATTCAGACGACTCAGAGTTACATTGGTCAGAGTCTTCGCTACTTTCAGTGTCAGTGTAGTCTGCCGCTTTCTCGCCATCAGGAGTCAAATGCATAACACCTATCATGTTTATTGGCACTAACGGTGGCATATCTTGCCCCTCAGGTGTTACCCAACTTGTGCCTCTATTTCCCCATGTGTCTATGGTTGCCGCTAGGTGTACCCAATCCACGTTATCTGACTAAGTCATACCCGGTGGACATCCATATAAGGAGAATCTTTCCCATCATCAGTCTCTTTTTTGCATGTATAGCAATACCTTAATGGGGCGGAGTGAATAGTGGTATCCGATCGATTATCAATGACAACCTTGCTTCCTAAAGGATATGCATGACCATTCTCAAGATCAACTCGAATGACAGAGTCTTGGAATTGTAGGTAGACATGGTTTTTCGACCAGTCATGCACCGTTTGTGCTTCCCTCATGAAAGGACGTCCTAAGATCATTTGATATGACATAGGATGCTTGGAGAAATCCATTACAATGAAGGTATGTTTTACCTTGTATCCCAGGACCTTGATCTTAAGGTCCCTTAACATCCCAATAGGTTTAGCAATAGTTCCGTTTGCCATCTTAACCACTACGTTTGTGACTTTGAGGTGAGGTCTTCCCATGGATTCCCAACAGTTTTTAGTCACAATGCTCACTCCAGCACCACCATCAAGGATTCCCTTTAGAGTTAATCCCTTGGTAGTAATGCGGAGTCATGGGCGGCCAGGCTAGTGTGGATGGCAGGCCACACACTATATAGCATGGGGGATGAGGGGCAATCCTCATTCTTCCTCTATGGCTGGGCCAGAGGTCATCCCCTCCTGTGGTAACGCCCGTAGTAGCGGCGTTACGGATATCTAACACTGGTATCAGAGCGTGATTCGATGGGGTCGTCAAGGTCCGCGCGTGACCGGGGGACCGGAGCCCACTCAATGGTTTTCGACCATTCATCTCCTCATCCTTATCTCCACAAGGGTGTGTGTGGAGGGAGGCGGCCAAGATTTAGAAGGAAAAAACTCTCTCTCTCTCTCTCTCTCTCTCTCTCTCTCTCTCTCTCTCTCTCTCTCTCTCTCTCTCACAGCAAGCGAAAACGCAGGTAAGCAAAAGCAATTTTCATTTTGTTTTTTTTTTCTCTGCGTTGAAATTGTCTGCGAAAGAAAACGTTGAAACCTGTGTGTGGTGGTGGGGGGGCGAAGACCAGCCCCACGGCAATGGCAGCCCCACGAGCTGCGTTAAAGCTCCGTGTGGGAGCTACTGTGTGTGACGGGGCGAACAACAGCCCCCTACCTCACGTAGCGCTGTTGTGCAAGGGGGGGTGCTTGCCTTGGAAAGGCGAAGAGTCTAAGGCAGCCAGCAAACACAGTGTGTCTGAGGGGGGTGAAAACCAGCGAAGAACCTGAGGGGGGTGCCGTCTGAGCACCATTGCGCGCCGTCTGAGCCTTGCGTGAGCGCCGTCGTTGAAGAACCTTGCGTGAGCGCCGTCTCGTCGGGGGGCGACTTGCGTTGAAGAGGAAGAGCCTAAAGGCCAGCCCGGCGGCTAGCCCAAGCGGCCAGCCCACCAGTGGGCGGCCTAAGCGGCCAGCCAGTCGGCGGCAACGACCACCAGGCAGCCGACCAGCCCAACAAACGCCACGAGATGAGAAGAAAAAGAAAAGAAAAAAAAATTATTTTTTTAATATATTTTAATTATTCATTTTTAATTTATTAAAAATGAAACTAAATTCAAACGAATCCTCTCTCGGCTGGGGAGGGATAATCCCGGGAAGGGATAACCGATTGTTTCAGGCACAACTTCCCGAACAAAAATTTATTTTTGTTATGAGTTGCAGGCATTTTTTTTCTCTCGGATCGGAGCATCCCAGAGAAGCGGCGCTGTCTGGAGGCTTGCAGCGCAACACAAATCGACAGGCGACCGTAAAGGGGGGTGACTATTCTCTCTCCACCATTGCTCATTTTATTAGCGTTTTTCTTTTGTAATTTTCGAGTTCTCGCATTATTTTTTGCAAGAATTAAAGATGTCTGCTAGGCGTAGTGTGTCCCCACCGCCTTCTACTTCTCTAGGTTTTTTCGGTCTCTTGTCCTCGGTCGCGAGTTTGACCTCGACCGAATTGTCAAGCCGTACACGTCCGACCGTTGTTCGGTCCGGAGTGCGCTCATCGATCACGCGTGATCTGCTAGAGCCCTCCTCGTCTATTGACCCCGCCTTAGGACCCAGTGAGCCCGCAGCGGGCCGCATTGGCAGATGACCCCTTTCTGGCCGACGAGCCAGAGGACATAAACACCGACGTCGTCGAGGGGACCGAGGAGGACCTCTTGGATTATGACGACGATGACTATGACCTATTGGACCCTGCTGATGTCCTGATAGAGACGGAGCTCTCTAGTGAACTGTTTAAATATCTTAATGCCAAACTGAATAATATGGGTAAAGTCTAGGCTGATTTAGTCACGATGCTACAGAGCATCTCCACACGGTTAGATGCACTGACAGTCGCCTCGGCTAGTACTCCGACTCCTCGTGGTAGCCGAGCCCCTGCGACACGGGTGACGTAGCCTCGCCAGTAATTGCAGGAGTACAGGCCGATGCACCTGCGGGGCCGTCCGTAGCGATAGCTTCGTTGTTATTAAAAGACTTAAAGCCGCCTAGTTTTGGTGGCGAGGAAAAGGAGAGAAACAAGGACTCAGTCAATATGTTTCTAGCGAAGTGGTCAGATTTGCACGCACTGCGACAACAACCTAGCCGTATACAGCCCGTAGAGGCTAGCCTCTCATTAACCGGCAAAGCGTACAAGTGGTGGATGAGTTTGACAACTCGCCCTGTCACTTGGACAAAATTTGAAACGATGTTTCGAAAAGAATTTTTGCCTGTTAATGAGGCAGAGAGAAGCTGGGAGTTATGGGACAAGTGCTCGATGGAGAACAAATCCCTAACTCAGTACATCTCAGACTATAGGGAGATAGTACTCAAGCTAAAGGGAATCGATGCATTCCAGACATTGCGAGGCTTTAAGAGAGGCCTCAAAGATGATTACCTTGAGTACGTAGAGCCCTTATAGCCTAAAGACTTTGCAGAGGCAATTAAATATGCACAGATATTTGATGACATCAAGCGCCGTAGTGCGCGTGGTGGTTCTAGTAGGGCCGAGGGTAGTGAAAAGAGGAGGTCAGGCCTCAAAAGAAAAGGGTTCCGCAGTGATAAACAAGGGGATAGGACGGACTAGGAAGGACAGGGTGGTCATTGGTCTAAAAAACCGCGACCATCCAAGAAGAAAAGAGACAGCGAAATCCAAAAGAAAGAGCAGTATATTAAAGCGCGAAAGGAAAATCACTGCTTTAATTGCAATGAAGTAGGGCACACGAAGGCTGAGTGTCCAAAACCTAAAGCTAGCACGAGTGGCAAACGAGCCCAAAAAAGATGGTAAATCTTCTAGGCAGTTGCATACAGTGCAGAGACTCCCTCTCAGTTCCGCAGAGTTCAGAGAGGTGACAGTGTGTCATTGTGATGAGCATCACGCTTGTTCAGTGACACCAGCGATGTGGCAGCCTACTGTAGGTCCGCATGACATGGTGCGCATGTATGGCACCATAGGTGGCCGTAGAGTCAGTTTTTATTGATGATGAAGCTAGCCACAACTTCTTGAACTACTCGTTAGTCAAGAAGTTGGGGTTGACTGAGACCCGGAGTGATCATGATTATACTATTGGCCTAGCCAACGGATATGACAAAACGATATGGAATACCGTAGTATTGGGGGTCCCATTATCTATGCAGGACTATGAGGCTCCGCTTGACTTTCAGGTCATGCACTTAGCCAGAGCAGACGTATATCTAGATAGGGAGTGGCTGTATGGCTTGGGCCCTAGACTAGCTCGGAATTACTTACATAATACGCTATGTTTTGAGCACGGAGGTAGAGTCATTACCCTGCACGGCGACCGTACTGTCCCTGCCACACCACTTATTTCCTCCATGGAGCTGTGTACAGCGGTCCGCAGAGACCAGATAGCAGAGGTATATGCTTGTTACCCTCTTTTGAATTCTGTTTCCATAGATGAAACAATAAATGATGTTTGCGTAGACAAACAAAGAAAACAAAATAACCTTGGACGAGACCCACTGTTTGAAAACCCTATTTGGCATGCATGTGATTCAAACAAGAAAAAATCCAAGGTGAATGAGACATTAAAGAAAAAGTACGTAGATACTTTAATGAATTTATTAGAGGAATTTCAGGATGTTTTTCCTGATGATTTACCAGATGGTTTACCACCATCTAGAGAAGTAGACCATGGCATCGAAGTTATGCCAGGACGGAGACTCTACAGGAGTTTGACCTTCAGATACGTTACCAGAAAGGTAAGTATAACGTGGTGGCAGATGCACTTAGTCGCATGCCACAAATTAATGAACTTAGTTTCACAGTCTTCAAGAATGATTTCTTAGAGTCCTTACGTGGTTTATGTGAGCACGATTCATCTTTTACAGAGGTTTGGCGCGCTGTACGCATACGCACTTCTTCACAGACGTGACCACCTCCCTCGTTGACACGTATTGCTAGTCCGGAGAGACTGGCCGAAGGTGCAACGAGAAGGGAAGCGAGAGTTAGTCTGGAGAGACTAGCCGTGTCTTCTGGGTATAGTTTGGAGCCGGAGAGTTCTGACGTAGGCCCTTCATCACCTTTTACCACCCACGGTTTCAAAGGGGAGTGATAAACTTCGTCGGGGGGAGAAATATGCTAATTACTCCATTGACGACGGGTACTTACTCTACAAGGGTAGAATATGTGTACCAACTATTGGTGATTTTCGGGCCCAAATTCTTAAAGAAAGTCATGATAGTCTAAGTGCGGGTCATCCTGGGATTCAGAAGACCTATGCACTAGTAAAAAGACAATTTTATTGGCCTAGTTTGTTTAAGGACGTCCAGACTTATGTGCTAAAATGCAATAAGTGCCAGGTCAATAAACATGAACGTCTTAAGGTTGGAGGACTACTCCATCTGCTGGAGATTCCTCAAGGGAAATGGGAAAGCATTTCCATGGATTTTATTACCGGTTTACCCAAGACGAGTCGAGGGAATGACTCGGTGTGGGTGGTAGTGGACAGGTTAACTAAAATGGCAAAGTTTATCGCCACAAAGAAAACTGTTAAAACGCCAGAGTTGGCAAAACTCTTTATTGAACATCTCTACAAGCTATATGGCCTGCCCGCAGATATAGTGTCGGATAGAGATAGAAAGTTCAACAGTCATTTTTGGAGGGAAGTCTTCAAAAAGTTGGATACTACTCTGAGTGTGAGTACGGCAGATCATCCGGAGTCTGATGGTCAAACTGAAAGAGTTGACCAAATTCTAGAAGATATGTTGCGTTATCATGTTAGTAAGAAGCAATCTAATTGGGAAGAGTACTTGCCCTTATTGGAGTTTGCCTATAACAGCTCCAAACACTCAGCGACTGGATTCATGTTAATGTATGGATTCCAGCCGAGATCTCCGATGGTTGTAGGCCTAGAAAAGGAGAAAATTCAATCTGTCAAGGATTTCCTTGAAGATATGAATGATATGCTCAGAGCCACACGTGAGAGCATTCGTAGCGCTCAAGATCGCACTAAAACTTATGCGGATAAAGGATGTATAAAGGTGACCTTTGCAGAAGGTGACTTTGTATTCCTCAAGGTTCTTGCGCAGTCAAAAACCATGAAAACGGGAAAGTGTGATAAACTCTCTCCGAGATATTGTGGTCCTTTTAAAATCCTTAAACCATGAAAACGGGAAAGTGTGATAAACTCTCTCCGAGATATTGTGGTCCTTTTAAAATCCTTAAGAAGATTGGGGACGTAGCATATAAACTTGAGTTACCGGAGAGTTCTCAAGTCCATCCTGTCTTCCATGTCAGTAAACTGAAGAAATCAGTTCACAGGTTAGAGAACGCAGTTTCTCTAGAGATTTTGGTGGACTTGATAGAGCCACCAAAGATACCACATGAACCTGAAAAGATTCTACATTATCGTGATAGACAAACCCGACATAAAGTGTACCAGGAGGTACTTGTTAAATGGACAGATAGGGATGAGGAGGTAGCTACCTGGGAACGCCGTAGTGCAATTTCCAAGAGGTTTCCCCAGTTTGTTTTCGAGAACGAAAACTCTTCTTAAGGGGGGGTAATGTCACGTAGGCTGTAATGCCTGTGACCGATGGCAGACCGGATGGCCATGTCCGGGGTTCAGTGGGAGAGGACGCCCATGCAGAGTCATGGGCGGCCAGGCTAGTGTGGACGGCAGGCCACACACTATATAGCCTGGGGGATGAGGGGCAATCCTCATTCTTCCTCTATGGCTGGGTGGTGAGCCAGAGGCCGTCCCCTCCTGTGGTAACGCCCGGCGTTACGGATATCTAACAGTTGCATTAGATTCGTCCCCTTCAAAGTACTGTCCCAACTTGTTAACAGGTATTTCAACGACCGAACCTTCATCTAGGTTGGATTGTAGATCCCAATGTTCCCCTTCATCTTGAAGTGTGTCGGGACTATCCATATTTGCAAATTGTGGTAGCCTCGCCTTTAGTTCTCCATTGAGAAATGCCCGAAGAGCTAAGAATAGCTCAGGATCTCCGTATAATTTGGATATGATCGTGGTTCTGATTTCAGAGGACATGAAATCCATTAGCTTGGACACATTCAACGGTACTTTTCGAGACATCGTCCCTTGACTAGGGACTGGTGAAGATGGAATCACTTCCTCTTCGATGGGGTCAGGCATTCCCTCACTAAACATTCTTTCAAACAAAAAGGGTGTTTGCCCACTTCATGATGTCCTATCCTCACTTTCTTCCCGAATGATACTAGGTATAGCTAACGGTTTATGGTTCGTGTGAGGCTGAACTTGCGTAGGAAACACTATGTCTGGAATTTTGATTTTTCTCGGGTTTGGCTCCAGTTCTCTTTGTGTTTCTTCCACCAAACCCCTTAAGTGTTGCACTTGTTCAATCTCCTCAACTGGGTTTGGGTAAGTTCCAATCTTTTTCTTGAGGGTTCTTGGCCCACGTGGCTTGTCTTTGGGAGTCTCAGTTAGTTTGGGCGGCCGAGAGGGCATTAACTGACTTGGTTGTGGGGCCGAGGAAGTTTCCTTCTGTTTCCCCTTATTTATGTACTCGCTTGATTCTCCTTCATTGAGCTCCCGAGTGGGTTCCTCCCTTAAGGTAGTGGTTTTGGTCCCCATGGTTTCTATTGAATCGGAATCATCTTCAGGATCATTCATATACACAGGGTCGTCTCATGTCCCTATGTTAGTCTTTGAACTAGGCTTGGAGCTCGTGGAATTAAGCGATCTCTTTCATCGCATTTTCTTTTTCTTTGCTCGAGCAATTGATGCAGTATCCCTCTCTTCGAGAATGTAGTTTTGATTTTGAAGCATTGACCGTGTAACTACATTCGCGGGTACGACAGGTATGGTTCCTCGTGCCTGGTTGGTGACCTCAACCAAATTCAATGGCGTAATCTTGGTGCATTAGGATTATGTGGACATTGAGCAATCAAATGATCTATGCCACAATGATTTTATGTAAGTATCGGCATTCCCGATGTGCTCCCTTGATTTGGTTGCATCTGAGTAGCGATCTTTTGTAGCTTATTAGGGCACTCCGCTACACGATGCGGTCCACCACACTCGTAGCATTGAAGAGGTGGTCTCCTCGCCAAGGTATTAAGGTTTTGCCCTCTTGTGGCGAGAGCAGCCGCTTGATATACAGGCTTGACTTGCCCGAAATGATCCTCCATGTAGTACTGGGGAATCATTTCAAACGTATCAATCCCATATGAAACAGTGGGGTCTATCTCCTCTTCATAATCCCCACATGCACTATGTGACTCACAACCCATCTGGTTTACAGGGGTAATCCTTGGATGTGGAGGTTGTGGTCCTAGCACTGGCGGTGGTAATGGCATAGACTGGACTACATTCGGATTCCTTGGAACTATGTGCTGTGACGATTGCTCGACAGGTTGTGCAGGCATTAGCGCGGGTACTTGAGGTGTGTTTGACCAGGCTAGTGGTGCCTGATTTGCCAACATTCGCTTAAGTACTAGGCAATCTTTAGATTGATGGCCATACTTACCATATGCATTGCAATTCCCATTGAATTTGACTCTGAGTGTGGGATATTCACTCGTGCTATGTGGTCCTAAGCAAACCGAACACCATTGTTACTCTCTTCTTAGGTACATATGGCTATTTTGAGGAGCTCGATTACCCCTAAAGTATTCTTGGAGAGCCTTAGTAAGGTCGGTCACAGACATTTCAGATATCTTGGGCTCCTTGGCAATAGGTTTTACCGTCATTGGCTCATGCCCAGATACTTGCGAACTAACGGATTTTGTTTCCGAAGACACCTTTTTACCTGCAATCATCAAGTTGTCTTCTAACTGGATTGCATTGGCAGTGACTGCTTCCCACGTTGTAAGACCTCTAATGACTAGGCCATTGTATATGTCCTCGTGGCGCAATCCTCGGATGAATCTATCGAGCAGTTGGTTATTATTGAAGCGCTCATCGGGAGTGCAGCGAGAATTTAGATGCTTCAATCGACTTATAAAGTCTCTCACTGACTCCCCTTCCTCGCGTTCAGCTTTTTGGAGTTGAGATGCTACTCCCCAAAGCACACCCTCACGTATGTATTCTTTCAAGAACAATCTCTTGAGAGTGGGGTAGTGAGTGCGCTCTTCAATCCTTAAGGTTCGATACCAATCTCCGGCCTTCCCACTCAAGGTTAAGCCTAAGGCTTTACACTTATGCAGCTCATTGTGCTCTTCCAAGGAATGACACACGTGTTCAAAGACTTCAATGTGCTTCCTAACATTCCCGTTACCACTGAAGTTTTGAGTGAGCTTAGCCACTTGTACTGCCTTGCTTCTAGTTTCTCTCTCAGGCATGCCCCGCATGTTTTCTGCAATAGATCGTCCGATCATCTGAGCAAACGCTGCGAGATCACCTAGGTGAGCAGGCATAGCTGGTGGAGGCACTTCTGGGATAGCCTGGCTGATAGGAGTTGGCATTGGTCTAGGTATGTTGGCAAATGACGTAGGATATGATATGTGACTAGGCCTAGCTCCTCTTGGATAAAGGTTGTGATAAGGCGGTCGTGGAGCATACGCCATTGGCATACTAAGAGGCGTAGGAGCTACATGAGCATGAGTAGCGATAGGCACTGGCACGCGTTGTATGTATGTACTATTCCACTAGGTAGCGGCGTCATACTAACTATAGCGGTAACAAGTGCACTTTCCGTTATGCTCATCATTGGGGTAGGCATTGTGGATTCCTTAATGGAAAGTTGAGCCAAGGTTGGAAAGCTAAAGTGACTGCTCGTGGGCTCAACCTGCACTGAGACTCCAGGCGAAACAACATATGAAGGGTTTATGGGACTCACCGAGGGAGTCTCCAATTGTGATAGGGTTAGTTGTTTGGCCTTGCCTGTATCCAAAAATCTCATAGGGCCAGTGGAACCTAAGTTCACTCCCCTATTTTGCCTCTCAATTTGGATAATTCTATGAATAACCTCACATATCATTTGTTGTTGCTCCTCTAGATTAGTGGCGCTAGGTAGATCGTAGGACTTCTAACCAACCTACATGGTATGTGTAGCCCGTGTATAGGTCAGTTAGAGTCTCTGTGTGTAGATCATATTCCCAATTTTCATTGAGAAATATCCCATCCAGACTTGGTATGCCAAACGGTTCTCTTAAAGTGGACGCAATGTCACTTCTTATGGATTGGCTTCTAGGGACCTCTACTTTAGGAGGCGCGTCGGAAGGTGGTAGCTCAGTAGGGCCCTCATTAAACGAAGTGGGTAGAATATCCACATGGACACTCTTTGGGAGGGTAGGGTCTACATGAGATGTGAATGGCGAATCCACTACCCCTCCTTCTTCATTTACTTCGCTTGTCGCATGCTCAGAGCGTGTAGCTCTACTAAAGGTCTCTATTAGATGACTAAACATGCTAGATCCGGGTTGTTGTGGGGCCCAAACTGGCATGTTTTGGCTTGTCTCCTCAGGGTTCTTGGTAGGGTGTCCTTCCATGGCTTCTGAGTCAGAGGACGAGTCACTATCCACTATTCGTGGATCTTGGGTTGCACTCCCTTGGGTTCCAACCGAAGGCCAAGATGCCAACGTGGAGGGATGGTGTGAGCCTACGTAAACTGAAACGCTTTCTAGTGGCTCAGACTCTAGCACCCGACCAGAGCGTAGATGCATGTGACGTGGGTACCCTACGGGCGTTGGTAACTACCCTTAAAGTCCACACAAGTAGTTTCTTACGTGTTTCACACCCCGTTTTTAGCACTTTTGGTGCTCATGAGGGCATGAAGAGAGATGGCATAAGAGGTTGACTGGGCATCCCAATGAATCTCACTCTTCGTTTATAGGAGCATTACCACAAGTATCCTCACATGCATGAAAAGGCATTGCAAACTAATGCTCCTCATCAAGAAAAGATGTAGGGCTACGTCCACGCATGCCACAAGTGGGCTAAATATCCAATGATTGCATACCCTAGACAACATGGTCAATAGCACGCCCAGGATCAAAGGAAAAATCATTTCCCTTTGTGGCCAGTGTCAAGAGCCTCTTCTGAATCATGTGTTCCTGCTGCCTCGTCCATTTCTCTCCCTACTTGAATCACAAATTTGAGGGATTTGATTGTGTTGCAATTTGTTTCTCAATTGGATAAACGATAAAGAAATAGTGAAAGGGGTGCCAGTGATTTTGGGAACAATTTGTGTACCGTGTATTGAGTAGGAGCATTCTAGCTCCCCAATGTTGTTGTTTTGATGTTGATGTTATGCCGATGTGTTAATACTTGCTAAATTGTGAGATTATCGCTCCTAATTATATTTGAGGCCAGTTGCATCCTCTACTTTGTTGGAATTGAAATATTGTTGGGGAAAGCACCACCCAACTCCAATACAAGCTCTTGTTGTAAACAAGAGCTATACTCATGTAGCATCTCAAGTGGAGATTATGCCCTTGGTGGAGCCACTATCAAAGATTACTAAAACCCTTTAACCACCAATTGAACTGTACACCTTGAACATATTAATGGTCATTGTCTGTGCACCCTTCATCAAGCCCTTTATGACTCTTGGCTTAGTCCTTGTTGGAGTTGATGGAACTATAATTTTTTGTGCAAATCTTCTAGTTGAGGGCCATCACGCTTCATATGCCTTGTGACATAGCAATAGAAACAATGGCCCTCATTCTAGTACTGCTAGTGTGTATCGACATCAAGAATCCAGCAAACCCTTTTGTCTACGTGGGTCACAATTCTCAATGACTATTAGTGCCACTAATGCTTTGGATATTCATGTTCTTTTAGTGGCTTAAATGCTCACTTCTTGATTGCAAGGATTAGGTGAGCCTCTATAGGGAACCATTGGACCTTGCCCTTGATGCCTCGACTCAAAATTCTGGGCTTGCTCAAGTGCGCAGTTGTATGTTGCAACTTTGAAATTGCATATGTATCTTGATAGAGACCATGTTGAAATTCGCACATCTTGGTCTCATCCTCCCTAATTGGATGGCCACCAGTGTGAACAAGTGTGCGGTTGTATGTTGCAACTTTGAATTTGCATTTGTATCTTGATGGAGACCATGTTGAAATTTGCACAGCTTGGTCTCATCATCCACTGCTAATCGGATGGCAACTTGTGTGAACCAATTACCAAGGATGCCAAATGTAGCAAGGGTGCTTTCCACTAGAAGAGTGGAGAACTAAACGTACCCTTGTTTGTGTGAACCAGTTGCCCAAGAAGAGCATGTAGATCTAGGGGTGCAACAAGCTGCTGCTGCTGCATCTGCACTTTTGCCCAAATGAATGATGGAAAATCTGTCCACAGGAGAAATAGAAAGAGGCATGTGCTGTGTGAAACAAGGCTAGAAACTGCCTCAGATCTGGCTTGATATGAGGGAGAATACAAGGCTGGAAACTGATGGAAGCTTAGAGGAGGAAGAGGCGATGTATTTGGGAAGAAGATGGGAAACTATGGCTATGGGGTGGGTGAAAAAACTCTAGCAATCGAGGAGTAGAAGACTGGGACAGATTCTAAGATCTGAGGGGCGAGCTGGTTGGAGGTAAGTGAGCAGGAGAATTGACAATTCTAGGGTACAACTGAGATTCACACACTATGGGAAGATGTAGGTTTTAGAAGACTCTGAGATCTGGCTGCAGGTGTGAAACTATATTGTGTGCTGCTAGCTGAGGGAGAGAGGCTGATTGTAGGAGGGCAAAGAGATGGGCTACGCCCCCAGTATGTTGAGAATGTGAGAAAGGAGGCAAAGACATGTATGTATATGTGAGGTAGTTTGTAGGTTGTCACGTGGATGTGACATTGTAGGGAATCACACGGATGTAAAGTATGGTCATGCAGATGCTCTCTAGTATCATGCACGCAGTCAATGCTGTTGCGTAGTCATGTGGACCAAAATTGCTCCAATTCTAAGTTTCTTGCTGGTCTTTTCCAGTGTCCTCTGCTAATCTTTTCCACCCCACTTGCACTGTATTTTGATTTGTTGTTTGTAACAAAATCTTACTAATGCATGTCCCCTGAACCATCTATCTCATGTTTATGTGCTTGGCCCAATAGTGGCTACAACAAGGTCAAATCCATCCCTTGTCCCATTCCATTCTGCTTATGCGTGCCTAAGTATATGCGTAATTGTAACTTGTCACATCCTTTGTGTAAGGATAAATTTGGCATCTCCTATCGTGGCTTCCATTGTGTTATCAGGAGTTGTATAGAATACTCGGAAAGACTTAGGTGGTATGGTTCACCTCCTGAATTTTTATTATCCATGCAAATCCTTATTTGTGATAATCAAGGAAGATTTGAGGAGTGCCTCGAACATATAGATCTCATATAGATCCATTCAAGGCGTTTTGTGCACCTCAAACACCTTGAATCATTTGATGTAAGAAATCGTGCTCATGAAGAAAAGCGGCTGGCTAGTCAGTTCCCACCGACCACCACCTTCGCCGACCTCGGGCTATAAAGAGGCGACCTCCCCAATCCATTGGTATCAACTCATCTAGTGAACAGCCCTTTCATATAGTATCGGTGTAGATCACCATCTAAGCTCCATTGTGGGAGCGCATGGGTGGACAGAGCCATCATTTGTATTACTATAATTATTGAAAGAAATTTTTGTTCTCCCAAATTTGTTGTGTACTCTCTATTCTTTGTTCAGTTTCTGTTTCACTATGCCGTGTATTTTTACACGTTAAAGGTCATCCATTTACTGCAAACAAGCATTCACTATGGGGCATGCCACCCTACATGAGAAAAGATTGGGATGTTAAACTCCTATTGCTTCGCCTCCGACTCTTTCTTCGTCAACCAGTGACCAGGATGTGTTGCTAGTCCCTTTGCCTTCTATGTGGCATTGGTCACACAGATATATAGTTTAGATCTTACATGGAAGGCATTGTCTTCTAGTCATGGTCTTCATGATCACATTGGGTTGGCAAAAATGTTTAGTCCCTCAACTTAGCAGGAGGAAATTTCATGTGCATCCTTGCATTAGGTGCACTATGACAAATTGTCTGACCTACATTGTTACAATTAACAAAAAAGGGCATTTACAATCAGCATTGAGAACCAACCATAGGCCAAATGGAGGCCCACGACTCTTATCCACTAGTTGTCGCCTAGTAATGCGCAATCATTCACACCTAAAGATATTGGTTGAGATTTTTTCCTCATCACCCAGCATCTATAGAAATCCAAGAGGAGTTCCAACCCTAACTCACATCAATTCCAGCCATATGTTCCTCAAGTCTCGAGCAGATCTAGCAGTAGCTATAGTGTGCCTTAATTTAGTAAGCATTCAACAGTCTAATCGTAGTTGAAGGATAAGATGGAGGTCATTGCACATCTACTTCAGCATTCATATTGCATACAATACATTCTTGTATCGCAATATTTGTGTACAATCATTAGTCAAATTTTCCAACATTTGTAAGTAAGAAATAAGTATTTGTATAGTTCATCGTGTATACGCATTCAATACACTTCCACACAACATAATGCGTTGGATAAGTCTAGCCATAAGCCCCCGCATGTTACTAGAGCATTGCAAGGTGCATTAATGCAACAAGACATAGATTCCTTTAAAAAGGTACTATAGGCTTCCTTCTCATCATCAGAGATGTAAACTAGGACGGTGAGGTGTGCTTAAATCATCTTATATTTGAATAATTGGATCCATCTAGCTTTCCTCCATGAAACTCACATTGCCATTGCATGCATGACTTTTTGATTTAGTACATACATGGCTTGCAACAGAGGTCTACAACCCCTTCTACCTCACAAACAACATACTACGAGAGATGAATGTTTATCTCTCACAATTTGGATGGACATTGTGATGTTATTTCACTACAAATGTTGATCATTCATGTATGCTTAGGTAGCAAGTAGTCCAAGAGCAATGTCACCTCTTTTAGGAGTGCCATTAACAATTTTAGAAGTGTCAATCAGATTTTGGTGGGTCACAATGAGCACTCAAGGAAGTAAACTTTGAATCTTCTTTTTTGATTGTGGTCAAAGGTTGATTGGAAAGCTACTGTGGATCTACTGCTTAGGAAAGTCCATAAGCTCCAGTGTTCACCTTAGGGTGCTGTATCTTTTTTGATACTTAATTTAAATTTCTTTGCATTAAAAAAAAAAGGTTGATTGGAATGCAATAGCTGGATTGTTCTACACACAAAAGCCCCTTGTTTTGATATTGACAGACAAAGTGAAGTTTGCAAAGCGCTTCTTCCCCTCAACTACGTTCCTTAGAATTGTCAAACCCAAAGTTTACAGACTTTGCTAGTCAACTATGGATTGCAACAAAGTGATTATTATAGTCAAAGTAAAAAATTCGACTTTTGACGATAGTAGAGAATAAGCTAAGAACATAGTAATATGGGAACGCATTCCTAGCTCACTTCTGGGAATCGTGGAACGTGTGAAATGTTCCTCCCAAATCTGAAAAACAAAAACAAAAAAGAAAAGCAAAATTGATGACGTGGAGTCCCAAAATCCCCAAATTCCCAAAAATTTGTGAACGATGTACGCGTGATCTTCTTCCGCCACTGAATCTGCAAATGCGACCTGTGACCTAGAGAGCGTACTGCTGGGAGACTACGCTTGAGCCTTGCGCCAAAAAATCTTGCTTCCATACGATCATGGCCTTCTTGCATTAGCCTCATTACATCTGAAACAGTCTGAGGTGGAGCGTGCCTTCCTGCATTCAGCCTCACAAAAAATGTTTGGTGAAAGCATGGCCCTCCTGCATTGTGCATCCCCCAAGGCCCATACGACTGCCTTGTTTCTTCACTTTGCTGCGTGGCCTTCCTGTGTGACACTTGGTTCTTGGCATTACTGCATCCTGTGCTACAGCTTGTGGTTTCTGCTTCGAGCCAAGAGTAGCAGGCTTGTGGTGTAGCTTGCAGCTTGTATCCAGCTAGTACGTTGTTTCTCCCCCTTCAAGAAATGCAGAATGGAAGTCGAGCAAATATGCATGTGCAGACGATGTGTTAGTGATAGGACATACATTGAAACTACCCATTGCCGTTGCCCATTGCCAAAATTCAGCCTCTCTGCGGATGATGCTATTTGCAAAAGAACCCTCGCGTGCCAGTGCCTGCCTATCTTGTTTTGGGAAGATGAGGAATGCTTGGTACTACGTAGGCAAAGGCAAGGACTTATCATGCGCTTTAGAAATCGCATGCCTGCTCATCAGGAAGATTGAAGTCTTTTGTGCCTGATTGTGGTGCTTTTTCATTGTATATAGGTTTAATGGCACCCACCAAGAAAGCTTCCCCCTATTCCTTTTTGCGGCAATACACCAGAGATCGCTCCATCTACAATAGCAAAGGTGGCGCAAAGAAATGGTGTTGTAGGTTTTGTAATCAAGAGAAGAGTGGTGGCATTGATCGTGTTAGAGCACACTTCCTGAGAGAGTCAGGCCATGGGATTGGAGCTTGCCCACACCCCCTTGCAGTTGTTGTTGATGCTCCCTACCTCATCTCAAGGAGTTGGGAAACAAGGCTTTGCAAATGCATCTGCTTCTATAGGGGTCTTTGCTTCTCTGGGCTTTGCCACTTTCCTATGCCTAGTGCTCCAAGGCAAAGCAACATACGCACCACTTTTCAGCAAGATCACAAGGAGGTTGATGCAGCAATTGCCAAGTTTTTCGCTGCTGGAGTTTCCCAAAAAGGCCAACAGAGTGGGGGCTCCTCTTGAGCTTGTTCACACGGATCTTTGTGGGAATGTGGCCAAGGCACCTTATTTTCAGCAAATGGTCCAATGCATTGGCGATTATGGTCTTACTTATGTGCCCCCCTCTTCAGAGCTTCTTCGTACATGGCTGTTGGAAGAGGAGAAGCACAGCATTGATAGAGCATTGGGAACCATCAAGGAGTTGTGATAGTTTAGTGGGTGTTCCCGGATGCCTGATTGATGGTCTAATGTTCGGAATAGGGCACTGCAAAACATTCTTGTGCAGTCAAGGGGCAAGGCTTTGTATTTGAATAGCTTTGACACATCTAGGGAGGTAAAGAGTGCAGAGTATTATTTCAGCATTTGGAGTGATGCCATATCATATGTGGGGGAGGACAATGTGCTCCAAATCATTACAGACTCTGCAGCAACGCAGGTCAGAGCAGGTTCGATGATAGTGGAGGCGTACCCACTCATATTTTGGACTCCTTGCACCACTCATAGTCTTAGCTTAGTGCTCAAGGACATGGGAAAGCTGCAATGGATTGCCCCTGTCATAGATGAGGGCAAGGAGATTGTGAAGTTCATTAGGACACATCACTACTCTCTTGCACTATTCAGGAGGCCCTCAAAGGTGGAGTTGCTGAAGTATCCTGAGACCCAGTTTGCTTATGCATATATCATGCTTGCCTGCATGATGAAGGTGAAAAATACATTGCGTCAATTGGTTGTAAGCAATGAGTGGTCACAATGGGCATTAAAGAAGAGGAAGAACAGGGAAATGAAAGCTAAAGTGAAACACTCATTCTAGGAAGTGCACATTTATGGGAGAATGTTGAAAGAATGGTTGTTGTATCAGAGCCCATTGTCATTATGCTGCGGCTTGTTGATGGTGATGCACCTTGTATGGGCAAGGTGTATGAGGGAATGGACCGGATGATAGAGAAGTTGGATTCAGTTGACATGCCTTCAGATGAGCTCTAGAGGAATGAGGTGAAGGACATATGCAGTGGAGGTGGGAGAAGTTAGCAAGCGTTGCATTGTGCGGGTTTTGTTTTGGATCCAGAGTTCCAGACTGTATGGCAGATGGCAGATGAGGAGGTGATGGAAGGATGGGAGACAGCCAAAGCAACTGATCTTGTCTTTGTGCATAGCAACTTGAGGGCATTATTGAAGTACAGGGAGGAATTGAAAGTTGAGGAGTACATTGGCTGGGAGGACCACAGTTCACCATCATCTACGAGGAGTGAGGCAAGCAGTGATGGAGCAAACGAGCTTGAGGATGAAGCACAAACCTGTCCCAACCCTGAGTAGACGTTTTATACAGCAGTGTATTTGAATTAGCAGCATATAATGCTGCTGTTTTCTCGGTCCTTTTTCAGTATATAATGCTGCTGTATTTTCAGTTTCATTTGCAGCATATAATGCAAGTGACTTTCAGTTCATTCTCAGCACATTTGCTGCATATAATGCTATGCCTGGGAGTTCATTTTCCAGCATATAATGCTACTTTTTTAATGTTTCAATATAAAATTGATAAATGGTAATCTTAGACTTTGTGCCAACAACTTTATAAATTATGGTATGTATTGGTCATATTTGAAAGTATTTGCATTGTCTCTTTTAATATGACATGGTGTTCCACCTGTTCCCGTTCTTTTGCTAGACGCTCCCATGTGACTTATTAGGCTAAGAACTTGGAGATCTTAGCATGCATGAGGATTTTCAATCGTGGATTAAGGAAAGCCTTCAAAATGTTGTGCAAATGCAAATAGTTAAGTTCCAGAAGAAAAGAGTGTGATGTCTATTTAAAGATTATGAATTTGGCTCCTTGATATGAATTTGGCTCCTGGGATAGCCTAGCAAGAGAACTATATTTCACAAATTGCCACGTGATGTGTGGTCTCTTGACAATTTGTTGCTTGCCTTGACCCTGTAGTCACAAGCAAGAAATTGAACATCGCTAATGGTTACACACCGTTGGGAAAAATGATGAAGAGCAAATGATTGAAAATTTCCTATGATGTCTTCACATAATCAAATGTGACTATCTTAGATAAGCCTATAAGGAAGGTATGCTTGATCACATTATTTCATGAGATGATCACTCTCCTTTGTTGGCTACGCCGTTTGGAATATGATGACGAGCAAAGGATTGAAAAATTGCTTAATGTCCTCACATAACCAAACTTGATTATGTCTTAAATAAGCCTAAAAGGAAGGTATGCTTGGTCACATTACTTCATGAGTTGATCACTCTCCTTGTCACTTTGAAAAAAAAAATTGCTACCATGTTGTGAGTGAAATCATTTTTTAGTCAAGGTACTCCCATTGATTGTTGGATCAAGAAGAATTTGTGGGTTTTGATTCCCACATGAATCGAGTTTAAGAAAGGTATGCTGGGTCATGTGCTTCATGAGTTGATTGCTTCCTTCTTTGTTGGTTGTCAATTTGTTGCTAAGATGTTGTGAATGAATACCTATTTAGCCAAAGTACTCCCCACTTGATTTTTGGATTAACAAGGATTTGTGTGTGTTGATTCCCTATGTATTTTGAACCAAACCCACTTTAAAAAACGAAAGCAAATCTATGAGGCTCTTGTGTTACACTCAAACCAGACTTTGTTTGCTACCACACTGTATAATGTGTCTTGTGTTTGTTCACAAGTCATCTCATTTTGATGCTCGGTTGCCATGTTTATTTCTGTCCTCATAAAACTAAACTATAAAGCACTTTTCCTATTCATATAGTAGGTGACAAGATGTGTCATTGTCTATCATCTCAAGTGTTAGATCCAATACATATCATCTTGTGTGCACCATAGTCTAATCTCATTTTCATAAACAAACTCATCATCAGCTCCCATCTTTGATGATCAACATAAACACCTTTGATGACTAGCTTTTTCTTCACTATCTTACAACTTCTATGATCTGTGAACTTACTAATCATAGGCTACCTATAATATTGCACCATAAAGTCTATAAGATCATCATCCCAATCTTTTTATATTATTATCAGAATCTCATACTCTCATTGCCATAATGCACCATCTCGTTTCATTGATGATTGAGCAAGAACAATTGAAAATGTTAACTGAAAGATTGAATGAGTTTGTGAAATTACTTATTAGATGTTTTTAATTGATGTCTCCAACACATGCTTGAGTGATGGAAACATACAAAATTTAAGGTGACACATGTAAGCCAAGATAGGTAAAATGTAGAAAGACATATGGAGGCACTCACAACACATAGAGGCACAAGTGTTTATAAATGTTCAATTTTTCAAAGCACAAAGTTTTAGCACCACAAGCGCCTCCAGCTTTGCCATTGGGAGTGAGGAAATTGACACAAATAGAAAAGGAACCTCCCAAACATAGATTTTACCAAAGGTTGCAAAGTAATAATGTCAAATGGAGACCATGCCATCGAAAGCAAAGTGCCTTTATTCAGATTTGTTGGAGGTAAGAGTTGCATTTTTGGGACATTCCTTCACATAGGTCAAGTTGCTAATCCCTTTGGAACCTCGGTTCATCAACCACCTTCCCAACTAGTTTGCATGTGACTAATTGAATTAATTGAAGGACATGCCATTGCAACTAGCCATTGTCTTTTGGTCAATTCTATTATGAATGAAGAGATCTCAAGTGGCCAATGTTAAATATTGAAAAGATGGAGTCCAAAATCTACCATTGTCTACAAAGTCTTGCAAGAGTTGGCATCAATTGGAGTAACAAAAGTGAATGATGAAAAAGTTGATCTCCCAAAACAACACCTAACTCCCTCCTTTATCACAAAATCCACTAACTAATATATAATTATACAATCTTTTTTAAACCAAAAAGGCATATGATACTCATGACTAAGAAATTGAAAGACTTTTGGGAAGCCTAGAAAAAGTTATATGTGTAAGACCAATCCCCTAAAGGTGTGGCTAGTGGAAACCTCTACCAAGCAAGGGACTCTCTTCTGAGATTTGAGAAGAGGCAGAATGGAGTGCCACCTAATTTATCTTCAGTAAACTCAACCATGTTGAAACTCCTCCTACGAATCTGAGAGTCTACTATTGGAAGGAAAGAAAATATGGTATAAAGAAGGTGTAATTTTAAGTGGGCTAAAAAAAAACCTTTTACATAAAGTAAAAATTGTAGAGTCAAACACAATTCAAAGCACAAGTAGATTGTTGAATTGTTATATGTGACCTTGTAATCTAGGGGATATGATGATTGTAGCCCCACCTCTCATGCCATTTGCAAGAGCAAAAAAAAAAAGTGATATTGCCACCAAGCAAGATCTTGCATCTAGTCCACTGTTATTTGTGAGTCGTGTGTCTAAATGAGCAACAAATCCGAATTTGAGATATAAGGATTGTACACATGTACTTGGATGCTCCATTGAAAGGATTGCAATTAAGGCCGTCAACATTTAAAGTGACAATGAAAAACCTAGACAAGAAGGGACAATGCACTGAGGATTGCCACTGGTCAAATCCAGGTCTCTTCACGAGATTGAGATAGGTAGAGCAATTGGTATACCCAGAGAGAGTAGGCTGTGTACCATAGGAGAGATTGAGATAGAGGAGACTTTTTGTGTCGATGCCAAGACTTTTGTGAGATTGGAGGATGCTACCATTGCCTCTTCTTAGAGGGATATAGTTTTGGTCCACTTACATGGCTCCTTTACTACTTTGATCAAATCGACATTGGCTTATACCTACTAGAGATGCGACAACATAGGGACACTCTTCTTCGACAGATCAGACAACGGCAGATGGAGAGTGCTACACTAACAAGGACTGACTGGAGACATAGGCATATCACAGATTTCTTCAGATCTGCCTTGGATATAGCGAGATGGTAGATGGGGAGCTAGTAGACCACCATGACAATTGGATTAGAGGTACTTCACGACTTCGGAGCCCATGCAAACATACTCAAACACGCACGATCAAGGTTCTCCCCATCACTGCTCTCCTTAGTGGGACACCCTACCCAAGGCGTCACCCTTGATATCGCTAACCGGGTACGACAAGCATGCAGGTCTCACCCACCATCGACACATACCACATCCTGCCAGCTAAATATTCAAAAGATCCTTGCATCCTATCAGGCCACTGTACTAGAGACACCAGTTTCTCTATGATGGATGCTCCAATGTACTAGTTTCTTTATGCTGGATCCCTTGATGTACATTGCTACGCAATAACTAGTACTTTAGATTAACTCTTTTTATAGTACTCAATCTTCGGCTTAGCTTGCCCGTGCCTCTTTGTGGCTTGTATGAGACATTCCTTTTTGGATATGTATATTGTCACATAGCCTTGTGAGGGCTTTTGCCGACATTAATCTCTCTCTCTCTCTCCATCAAGTTTAGCAAAACCCCTGTGGATCTTGGTGCTTAAGACTCTAGCTTATGTTGGTGGGTGTGTGGGTTCGATCCTTTGGATCATGTTGGATGAGTCAATAATGGCTCCTTGGGATTGTTTCTACGATGTTGAAAGAAATCGAATCAAAATACAGGCTATATAAGCCATCCTTCTCCATTAAGTTTAGTAAAACCTCTCTCTCTCTCTCTCTCTCTCTCTCTCTCTCTCTCTCACACACAGACACACACACACACACACACACACACACACACACATTAAGTAAATGAAAAATACAATCCATTAGACAAGTGAACGATAAGGAAAGCAAAAGGAGTAGGAATACCATGTAGTGCGTAATGTGTGATTCTCCCTAAGCATCAACCATAAGCTTTGTGACGTCATTCAACGTGGCTACACAGAAACATCTATCACTTGCCTCAACAAAAATTTGGCCAAAATGCATTCCAAGTGCTACTAACATAACACATTGGTACAATTATAATGTACTTTATGAGATTGTACCTAACCTTCATCAAGTAGGTGCACTAGGTCCTCGATGTAAGTTTTTATACCGGTTCTTTTTCACAAACATTTTCATTGTTTGGAACGAAACATGTCAGCCTCCCAAAATAAGTGTACAAGTTCCTTTGTTCCATCAATGATTGGGCTAGTGCGGTGTTGCTTTCAACATGCAACAAATGAGAATAGTCCATTAGCATCACCAAGCTTAGAATTCAATCTCAATCTTGCCTGATACAAGCTATGCTTAGGTGTTGAAATGTCCAATGTCCAACTGTTGGGCTCTTATTGGTACCCTAAAGGGTTATGTTTGTGGGAATTTTGGTACCCACACATAAGGATGTGGGCTACATGGATGCATGTGGGACAAGGGTCACCACAAGTTGGATGTGGATCAAATGATGCCACATAGCAGGCTTATGCCTTGAGACTCTCTACATAAAAGATATATCATTGTACTAATCATCAAGCATTGGATTGCATTCAATTTGAGTGTGCCATCCTATGTGTCCTTATCATGGAGTTCCTAGTTTGGTTTGATCATCCTTAGTTTGTACACTAATCCCATGTTGCTCTAGGCTTAGTGGCAATCTCATTCAGTTTCTTATCATTAGGAACTTGAAGAACTCTTGAGAACTTTGATAAGGGAATGGCTTGATTAGAGTTCATCAACATAGCAATTCATGTTTCTTCAAAGCTAACTCATCTATGGAAGTCCGTTGCTTCACAATGGCCAATGTGCGACACACATTTTGTATGAGGCGGGCTTGGACATTAGCTCTTTCTCTTGATGGTGGGTCATGAAGCACTTGCACTTGAGGACATATTGAAGTATTGCATTTAAAAGTTCACTTATGAGTTATGTACCCATGTCAATTGTCCTATCATTGAATATTTTCATAGTATCATTTGCAATCCTTCATTTTTGTGCTTCTTCAAGTTCATGCCACTACCCTCCCTCTTGTGGTTGATTTGTACCCACTTCTCTCTTTTCTTTGAAGCTTCATTATAATGATGTTTTGTTTATTTGCTATTGTAAGATCTCCTTGCCTAAATTGTGCTTTATGCATACAATTGAAGGATTTCACAACACACAAAATAACTCACAAACCTTTATGCTTCTATGCATGCTTCAAAGTTGCACATGGACTTTCTAGGCTTGAAATAAGCTAGAAACTTGCTTCCGAAGCTACATTTTGCCTCAAGATTGCAACCTTGCTGAAATTTTCTTTGAAAGAATCACTTCTTTTTGTTTACTTCGGTCATGCATTGAAATTGTTTAGTGGTATGCTCATGAGACAAAAAAACAACCAAGTGGTATGCTCCCCATTCACTATAATCAAGTCATTTTTTTCCTTTATTCTTCCCAATGCTCTCAAGGCAAGAAATGGTCCATCATATAAGAAAAACAATCGGAATTGACATTACAGTGAATTAGAGAGTGCCATGGAAGACAAAGATGTTGGTAGAGGCGAGTTTGGAAACAATGTGTTTGGGGGGGGGGAGAGAGAGAGAGACAGACAGACAGACAGACAAACAAAGGTTGTGTTGTGAACCCTGATGATGGACACATAAGAAGCAAGAGTTCACCTCTATGTGCGTGTGCACATGCATGTGCATGTGGATGCATGCGTGCATGTTTCAAATTCATGCCCATTCATGACACTAAAGATGTTAAGAAACAATATGATATATTTTTAGTTTTCATACTTGCATAAATAACACATAGATTTTGCACCTCATGAAATGATAATGGAGCCATGAGCTCTTATGGTAATTGGCAAACTTGAATTTTTTAAAAAGCAACCAAATCCTTAGGTATTTTATTCCTCAAGAAAATTTGTGTATACAAAGTTACCTATCTTCTTCTTGAAAATTAAGAAGAAATTTTGTATGCTTGCTTTCCTGTCAAAGTGTGATTTCAACCAAAAGGCACAATTCACTTTATTAAATAAGCAAGAAATATGACCATGGTTTCAATTGGTCACACAAACTTTTGATGGTAATCATCCACCTTGACTAAGAAATTGTTTATACTTGCCTTCCTATCAAATTGTGATTTCAATCAAGAGGCACAATTCAACTTACTAAATAAGCAAGAAATACAAATACATGGTTTCAATTAGTCACACAAAGTTTTGAAGGTAATCATCCACCTTGACATACTCCTCATCCGGATAAATATGGGATGCTTCCACATCATTTGGACGCATCTCCAAGTTATAAGTATAGCCCTTCACAAAAACAGCATGCTTCATTGCTATTGCCATGTTGTCCCATTTGGAAGGATCAACTGCATTTGAAAGCACACATTGTACAGGCATTTAGTAGTTGGTTCAAAGAAAGAGATAATATTAATTTACACTTAAAGAAAAAGCTCAAGTAAAAATACTTTAAGCTATTGAGTGCATTAAAAGGATTGATTTAATTTTTGAATATTATGAAGGGAGCTCCTTGAATGCTATGTTCATCAATGTGTAATCGCACGCACGAGAGAGAGAGAGAGAGAGAGAGAGAGAGAGAGAGAGAGAGTTCATACCTTCGACCATTCTAATCATTTCCTCGCTTGGAACAAAAGTTTTCTCCAATGTCTTTCCAATTTTGATTTCCCACAAGGCAACTAACTCATTTTGAGAAAGGACATTTTTTGGAAATCTTAGGTGTACAACCTTGTTCATAGTCCTTGGATCAACTGCAGCCTTGACAACTAATCTTCCAATATCTTCTTCACATAAATACACAACTATAGAAAGCAAGGAGATGATTTAGCCATTGGTAGAGCTTTAAGCAATATTAATGGCATGTTTAAGAGTTTTTGAGTTAGTTTGTACATTAAGACTTTCAAAAGAGACATTTTTCAGCATGTCTAAACTTAGTGGTAAGTTAATAGGTACCACAACCCGAGAAGGGCAGTAACTTGTTATGATTTCCATATTTACTATGAGAAGTGGTAGGCACGGTTGTTTTCAGCAATACTTTTGATGTTGCTTGAAGTACGAAAGCTCTTTGGTGGACAAACATTCTAAGTTCCAAAGTTAGGTGTTCATAAGGCAACAAAGATATTAAAAGCACTTTCTAACACAATAGGGACAAGTGACAAACTTGGTAGATGGCCTCAATGAGATGTTAACACATGGTCCAAGATCAACTTAAGGTTCAAAGGCATTATGCTTGTGACTTGAAGTGAGGGTGATATGAGGGACAAGAAACAAACTTTGTGGATAGCCTCTTTATAAGATTCAATGTTTGGAAGTGTGGTTCCACCACCTCATTCTAGGGATCATAGGCAAGGTATCATGGGGTGACTTAGATTGAAGTTGTTATTAGAGACACTTGGTACATAGCGTCTTGCACATGAGATAGTTTGGGAGCATCATGAAGGATCACTTGAAATGGGTCAAGAGTAAAGTTAGACTTTGAGTATGGGAATTTTGTGCATTTCATGCTATGTTTTGATCCACCTTCATAGTATGCATAGCCATGCGAAATTACCTTTGGTGTTGCCATCGCCATGGATGAGGACTTTATCTCTCGGAGGGCTAGTCATCCCCCCTGGCTGACCAAGGTTTCTCAAAAAATAGCCCGCGAAACAGAAGCTGCAAACGTATGTGTGTGGAACACCAGCTGCCTCTATGGAGCGGCGGATCTGGGCTTTCAAGTTGAACATTGGCTGTATCGACCAGTGAGCTTTGACACGATCCACGTCTAGCCCATATTCTGATGGCAGAAAGCGCTGTGCACAAGATGGTAAATCTCTTTAAGCTAAAGCTTCTGAAGGCAGATCGATCAGGAGCGGCAGTGGTATGTGGACTGGGCGATGTTTTACCTTGACAGTTCCAGCCTCCTTGATGGCTGCAACTATGTTGAGTTGATCCTGCAACTGCTGCATTTCTCTGACAGCGGAAATCACCACATCAACTTGCTTGATGGCTTCCACAAGGCTGTCCTGTTCTTCCAAAGAGCCCTACACAGGAAAAGGTAAAGCCGATCATTGCCATGATATAACAAGCGAAACCTCGGTGCTGTGAGTCTAGATCTCCCCTCTAGTCGCAAGAGAGCAATGAAACTTGAAAGTCCCGACTGGGCGATGTTTTACCTTGACACTGAACAAGAGCAAATGCAATCAAATATCTTGCACAACGTCAGCGACAAATCTGCCTTGCATTGAGCTATAAAACAAGGAGATCCGTGCATGCGTCAGTCAGGGAAGGGCTCACCTCTAAAATGGTGATTCCCAAAGCTCTGAAAGAGTCGATCAATTCGAGCTTGGCCGCTATTGTGGAAGATCTGACCAGAGCAAAAGTGGGATGGAGAAGAGCGATGCTCGCCTTGGCTATCCATTGCCCAAGCTTGCCAGTAGCCCCTATGACGAGAATCTTACACTTGGCCTCGCCCTCCATCTGTAATGAAAAATCAAAGGTTAAAGCAATCCAAGAAACATTTGAGTTTCTTACACCCTCTTTCCGCACGATTTCCCTTACGTCGGTGTAGACGCCCTATCCCTATCCATTACTTCTCTTTCCCGAAACCCTAATCACTTGGACCAGTTGCCAAGAGTGCCAAAGACACTCGACGACTGTAGCCACTTGGGAGATAAAGAGGGCAGGTAAGGATAGTGGCCGGGAGATAAAGAGGGCGACAACGTACCTAAGGAAAAAGGCGCAGTAGGAGTCTCTCTCTCTCTCTCTCTCTCTCTCTCTCTCGCATGAAATAATATTTAAAAATAAGATTTAAAATTTACCAAAATTATTCAAAAACCAACACCACACACACACATATAAAGTAAAACATGATATGCTATAAAAAATAAGCCTTAAAACTAGAAAATAAATAAAAATCATGGAGCAGCATCAGGGCTTATATAAATATATATATATATGTACATATATACATATATATCTACACACACACACACACACACACACACACACACACAATGAAAAACATTAAAAATAAGTTTTAAAATTTACAGATATGATTCAAAAAACCAACACCAAACACACACACACATGCATATATGAAGTAAGGAGAAATAAACCATGATATTCTATTAAAAAGTGAGTTTTTAAACTAGAAAATAAATAAATAAATAATAATCAAGGAGTAGTAGCATGGCCTATACACACACACACACACACACACACACACACACACACTGTGTGTGTGTGTGTATAAATCTCTCTCTCTCTCTCTCTCTCTCTCTCAAAATGAAAAATGTTAGGGAAAAAAACCCCCACACACACACAATTAGGGAAAAATAAACATAACATGATATTAATAACAAGTTCTAAAGTTAGGAAAAAAAATCAAAAAATAATCACACACACACACATGCACATAGAGAGAATATATAAGTACATATGTTCTAGCAACACACACACACACACACACACAAACTAGGAAAAAAATAAAAGCATGATTATATATATATATATATATATATATATAATTAAAGATGTCTAATAAATACTCAAATCTCTCTCTCTCTCTCTCTCAAAACATGACTTTGTAAAAACATTATATATGTTCTAGCAACACACACACGTTATAAACTAGGAAATAAAACATGCGCACATGCGGAGCATGGGGGGACCCACAAGGCTCGAGAGAGTGGGCCTCATAGGGAGGTGTGAGGTGGAGGGGTGCACATGCATGCATGCACACACACACTCACATGCACGTTGTCGTGACGTGGGCGGTGTCACTGGGGAAGTGCGAGACTTCTTGCTGTGAGAGTAGCTTCGAATCCCAGCAAGGAAACAAAACATATAACTCTTCAAGGGGCATAAGACATCTCCATTTTGGATGACATGTACATGTGTCAATTCACTTCAAACATTCCCAATTACAGCTTGATGAATGCACACAAGTCACGATCCAAGAGCTTGATTAACTCAAATCACAGATCACCTGTCCCTTTATCCAAGTACCTCATACATAACACATGTAGGCATAGCACAATCTTCAAAAGATTCCCATATACATGTGACCATTCACATCACATATTTTTGCCAATATCTTGTATTCTTTTGATTTCTGGAAATAAGAGGTAGATACAACTATTTCTTTGCCTTTTCTCTCATGTCTTTCATACAATATAATCCCACCAATGCCAAGGTAAAAGATTGAGTTCAAGTGAATCAAAATGTCATGATATAAAGTGAGCATGGAGCCGTAAGAGAGTGGTGGAATTTATTTTTTTTTAAAACAGTAGAGATACGAGCTTTAAAAAATTGAATTAATACCCAGCTCTTGTAGGCTTCTCCCTCTTTTGCTACAGGTTGAACCGGTTTTAATGGCAAGATGCAGAGCCCAGACCCACTAGTGCCAAGTAGAAAGCATGACTCTCCTTCGCTGTCGCTGGTCGGAAGGTCTCCACAGGATCACTCTAGAGCTTCTCTTCAGCCTGCGTTCCCCTTTGCTCTCCCCAGCTTCCTCTTCTCCAGGATCCCGGCTCCCTTTTCCCTGGTTGCAGCCCTCACCAACACGACCACCTTGTCTTTGCTTGCGTCAGCACTTGTAAGCTGTTTAACTCACGCAAGCCCTCACACAGCCAGCAACCTTGCTCCTATGGCTGCAGCTAGCCATACAAAAAACACACATCCCCCCGTACTGTCATGCGCTCTTTTTTGTCTTTGTTGCTCTTTCGGCTGCGCCCAGCTGCACTTTACACGGCGGCGCCCTCTCTACTCACACCAGAGCCGCCCTTTCGCTGCTTTTCACAAGGAAGTCTTCCAGTAGCTCTGCACGATGGCCACACACCTCTGGCGTCTCTCTGCATATACGCGCTGTTGCCCAAGAGCCCCCTTCACTGCACCCTCTGTCTGTAGAATCCCCAGCCCTCTTCCCAAGGCCGTTAATCACCAGCCACCGCAGCAATACCCAACGTAACACCTATTGTGCGCATCCCTCTTTGTTTCCTCTCTGCCTGCATGCTACCGAGGCTGGCAGCTCTGCGTGATGCCTCTCTTCCTTCGATCACCTGGGCGCCTCCAGCCTTCTGGCGACCTCCAGCACAGCTCTTTTTTCTTTTCTCACAAGGCGGCGCCTCACCTTTTCCAGCAGCTCGCGCATCACCCGCCACCTCCACGTTTTCGTATATTCTGGACTCTTTTGCAGGCGGCAGCATCAACAGCCATGTGGCTTTGCCCATATTGGCCATATTAATCCTTATTTTATTTATTTATTTGTTTTGAAAAATGGCCACCATAACATCCTTTTTACACCTATGCTCCAAGGCAACACTATCCTTTAACCTTTAAATTGCCCATGCCTTCCACACCTTCTTCAAATGCAACCTTTAATTGCCCACTCCATTTGGGGACGCGCACACAAATTCAGACGACCGAGGAGCTGAAACCATCTCCAGCAGATCTCTCACCGGACAGGCCTGCAAACAAGCTCAACACAAACCATTCCACCCTGTACATCTGGCAACGCATTCCAAAGCAAAACTCTCCACACGCCATACATCCCATATGTACACTGTGGCACTTAATCCCATGCATCTGGATTTGCATTTAATGGCCTCACATGCATGGTTTCACACCATAGACGTGCCGTGGCACGACATCCACCCCCTCTAAACCTGCACATCCTCCGGTATGTGCCAAGTCATCATCAAGACCCACATATATCTGAATATCATCTTCATCTTCTACATTACCAGGAAGATCATCCTCTTCCTCTTCAACCATACCCATACTATCGCTATCAAGCCTCTCATCCTGAGTTCCCTGTGAATCAATAGGATCATTATCATGCCTTCTTTTAAACATCTTGATCCTTTTGCCTGCTACAAGATTCTTTATCTCTGTTCCATCAAGCTCACACAGGGTATACGTGGCATTTCCATGCACATGCTTGACAATGTAAGGGCCAAACCATCTTTTTGCAAACCATGCTTGACATTGTGTGTGTGTGTGTGTGTGTGTGTGTGTGTGTATAGGCCATGCTACTACTCCTTGATTATTATTTATTTATTTATTTTCTAGTTTAAAAACTTGCTTTTTAATAGAATATCATGGTTTATTTCTCCTTACTTCATATATGCATGTGTGTGTGTGTGTGTGTGTGGTGTTGGTTTTTTGAATCATATCTGTAAATTTTAAAACTTATTTTTAATGTTTTTCATTGTGTGTGTGTGTGTGTGTGTGTGTAGATATATATGTATATATGTACATATATATATATTTATATAAGCCCTGATGCTGCTCTATGATTTTTATTTATTTATTTATTTTCTAGTTTTAAGGCTTATTTTTTATAGCATAGCATGTTTTACTTTATATGTGTGTGTGTGTGTGGTGTCATTGTGTGTGTGTGTGTGTGTGTGTGTGTGTATAAATCTCTCTCTCTCTCTCTCTCTCTCTCTCTCTCTCTCTCTCTCTCTCTCAAAATGAAAAATGTTATATACATTCTACTAGGGAAAAAAAACATGATATAATATTTTAAAATACGTTTTGAAATTTATAAAAATGATTTAAAAAACCCCCACACACACACAATTAGGGAAAAATAAACATAACATGATATTAATAACAAGTTCTAAAGTTAGGAAAAAAATCAAAAAATAATCACACACACACATGCACATAGAGAGAATATATAAGTACATATGTTCTAGCAACACACACACACACACACAAACTAGGAAAAAAATAAAAGCATGATTATATATATATATATATGAAATTAAAGATGTCTAATAAATACTCAAATCTCTCTCTCTCTCTCTCTCTCTCAAAACATGACTTTGTAAAAACATTATATATGTTCTAGCAACACACACACGCTATAAACTAGGAAATAAAACATGCGCACATGCGGAGCATGGGGGGACCCACAAGGTGGAGAGAGTGGGCCTCATAGGGAGGTGTGAGGTGGAGGGGTGCACATGCATGCATGCACACACACACTCACATGCACGTGCACACACACACACACACACACACACTTTTGCGATCTAGGTGATGACCTTCAATGACATATTACTTTTGTGTTTCTTCTTATTTTACTATTTCTAATTTGTGAGGTGCTACATGGCAACTAATAAGCATGGGACATGTCATGTTGCGAGCATATGTGTGCAAGTGTGTGCATGTGAGAAGTGAAACATGTGTATGTATAGAGGAAAGATGCACAATGTGCATGGTGTAGAGAGAGCCTCTGCAAATGGAATCATGATTCCATACAAGAATGTTTATGTTGTTACCTCGATAGTGATCGTATTGACCAAGAAGATTGGCACATGCAATGAAGTGAGGATGAGGTTTGAAGACAACTCTAAGGTACAACATAGATTGGAAGATAGGGCGCACTAATAAAAGGGACCAGTGATGTTGCACACAACCAACAAGGAAGAGGATCACCACATCTGAGATTGCTAAATGAAACATGAAATTAATGAATTTTAAGACCCCACCTTGAGACCCAGCGGAGCGGCTCTCTAACCCATCGTAGACGGGTCATATCACTCGTAGTGGAAATAGGAGACCATTTTTGCAATTCATTTACTATCACATGTCATGATGACTATGAAACATGCTAAGAATATTTTTTGAAATAATTAAATTTGAAGAGTATACGAATTTACGAATGAAACACAATTTTACATTTGTTCAAGTGATATCATCACTATCTCACAAATTTACAACACTCCGTCACCATTTTCTGACTAGTGTGCATCATATATCTTGACTTTGTGTACATTGGTTGGGCTTACATACTTGTATATTCAATGATAATACTCTTCTACTTGAAAATCTTAGGTCCAATAGTGTAGCCTAAAAAGTGCTAGCAACTTCTAGCCTCATGATGGCATGAAGCTTGCTACTATGTAAGCAAGGTCTTGTGTGCAAGGGAAGCCACAACCTCACCATTGGTTAGGCCCAAAGCTCTCAAGAGATCAATTGTGACTTGGCCAAGATTGTGGAAGATTGGACTAGAGAGATTTAACTTAGGAGGAGGAGAGCAAAGCTAGCCTTTGATGCCCATTGGCCATGGCTCGGGGGGTTCACTACTTCAAAAATGTGCCTACCACGTGAGTTCAACATAATGACATATTTTCTTTTATTTTTTCTCAAGTTTTCACATATAGAAGGCTGCCATAAAAGGATTTTGGAAAAAAATTCACAGATTGAATAAGAAAATGGTACATTTTACTAATGAAAAATTCACAATAAGGGATTTTACAAACAGGCCTTGAACGCATGTGATACATAGAGTTTACAGAGAGTTAATCCGCCGAGGGCCATGGTGGTTAGTGATCCTTATGATTAAACCTTTGTACTTGGGGTAATCTTCCCCTGGGACAAGGTCCTTATAAAACATGCATGGATTTCTTATAAAAACGATAAATATGCAAAGGAAAACTATGAAAACCACAAGTCCCACCTCCCACGGATGATAAGAAACATACCTCGAAAATTATGTAAGATTTAAAGATTTGTACATATGTTTCATAATATGTGAGATCCAAAGGGGAGGGAGGTCTTTTGGATGAGGGTGGTTAAAACAAAAAATACACTATAATATGAAAACCAACCTCCTTTCAAAATCCTATATCTTTTTCATATGTTATCCAAATTTCAAGCTATAAAGACATATTTGAAGCTCTTTTAGTGTTGAATACAACCATGCTGATTATGATAATTTTAACTCATGGCATATTGTTAAATTCATCTTATACTCACTATTTTTAAAGTTTTTTGGGAGTTGGCACCCTAGGAATGTTCCTTGATTTCTGCCATTATGTTGCATACTTTTTCTACCTTTCATTACATCAAACTAACAAAATGTGGTGATGGAAATGTATGTTAATGTGCTCTATCCCATTATGCAAGTAGATGTAATCCCACTTGCGTTCGAAATGGACATGTGGTTTGTGCCTTGATGGATGAATAGGTTGGACAACTAGTATAATCTAACAAGAATGTTGCCACCAAAACAGATAGGTTAGTGTACTCTATCCCATTATAAGAGTAGGTGTGACTTTAAATGGACATGTAGCTTGTGTCTTGTTGGTGTTTTGTTGGATGAATGGGTTGGACCACTAGTTCAAGGACTTTCAATTTACATATTATGTCAAGTTGCTAATGGGAAGAAAAATAGTTCATTATGAATACATCATCGCGCGATACATCAATTTGGAAACTTTAAATTTTCATTAGAATTGGAGTAGCATCATTACCTCTATAAAAGCTCCATATTATATTCACAATATAGCTCCAATTGGACATGTCTTTCAATGACTTTGAAAGTGGAGTAGCATCATTACTTACTATAAAAGTTCCATATTATATTCACAATATAGTTCCAATTGAGCATAGATTTCAATGAATTTGAAATCGGAGTAGTATCCTAAATCATTATAAAAGGTATTCATAATATAGATCAAAGAAAGCAATGCCACTCAAATGACATCATCATGCTAACTCATATGTGTACTTAATTACCATAGCTTAACTAGCATATGAATAAGAAATGCCTAGAAAGGTTACGATATCCTATTCAACTTGCAAAAAAAAATGAATATGGAAGCACTTTAAACCTTATAGTTTTAATACATGATCCCAATGAAGATATTACATATGTTAAAATCCATTCTCACATATTCTTGTTCAATGTTTGTTTGCAAGGTCTTTATAAAATATTCATGGGTTTTCATGTCCTTTACAAATCCTATAAAAACAAAAAATACACAAAAACATGAAAACCCATGTCCTTTAGAAATCCAATAGCTTTTTCATGTGTTACCAAGATTTCAAGGTGGAAAGGCACATTTGAAATTCTTTTAGTGTTGAATTCAATCGTGCTTAACTAGATTTTACTTGTGGCATTATTTTAAATTTGTCTCATGCGCAAGATTTTAATTGGTTTCTTATTCAAGAGCATTGGCACCCTTGGAATGAACCCCTTATTGGCATTGCATTACTTAACCTCATAAATTTTGAAGCTTTTTTTTCTTCAAAAATTCCATTCAAAATCTTCAACGTAGTATATGCCAAGTACCATGTGAACTTAGAGAATGAGTGGCCATAAGTAGTAGTGTGAAATAATGAGTCACATGCAAGACAAAGTGAGATTTTTCTCACATGGTCTACAGCACAACTCATTTTCTTTAGATATTTGCATCATTTGTAAATGTTTTCAAAATAATATCACTTTAATGTTTAACAAGGGAACAAGATGAGAACGTCTCATATTCCATACTTTGTTATCTTTTTTTTTTCAAGCTCACAATTCTTAACAATTCCTTGAAAATATTACAAAACAAGGGATATGTTTATGTTAAAATCCATGGTTAATAGATTTTTTATATAAAAGCTTGATCGGATCCATTAAAATGTACTATGGTAGTAATCTGCAGTAAAGCAATATAAATATGACATAGTGAAGAATCACACTTGCATGTAAGATAATGTAATATAAATACAATCACTAGAATTTCCATCACTAAAATAACCTCTCTCTCTCTCTCTCTCTCTCTCTCTCTCTCTCTCTCTCTCTCTCTCTCTCTCTCTCTCTCTCTCTCTCTCTCTCTCTCTCTCTCTCTCTCTCTCTCAATGCAAGCTTGGTTTAGCCATTTTTGGCGAGGTTTAGGGCATTTTTTGTATATAGGTAACTGTTAGATATCAATGCCCCACTCTTGTGTAACTACGCGGGAACCTACTCACTCTACTTATGAGCACCCCAAATGAGGAGAAGGCACTTGAGTAGCTAGGTACACGATAGGGCATGGTTTAGACACTAGATGGGGGCCACCTATTGATGGCTCAAGAGCTTCAAATAGGTCTAGCACACTACCAACAAAGCTACATGCAAGTGCGGGAAGGCATCTTACACTGAGGGTAGATCGATCTTTTCCCAAGGCAGCCCACCCTTGGGTTGCGAGGCCCATTAGGGACACTAAATGATCCCAAATGGCTCTAGGCCAGAAAAGGGGGTCGGCCATTTGATTGGGCCAGAAAAGGTTATCAGCCACTTTTGATTGGGTAGAGTGGGTTCTATATAAGAGCAATCCCATAAGGTCCATCACACACCATAAGCTACAACAACCCTGATATATCTGCATACAGCCTTCGTCCTCTACTATTTCCATCATGCCATCAAAGCTCTCTCTCATAGGAGTACACGGTTGGGAGGCATGCCATCTATTGTACCTACTTATAGTAATTTGAACTTTTTCGATTCTCCATATTGTCTGTTTGTCTCTCTTATATCTGAGATCCTGTTCTCTATTAGCACAGATGTTGTAATCTTTTCTTACATGGTATCACAACTTCGGCTATAGCAAGAAGACTTGGCAGTGTGTTTCTATTTGTGAATAGATTGTGAGAGATGGCTTAGCTTGCAAGACTATGTATCTCGCCTTTTGGTGAAAGTGGAAAGTTGGATAGATCTAATTATCATCTTTAGAAGTTTAAGATGAAAGCCATCCTAAGCACTTATGATCTTTGGAAAATCACCATAAGAGTAGAGGTGAATCTAGCTCCAAGACCGCATCTCCAACAAATGCACGTTAGTAGATAGTACCTACAGTAAATGAGATTCTCGCATGGATAAGAAAGGATGTAGATGCACTATTTTCTATTGTCTGTAGTGCGAGCGATATGGTGATGGCTTTGATTCAACATGTCATTGTGGTAGCGGAGGCATGGCATGTTTTGAAAAATTAGTACCATACCACAAATCAGACACAAATCGAGAATCTTGAGATTCAAGTTGCAAATGAGAAGATGCTTGAGTCTAAGGCAGTAGAGAAATTCATCACTCGGGCAAAGAATCTGTATCATCAAATGACTGCCATTGGCATTTCCATCATTAGCGAGGAGCTGGCATGCAAGTGCATACGAATTCTCCCACCGAAGTACAATGGGCTTGTGATAGCATTGGAACCTCTACAAGGAATGTGCATCCTCCCAACATTCGGTTTCATCCACCACAAGATCAATAATTGCCTCAACCTTCTTCGCATGTGCAACCTCAACTACAAGTGCAACACAAGCTCAAAATACATTGGTGACCTGTAATAATGGCCTTGGGAGAGATCCACGCCTATCAAGATAGCTCACTTGTTGATCAAGCGGCGAACATTGAGCTTGTTTAGGTGTAAATGCAAGTTATCCACACTTGATTGGACCACTACATTGTAATTTGAAGCCTTGGAAAGCATACCAAAACAGGGTACTTTGGACTGTGTATGCCAATTCAATTTGGATGCAACCAGTCTGATTTTCTACATCAATTCCATTTGGATGCCAATTCAATTTGGATGCAACTAGTTTGATTTTCTACATCAACAGTGAAGTTCGTTGAGTACTTTGGAGTTTCTGGAACACTTATTAGAGTGTGGTTGAACTGAGGAAGGCTTGTTTACAGATTTGGACGTGTGCTGAAGGTGCATTTGCATTGAGCAAATATGTCAGACAACCCAGTACAGATTGTGGGTGAAAAGTTGGATAGGAAGAACTTCTAGGCATGGAAGTACATGATTAAATGCTTTCTGAAAGGAAAAGGGTTTTGGAACCTTGTTACAGGTGTAGAGACAGAGCCGGGGGAACTGCCCCGACAACCTGCACAACAACAGGTTGTAAGCAATGATCAGAGAGAGCATACAAAGTTTTGCATTACTTGTCTAGCCAAACTTTTTGTAATAGAAGGCACATACAAGACATTTGCCATAGACTTTGTTTCACCATTGTGCATAACCAACACGTGTGATAGCATGTTGGGTATCATCTCATGTCTCCACATAGCCTTTCACATCCATAGGCTTCATATTTTCAAACCATTCGCCATGACATGTGTGATAGCATGTTGGGTATCATCTCATGTCTCCACATAGCCCTTTCACATCCATAGGCTTCATATTTTCAAACCATTCGCCATGACAAGTCATATGGTTTGATGCTCCAGAGTCCATATATACCAAGTGTCATCACTGTCACCATTTGTCATCATAGATTCCACAACATGTTTCATGGCAAACAAGTGATTTGCGTTGCCATCATTGCTGCTTGATGCAAAATTTCCACCATTTGCATAATTTCCACCATGTTTTGCATAATGTCCACCATGTTGTGCTCTACCCTCTCTCAAATCATTTTGTTTGTGGAAACAATCACGTGCCATATGACCAAATTTTTGACAGTAATGGCATTCCACATTTTGCATAAATGTTTGTTGGCCTTGCCAACGTCCTCTACTATGAGGATTACCTCTGCCTCTCTGAGGTGTATATCCACGACCACCTCTAGCACCATATGTAGGCTAAAAATTCTATTGTGGTGACCTATCCTGCCATCCACGACCACATGATACAAATCTCCCCCTACCTCTGAATCCCCTTTGTGAATAGAAAGCCTAATTTCTACCATTATCATCATGGTGGCTAGTAGATGCATCATGAAACGAGTCACTGAGTTTGATTTCCTCAACAAGCAAGAGTGAAACCAACTCATCAAAATCTGGTAAACCTATACTCCGAACAGAGATAGATGTATCAAAAGACTTGTACTCCTTGCCAAGACCACGCAAGGCAATGTCTACCAAATCATCATCAGGCATGGGGGCATTGATTGTTGCCAATGCATCTACATACTTCTTTATCTCTTGTACATAATCATGGATGCTCCTTCCTTTCCGCTTCACATTATGAATCTGTTGTCTCAACAACTGAGACTTACGAGCACTAGTGTCTGTATCAAACAACTTTACTAATGTATCCCATGCATCCTTAGGATTCTCAGCATCATGTATATGTAGTTGGTCAAATGGTGGAACAGGGTTTACAGGTTCGTTTCAACGAGCATGGTTGCTTCGTTGAGGATTTCAAAAATGGATGTAGAGTCATTACCAAAGGCAAGAAAGAAGGCATCCTTGGGATTCTCAGCATCATGTATATGTAGTTAGTCAAATGGTGGAACAAGGTTTACAGGTTCGTTTCAACGAGCATGGTTGCTTCGTTGAGGATTTCAAAAATGGATGTAGAGTCATTACCAAAGGCAAGAAAGAAGGCAGGTTATTTAAGTTGGATGCTGGAATTCCTGAGTTGAAATCAACCATGTTCTCTAAAAGCCGAAATGTGGTATAGGACATTGACATGTGGCATAAAAGGATTGGACATGTGAACATACAAAGGTTAAAGAACATGCAGGCAAGAGGCATTGTTGTGGGCTGCCTAGATTTAAGTATGATGGGAATATGCATGTCTGTGATGCTTGCCAGTTTGGAAAAAAGCAAGCAAGGTTACCGTTTCCTAAAGAAGGCAGCATGAGTAGCAGGCCACTTGAGATAGTTCATAGTGATGTGTGGGGTCCTACACAAAACCCATCCATTAAAGGCAGCTTGTATTATATGACATTCATTGATGATTTTCAGCAGAATGACTTGGATTTACTTTCTCAGAGGGAAAAGTGAAGTGTTGGGAAAGTTTATGGACTTCAAAGCTTTTGCAGAGAAGCAATATGGCTCTCTTGGATAAAATATTTGAGGACAGATGGAGGTGGTGAATACACCTCACATGCTTTTGAGAATTTCTTGAGAAAGCATGGCATAAGAAGGCAGTTAACTTGCAGGTACACACAGCAAAATGGTGTTGCTTCTGAGAGAAAGAATAGAGTCATTTGTGATGTGGCCAGGGCAACGCTCAATGAAAAGAGCATGCCAGACTATTATTGGGCAGAAGCGTGTGCCACATCAGTGTATGTACTTAATAAGACACCCACATCAACCATACATGGAAGTATACGAGAGATGCGGCTTACAAGTTTTAGACCAAACATTAGACACCTCAAAGTGTTTGGTTGTATAGCTTATGTACATGTGCCTGATGAGAGACTAATATATTTTTTTTCTAGCTTGCCTTATATGTTCAAGTATTTTAAATCTTACAAACTTTGTTTTCTTATAGTCTACTATTTTTGTAATAGTAAAAAAATAAAACATTGTATAAACATGGTTATTTTAAGGATGATTCCAGTATAAAAAATTTGATATATTTTGAAGGTAGTGCTTTGATGTACTTTAAGTTATTTAAAATTTAAGCAAATTTTAGTCTCTTGTGACAATCAAATTGTAAGTTTCTATTCAATACAAAAAAAAGATATGAACGAGAAAACCCTGCTCTACCATTTGGCCAACTGAGACCAAGTTCTTGGTGATATTTGGAACATGAAGTATATCTAACAAGTACTTTGTTCTTCCATTCCGCATAGCCAATGGCAGCTTACCAACCTGTGCAATTGGATGAGCAGTATCATCACCTGTTTCAACATAACCTGGCTTTTCCAGGTTTCTGACATCACTAAACCACTCACCATGACTGGTCATGTGGTTAGAAGCACCTGAATCAACAAACCATACATTTTTACAATCTGCAGCATTATCTGTCATGGAGTTAACCATGTGCTGCATCACAAAGAGGTGCTCATTTCTGTCATCACCATGCCCACTGGATGATGCATAGTTGCTTTGCTACAACTTTCCATTTTTTATGTCATTCTGCTTTTTATAACAGTTCTTCTCTTTGTGTCCAGGTTTCCCACAATAATAGCACTCTATGTTGCTATCTACTTGTTGATTCCTTTGCCATGAACCTCATCCTCTTTGGCTCCCTCTGCCTCTAGAGTTACCACGTCCTCCTCCATAGGACTGGTTTTCCTGTTGTTGCTGTTGGTTCTGATTTGTTGAACGGCCACCAAAACGGCCTCTTCCTCTACCTCTGCCTTCTCTGATTTTATATTCACGTGATCACAAATTTTTTTTTTGTTAATAACATGTGTGAACATGTTATTAACATGTTCACATGTTAACATGTTCACAAAAAAGCCGGTGGCAAGCGACCTGGTAACCGGGAAAAATCCCGCCGGGCTTTTGCTATACCCCGACGGGCCCGCCGGGCTTTTGCTTTGCCCGGCGGGTCCCGGAGGGGTCGTCACATATCCCGGCGGGGTACATTTTTCTATATATATGGGCCCGGGGGCCCTTTGGGATTTCATTGCTGACAGCATACACAGGTAATGAAAACTTGTGTGTGTGTGTGTGTGTGTATGTGGGTGTGTTCGTGCGGGCAGCCGCCCACTGTCGCAATGCGCGGCAGGATGTGGGTGGTCCGCCACACGAGGGATGTGTGTGTGTGGGTGAGTTCGTGCGGGCAGCCGCCCATTGTCGCAATGCGCGGCAGGATTTGGGTGGCCCGCCACACGACTGGTGTGTGTGTGTAAGGCCATTCTTCGGAATGGTGCTTACCCTGGGGCACTTAGTCGGTAACGCGGCTAGTCTGTGTCCTATGGTAAGTATGGCACGCCGTAGCGGTACTAGTCGGTAACGCGGCAAGCATAGTATCGTTATGGCGATGTCACCTTCCCTTCCCTTCCCTTTGTCAAATGCGGACATATGGTCGGTAACGCGGCCAGTGTATGTTCATATCCTATTGGTATTCCCATAGAATCGGGCGGCATTTTGTCGTTAACACGGCAAGTTGGTGTCGTCCGCTAGTGCATAAAATGTTTTTTGCATATTGCGGCATTTGATCGTTAACGCGGTCGAAAAAGTGTCGTAAATTTGCTTGCGTATTTCGGCATATGATCGTTAACACGGTCGAATAAATATCATAAATTTGTTTGATTTGACTTGTATTATTTTTATTGTGTTTGATCCATGCGATACTTGGTTGCTAACGCGGCATTAGTATTTCATGGATCAAAGTTTACATCATATTGTCTAAACGTTTTATTTTATAATATCGTGATTCGTAACTCGAAAAATATGAATCTCTCTCTTCTTACCCCCCTCTCTCTCTCATGATACACTTCACAACTCTTTCTCTATCTCTCTCATGATTCACTTCACAACACGATAGATGTGTAGATAATGATTTTTTTTTAATTTCTCTTAAAATATACATAATTTTTAATAATTTCTTTTTTCTCCCTCTATTTACTTAAAAATTAAAACAATACATTATTTTTCTCTTTAGGAACTCACAAAAACATTAAAAATGTCATTTAATGTTTCTTCTCTCTATCTGTCACAACTCTCTCTTCCTCTCCTCTCTCTCTCTCTCTCATGATACACTTCACAATTCTCTCTCTCTCTCTCTCGCAATGATACACTTCACAACTCTTTCTCTCTCTCTCTCATGATACACTTCACATCTCTCTCTATCACGATAGGTATGTAGATGAGGAGTGCTTTAGGATTACAAAACATTATTTTTCTCTCTTTAGGAACTCACAAAACTATAAAAAATGTCATTTAATTTTTCCTCTCTCTATCTGTCACACCTCTCTCTCTTCCTCCCCCTCTCTCTCTCTCTCTCATTCGATAATGTATACACTTCGTAAGTAATAATGCGCTTGTTGCGGTTGTCTCACGTTCGATAATGTATTGCATGATGTTGAGTTCAGTAATGTTGTTTGATATATTCTGTTTTTGTTTGATCATTGATAAGTAATGATACACTTATTGCTGTTTTCTCACGTTTGATGATGTATTGGATGATGTTGAGTTCATTAAAATTATTTGATATTCCGTTTTTGTATGAACATTGATGATATTGATATACTTGTTGCTGTTCTCTCACGTTTGCTTGATGTTTATTTCAGTAATGTTTGATATTCTGTTTTTTTGTGTTTAGTGATATTTGCTAGATTTACGAAGACGATCAACATGCTTTCTCCCGAAGAGCGCAAAATTGTTCTGCGAGCAATTCGCGTTGAAGCGGTCATCACGGTATCACAATGTACTGATGATGTCGTCAAAAAGATCAACGAGTCTGAGATACTCATGCGAGATCTCATAGACCAAATATGGGAAAATGCACAGCGTCGGCTTTGAAGCGGAGGCAACGCTGAGCTGCTAGATAGACAGAAGATAGCAGATTTCAACCATCAGCACATAACACGAACCATTTTGGGGAGCATGCGAGTAGCATGCAGTGATCTTAGAGATGCTGCCCCGCCTGAAGCCAACATGCAACGTCTACAGTTATGGGACGTTGTATGGAGCGAGCAAAGAGCCAAGAGCAAGCGCATGAAGGCGTTGGATGCAGAGTCCCTCCCCAAAAGAGTGCGAATTGCCCAGGACGTCGCTGCAACGTCCAGTCAGGCAGATGCAAGTGGTACAGGTGTCATTAATCGTACCATCTACAATTCTATGTGCACACATCTTATTGGCATCCCGCACGAAGCTCTTCACGAAGGACGAACAATAGGCTCCGATGTGTTTGGAACAGTAAAAGAGTATGCAATTAAAGGTATATCATTTTTACCGGAGCACATCACTTTTTGCGGAAAGCACTACAAAGGAGAAGGCAGCACGAAGTTCGAGAGCTGCCAGGCAGAGCAGGGTATGCAAGTGCTACATCCATCGATTGTCCGATGCATTGCCTTTACAAAAGAGGCTCCTTGGATCACAATTTTCCCGTACTATAATGGCGGCGCTCTTGGTGATACTCTTCTGAAGGTTCCCTTCAGATTCAGTGAGTTCACCAGAGCCATTTTTCGTTTGGATCGAGGATGGAGACAACCCCCGCCTGATAATATCCCTTTAGGTCATCTAGAACTTTCGAAAATAAAAGAGGTAGTAATAAACATGCCACATATTATGCATGCCCTGGTGGAAGGTGTAGCGGCAGCACATATGGCAGGTATTGTACATACCGACCTACATCCTTTTAATGTAGTGTTGGATTATACAAAAGAGCTAAAGCCACGCATAGGTATTATCGATTGGGGGTTGCTGCTGAGAGCGCCCAAAAAACGGGTGTCTCTCAATTTTGTTTTTGAAGCAGATAAGAACCCGGAGAAGGTGGCACAGGCAGTCTCCTACGCAGACAGAGAGCGAAATAAACGGCCGTAGCCCCAGAGCTTTATGATCCATTTTTGGCAGATGCATACACTCCTGCATCTGATGTTTTTGCCTTGGGATATTTATTACAAACTTTATATGACTTTTGGAAGAAAGTGCAAGAGTTGTGGATGGATAATAGTTCCCATGACAAAGCTACCATGGATACTATTATTCATAGAGTCAAAAATTGGATGTTTCTGCCTAATCGCGATGAGAGAAAATCAATTTTGCAAGTAGTTGAATTTTTTAGATCACTAAATACTGACCCTACGAGGGCACAACGTCCTCTTGTAGAGCTATCAGTGGCATTCACCCCAACTTTGTAATGATACAGTATCAAGAGATGAAGTTTCAGGAATTTGAAAATTTGATGTGTCCAATGTTTCAAAATTTTGTTTCTCTCTTCAAAATTTGATGTGTCCAATGTTTCAAAATTTTGTTTCTCTCTTCATTGAGTCTTTGCAATATCTCTCTCCTCTTGTGGTGTTTAAGTTTATGTTTTCTCTTCAAAATTTGATGTGCGAGCATTGTTTGAAGTGTTTTTGGAGTCAAGTGGATATTTCTCATCGAGTCTTTGCAATACATATCTCCTCTCGTTGTGTTTGACTTCAAGATTTTGAGAGTAATGGTCAATTTATCTTACGTTGATCTTTACAGTTCATTAAAATCCTAAAGTCGTTTACGTTCATGCAGATATGGAGCAGGCGCAAGCGAACGAGCATCAGGAGTTAGCCAAGAAGGCATACGAGCGAATGAAGGCCCTTGCACATGGCCTGATAGCCCGCGAAGCTACAAGAACAGCGTGCAGGTTATCGAAATGGACAAATCCAACTTATGCCCAATGGAAAGACATAAACAAACGCATAACCACAGAGATGATAAAGGAAATATGGCCATGTCCAGATGGCGAGATTAAGAAGGGAAGATGGAAGATTTCTCGTTGCACTCACAATGATATCAAAACTAATGCCGAGCGCATTTTCTTGGAGGTGTACGGTCGTCCTCTCCACAACGCCGAGGCTCCACTCTATTTTGCTAAAATGCTATATGCTCACTTTATCCTGGAAACTCCAGTGGACTTCGCCTCCAGAGAGGCCACTGTCAACACCCACGACATACGTGAAGAGACAGTGACATTCACAAGAGAAGAACTTGCTCTCATGGTGGAGGGCGCCGGACTGGAGTTAAACCAGGTCAAAGAAAGCTTAGGGGCACAGCTAGCAGAGAAGGAGAAAGAAGCTGACCGATTAACTCAAGCGTCAACTCCTCCCCCGGCCAATAGAGGGATTCAAGAGCAGCTAACAAAGATCAGCCAAGATGTGCAGAGCATCTCTTCACGTATTGCTCCTGTGCGCCAAGGAAACCACATCTCTCATTTTTTGATACATCCTGATCTTGTGGGAGTTTCTGCTGAGGCTACAAGTTCCTCCACCCCCCAATGTCCTGTATGTTACAAAGTATTCGATGGGTGGAGCGGCCAGTATATACTACCATGTGGACACTACTACCACTTAATATGTTTAGTGAGACAAATGCAAAATACTTCCACATGTGCATTGTGCAATGTCCCAATAAATCAAGGTATTTATACAGTGTTCGGCATGGCTAGCGAATATAAACCACCAGGACCTTTAGATGCAACTCCTAGTGCAATTCGCAATTTATTTCAAGATGAGAGCTAAGAAAAACAAATTCTACTTTTGTATTGATAATTTCTCCAAATATGATCATTTGTACAAGTACTTTTTATTAAATTAATGAAGTGACTTCTTCCTCTATGTCAGTATCTTGCTCCAAAATTCTTTCACCGTTTACTCTCTCGTCTGCTAAATTAAGCTCATCTAAGTCAATGTCTAAATTGTCTTCTATCTCAAGGGTGGTGCACAACGTACGTCCAACATCAAAGTTCTCATCTACTACATCTTCACAATTGTACATCCATCTGGGCATATCTTCTTCATACTCTTCGCTTTCGATGTCTCGCAAGATCTTTTCATTGCAGTACATGTAAACAAGTTTATCTGCTCGATCTGCAAGAAGTCGATTGCGAATAGTACTATGAATATATTTATACATGCTCCAGTTTCTTTCTGAGCCTGAGTTTGAAGAGCACTGACTTAGAACCTTCATCGCAAGGTTGCGCAATAAAGCATAATGCTCACCACCATTCATCATCCACCACTTCCATGCAGGTTGCTCTTTAGCCATTTGTTGAACAAGGGAGTTGGAAAATAAACCCTCTTTCAACCGAAATGAGGTCATCTCCTTTATGCACTGTACACGATCATCATCATTATTATAGAAAGTGTTTACCACTTTATAAAAATCTTGCACCACCTCAACGTTGGACATCAAATCCATATTCCAATATTCAGGATCTAACATGTAAGCAGCACTGTGCAGTGGTGAATGCGCTCCAATCCATCTAGCATGAAAGTACTTCAACAGAACTTTTCTTTGTCTACTGGAGAATGGTACACGCCATTGCTTTTCCACCACTGAATGCTCTAATTTCTCAGGACACTCCAAACTCCGCTGGACAGTCCACCATTGCATCCATGCTTTTCCGAGATTAGGCGCTCTTTGATCAAGGCTTCGTACAGCATACATAACAGGCATCATTACATGGTATGCATCCATCACACTGTTCCACCAACTTCTTCTCGTTAGCGCTCCCTTCAAGACTTTGATTTTCTCTTTCACTTTTTCTAGTTGAGTGTTCTCCCAGTCATGAAATGCCATGCATGTAAATGTTTCACAAACTGCATCTTTATTTCTAAGAAGAGACTCAAAAGTGTAAAAGTGAGTGCAAAACCTAGTCTCCGCTAGAAGCTTTAACATAACTGACATGCGAGGTCGAAACATATCGAAAACTCTCTGTCTCTTGAGCATGAATTTCACAAGCTGGCGAGCAGTGTCGACGATTGAGGCAAACCATTTGGTATCATCAGATTTATACCAATCTTTTAATACAAGATTCAAACTATGAGTATTACAGCCTACCGGAAAAATATGTGGATATTGTCGCTGTAGGATTCTGGATGCATTTTTACAATTTTTTACATTGTCCATGACGACTTGGACTACATTTTTGGCACCCACTTCCTCTATCACAGAGCTAATGACTTGAGCAATGTAAGCCCCAGTTTTGATTGAACCAGCTGAATCCACGGCACGGATGAAAGTCTCACCTCTAGGTGAAATAACCATTACATTAATTAATGGTTTTCTTTGCACATTAGACCATCCATCACTTACTATACTACATCCAGAAAGCTCTATATTGCTAAGAATTATTCTTTGTACACGTTCTTTTACCTGCGCATAACATTTCTCTAATAGATCATTTCGCATAGCATGGTACGTAGGCGGTGAAAACCCTGGTCCAAACTCACCAATTTTCTTCCATGCTCTCTTCCAATGCTCACTGTCCACCATCATCATAGCACTCCCAGAAAAGTAAATCGCTTCAGCAAGGACGAGTTGTGCATCATCGAGTCGACCTTGACGTAGACTTTCTTGCAATGAAGTTTGACGCATGGGTATATTTCCTACGTCAAAGTTTTGCTTGCAAGAAGATGCACTGGGTAGATTACTTTCTGGCTGCATATTGCCGTTCGGGGTACAAGTAGGCGATGTAGCGGGAGTTTGATGATTAGAACAACAGTGTTCTTGCTGCCTTGATACATTAACGGTAGGAGTGTCATGTTTTCTTGAATCTTTCTTTTGAATTTCTTCTCTTATGCGTTTGGCCACTATAGGTGCAGAGGGGTGGGTACATGACTTTTTCTTCGGTCCGCCTAAAAAGTGTTCTCTTAGTCGAGGCGCCCCACCTGATTTTACTGCATGGCATAGCTTACACTCCCAATCTATGAATCGATCACCAACGTTAATTGCATATTGCCACTCTATCCCAGGTGCCTTTTTTTTCCTGCTATTTGAAATTTGGACTCTATTGGAGGTATCACTGGATCCAACTTTGTCCTCCATCTCAACAAATAACCTATTCAACCAAGCATATAACAATGAATACACAAATGAAAAAACAACAAATCACTCACGTACAACAAAACATACATCTGCAGACAAAGTACTTCGAAACTCTCTTGACAAATACAAAAGATCATCACATAACACAAAACTATTTCAAACTATCTTGCAAGATCTTACTACAAAACTACTTCGAAACTATCATGCACATTGCACCCCCGATGAAGGATGCCTTTTGTACCCAATTAAGGATACTTTACACAATCAAAGATCTATGCTTGCCCAATACTCTAGTATAGGACAATAGACCTTCTCTAACATTCACAAAAAAAATCAAAGATCTATGCTTGCCCAATACTCTAGTATAGGACAATAGACCCTTGTCTACTCTAAACTATATCAAGTATCAAGAACCAATACAAGCCCCTAAGCAGGACTCTTGGCTCCATCAAACCATTCATAAAGCAGAATGAGGTAGATTACGTACGTGGCTCAAATGCAAAGCTGAATGACTCCAAATTTGTCCCTAAATCTCCGCAAGTATTAGCTACAAACCACACCCTGCCCCCAGTTCAAAGAACTAAGGACGAGTGGCCCAATAGCCTTAGGAGTGCCTACAAGGAAAGACGACAGCCCCTAAAATAAGGACGTTCTTCCCAAGAGGACACTTCTAGCAACTCGAGAGCTCTACAAGTACTTTGAGGAGAGATATCACGCCCCCAAAACAAGGACTATCTTCCCAAAAGTTGTACGATGGGTGTCGGGCAGTGTTTATATACAGAATAATACCCCGCCGGTGTTTTTTGTTTTTCCCGGCGGACCCGCCGGGAATGATAGAAGCCCGGAGGTGTTACTGGAATAGTGGATTCCGGCAGGTCATTTCTCAGGTCATGTGAATATACAATGTGATCACAAGTTTTAATGTGTTAACAATAGGTTTTGTTAACGTGATCACGAAATTGTGAAGACGTTAATGAAATCCCTGTCTGCCTTTATTTTGATTTGAGTAGAATGCAGACTCTTGAGAACTTCCTGTGTGACTGAACCACCATTCCTTTGCTCTTCACTCAACAAGAGAGCAACAAGTTCCTGAAAATCAGGGAAGGTCTCACAGACTCCAATGGATGTCTGAAATTGTGCATATTCTCTCCCAAGACCATTCAAGGTCACAGACACTAAGTCTTCATCATCAACAGGTGCTCCAATTGAGCCAAGAGAATCTGCAAGGCCTTTAACCTTCATGGAATACTCGTTTATGCTTAGCTTATTCCTCTGCACATTATGCAACTCCTGCTTGAGGTGCATCTTCCGTGCAGTGGTATTGGTGTTGTACAACTTCACCAATGTATCCCATGCCTCTTTCGGTGTTTCTGCATCCTGTATATGCACAATCATTGAGTCTGAAACACTGAGACTGACAACCAATACATTACCTTCCTGGCCTTTTCATGCCACTCTTTAAAGGTCTTCAAATCTGCAGAGCAGTAGGAGCAGCACACCCAAAACTGGTTCCTGCTCATCACCATTGATAAATGGCCATACTCCCTTTCCCATAAGGAAGTTTGTCATCCTGAACTTCCATGCTTGGAAATTGTCCTTCTCAAGTTTCTCACTAACAATAGTTGACAGATTTTCAGACATTTTGCAAAGTCAAAACTATGACTGCAAGAGAAATGAATAGAGTTCTGCCTCACAAGGGCAAACAGCAACAATTCTGCAACACCAAAAATTCTGCCTCACAAGGGCGGTGGCAAGCAACCACTAGTCACACCAAGTTTTGAAAATGCATAAACACTGTAACCCAAAATTGGCCTGCGTTTCTTAGATTCTCTGCAATGGGGCACATAGCAACCTTTCTGTTGCAACTTCGCTTAACGACGAAAAATGGGCATACACAGTAAAAAACAGCCACTTTTCCTGAGTGCCTGTGCTGAAACTTCGCGATGCCGAAACGGTCTCGAAATGGAAATTTTCGCGACATTAACTCCCACGGAGTTTAATTTTTCCAGGTAATGCTCTCGTGCTCCACAACAAAGGGCGCCTCAATCTGAGGTTTTGCACTTTGCACTCACGACTGTGTACCTGCACCAGAGTGCTCCCAAAAGCTCATGAGAAAGGAGATGCTGATCCTCTTACCAGGGTTTCACGATCTCCTCTTGCCTCTGCTTGCTGCCTGAGCTCCTCACCCCCACGAACCAAGCTCTGATACCATGTAAAGAATGAGGGAGAGAGGTAGGAGACTCAACTGCAGCTTTCTTCACAACACACAAAAGAGAGAGGACACAAGGTTGGAGGCTGAAGCCTATCTTCACTTTAGCACACAACAACAACACAATGAAAGATGGGTATACACTATATGTGTAACCCTAGAATACATGGTTCATATGTGAACCCAATCCAAATATACGTCCCCTTCTTTAAAGGTAACCTAACGAGGAGTCTTTTCAACATAATATCGAGCACATCCTATGCCCTTTAAACATTATCTTTTGCAGTTTTGAACATGTTGTTGAGACCTTGAAGAAAATCTTTTATGTGAGCCAATTTTTCTTTTTTCAGCTCGATAGCCATGGGAGCTTGAGGCTGAAAATCGGACATTAGCATAAAGGGACTGAAGCCAGTAGAGCTGAGTGTTTAGCATAGAATAGGAAGATACTCTTCCCAATAGTTTGCTTCTTGCTAACATATGCATGAAGCATATCTTCCAAGACCTAATTGACCCTTTTAGTCTACCCATCACTTTGAGGATGATCCGCAGTATTCATACTCAATTGAGTATCCAAGTGTTGAAACATTGCCCACCAAAAATGACTGTTAAATTTGGAGTCTCTATCACTTAAATATCATATGGCAATCCGTACAATCGATAGATGTTCTCAATAAACATCTGAGCTAACTCGGCTAACTCGGATGTCTTTACTGTAGTTTTTGTTGGGATAAACCGACACATCTTGGTCAATCAGTACACGATTACCCAAACAAAAGCATGACCTCTATTTATTTGCGGTAACACCACAATTAAATCCATAGAAATACTTTTCCATTTACTGTTGGGAATTTCTAATGGACTTAAAAGTCTACCTAACTTCGAGCATTTTCCCCTATTGGTCTGACACTTTGTGCATTTCCACACATAATCATGGACATCCTTATGTAATCTTAACCAATAAAACATCCATTTTACTAACGCATAAGTCTTCCATATTCCAGGATAACCTACACTTGGACTATCATGACACTCATAAAGAATTTAGCACCATGTGTCATTGTCGGTTTGTACACATACTCGACCTTTGTAGAGTGGATACCCATCATCAATGGAAACATTTTTCCATCGGATCTACGTATTGCTCGTCATTGGTCCATGAGATGAAGCTAAAATTGTGGCCATGGCCGCCCCATGATCGGGGACAAGAACCTCCTCTAAAGTAGAGTTCAAGGATCAGGGTTCCCTCTTTTGTACTGCATACCATTTGGAAAGAAACAAACTTGAAGGTGCTTGTATGGAAATAGTAACCACTTTGGAGATGAAAATTAATTCAGCGTGCTGAATTAAAGTCAACATAATTTATGCTGCAAATTGGCTGTCAGCTAGTAGACTGGTGTTTTGACATGTTGGATTCTAGAATAGAGAAAAATGGGGTTGATGGGGTAGGTGTGGAGTCAAAAAGAGCTTCATAAGGAAATTATTAAGAAATGAATTATGGACTAATCAGGTCTAGGATGGGTTGCTATCCTCTAACACACTCTTACACATTGTCTTTCCTTAGGCATTAAAGTGGACCATGGCCCCTAAAAAGGTGCAGATGAGGGTCCCCATTATCTCCCCAAAAATTGGAATTTCCCATTTTCCAAGAAGTCCTTATAACTTCTTGGCATGGCCCCTTTCCCCCAAAAGTGTCATGGGTGGGTGCCACATCACCCTTTTTTCCTGAAAAAGTCAAAATGCCCTTGAAACCCTTCCAAACTTCATCCCCAAAATCCATCATCTTTGCCCCATATTTCTCTACTTGTGATGCCTAACGGTTGTTGCTTCAACTCCATATTTCTCACATGCATATGTTACCAATAGAGTGCTTGATACAACTGCTGGTGGAGCAAGGAAGCATGATGTTGCATGCGTACAAATCCATATTCGTCTAATATTATTACAATCATTTGTGCTTCAGCTCACAAACTTCAATCATGCTTTTCACATCACCCATTTTTTTTTTCAAAAAAGTTAAATGCCCTTGAAACCCTTCCAAACCCATAACTACACACCAAAACCATTTTTTATCCCCAAAATCCATCTTCTTCGCCCCATATTTCTCTAATTGTGATGCCAAATGGTTGTTCCTTCAACTCCATATTTCTCACATGCATATGTTACCAACAGAGTGCTTGATACAACTATTGGTGGATCAAGAAAACATGTTGTTGCATGCCTATAAATCCATCTTCATCTCATATTATTACTATCATGGTGTCAAGAAATGGAATTTCTACAGACTTTAATAAGATCAAGCTGATCTTAGAATTAATAAGATCAAGCTGATCTTAGAATTACCCCTACCAACAAATTTCAAAGGTGTTCAACGATTCACTAGACACATTGGGTATAACCGGAGATTCATCTATATGTACGCCGAGTTAGCTCGTCCGTTGTACAAATTACTTATCGCCTTTGAATGGATAGATGAATGCCAAAAGGCATATGATGCCTTAAAACAAACTCTAGCATGAGCACCAATCCTACGAGCACCGAACTTGGATTTGATATTTCATGTTCACATTGATGCATCAAATTTTGCAATTGGGTGCGTGCTAGCTCAACGGGCGAACATAAGCTTGATCATCCCATCTACTTCACGAGTCGCCAGCTGAATGAAGCTGAAAGGAACTATAGCACCACGAAATGAGAAGGGTTGTCAATTGTGTATGCGGTGAAGAAATTCAGGCACTACCTATTGGTAAACAAATTTGTGTTCTTTGTTGATCACCAAGCGCTTTTGTACCTCGTGAATAAACCTTGTCTTACGAGATAGAGATTACACAATGGCTGTTGATTTTGATGGAGTTTGACTTCACAATTGTAGTCAGGAAGGGAAGAACCCATGTTCTTGCCGACCATATGTCTAAGATTTCCAATGGAGAAGCGCCAATAGGAGTGGATGATGAACTATCAGATGCACCGTTGTTTCTATTAGACTTAGTTCCAGAATGGGCGGAGGAGATTTTTCATTACTTGACAAATGGACTTGCCACTGATAGACCCCTTGACATGGCAAGAGCAAGAAGGTTGACTAGAGACATGGCTCCTTATCAACTAAACAAGGGAAAGATGGCATTGTACACAGATGCGTCAGAGAAGATGAGTTTATTCTCATCTTAGATGAAGCGCACTTAGGGATCGCAGGAGGATATTTTGTGGCCGAAACCACAACATGAAAAATACTTCAAGCAGGCCTTTGGCCTACCTTATTTAGAGATGCAGTGGAGTTCATGAAAAGATATGACCCTTGCCATAAGATGGCAAAACTATAGAATTGGGATAGAATGCCCTTGTCAATGAACCTAGCCATACAACCATTCAAAAAATAGGGAATTGATTTTGCCAACCCCATTAGTCCGGCTACCCGCAGTAGCTAAGCTAGGTACATTATAATTGCCACTGATAACTTCACGAAATGGGCAGAAGCGAGAGCAACACGCAAGGCAGACACCAGATCAACAGCTAGGCGCTGGATTATCAATTTCTGCCAGATGTTGTATAATAAATTTCTTGAAAACTTTTAACACTCTCCAGCCCCCAACAACTCACAAAAAACCACTTTCTAACCCTCAAAAACACACCCTAAACCTCAGCATGGATTCAAACTCGAAAAATACGATCGATGAAATGTATCGATTTGCAAAACAAGTCATTGATTCAGAAGAAGAATAAGGACCGAAGCCTGCCAAAAAACCCACCATTAACCTTCCAGGATCTATCAATCCGAAAGAGGTATGGCAACATACCATGAAAATAGGACCGACACCCTCTTCATCAAAACCCTCCCTCAAGAGAACCTCCACCAAAACCTCAACACTAATGCCATACTCAGAATCAAAACATCACCATCACCCATCACTCCCAATGGATCAAAAGGCTAAATGGTATAGTGATCCACTCCACCTATCATATCGAGGGAGAGGAGCACTTCAAGATCACGTACCACAGTTCTGAATGTTACAAGTGTCTTGAAGATCCTGAAGTGCTTCCTCACTTGCAGGCAATCGGATTCGGCCCATTGCGCACTAAGTTAGTCACCTGGACATTGAAACTCGTGGCACAATTGGTCAAAAATTATGATTGCAACACAAAAGAAAGCTACATAATCACGGCAGACGGTCAACAACGAAGGTTCTCCCTCAACATTGATGCAATAAGAAACGCGTACGAGTTGCCAGTGGTAGCGGCACCATACGTGGATTTGAGGAACCTATCACAAAAGCTACAAGGTGCAGCTACATATGATCAACACAAGCATAAGGGTGGCATTCCATTCATGGATATCACGCCTGTCCTATAGAAGGCTGCCAGGGTCCTCCAATTCCTAACTCGGATCAAACCAGTGGACCATCATAATATTATTCCAACCAATCTTTTGTTGCGATTACACAAACCAAAGGTGTATGAAACAAATCAGGCGAATTACTTCTACTAAAAGATTAAAAAAGCATGTGAAAAGCATAACCACCACATCTTGGATCCCAAGTTCCTAATCCCCCTCGTCGGTGGCAATGAGGTTGGATCGAACTTCCTATGGTCTAGCATCTCGGGAGAGGATCGAGCTCGCCCACGAACCTAAATCGAAGAAATCAAACTTGACCCTGAAGCAGCTGCCATGAAGACGCGCGGCAAGGGCAAGGAAATTCCAAGAAAAAGTAAAGAAGAAATACAAAAGGAAGCCTCAAAACAGTGGGAGGGCATTAGGGAGGCCCACATTCAGCACAAGAAGGAAATGGGCATGGGCACCTCAAAGGGCACGAGTGCATCCATCCACCCAGAACTACAGCAGGAAGAAGACATCTAGAACGAGCCTATCGAGAACCCTCAGGCTACAACAACTCCGAAGGTGACCCAAATAGCACTCAACCACGCAAACAAGGGCAAATACCCAGTTGAGGGAAAAAACCCGTTCTCAATAATGCAGCCAGTGGCCGCAATCTCTCTAGACACGTACTCTAATGCCAACAAGTATGCGGAGCATAAGGGCAAGGCATATGGAATGAAAAGTACAAACAAGTGCCAGACCTAGCAGTTGTTGCAGCATGTCATTTTAACAGGCTCATTATACTGTTGCTGGACGACATGCTGAAAAGTACAAACAAGTGCCAGACCTAGCAGTTGTTGCAGCATGTCATTTTAACAGGCTCATTTTAACAGGCTCATTATACTGTTGCTGGACGACATGCTGAGACTCTCACCTATAGCCAAAGAGCAGGAGCTAGGAATTAAAAATCCAATTTTGTTCAATCCAAACAAGGGCCCAGACTTGAAGACAATATGTAGATTATATATTCGAGTGTGCAATCTTCATACCTTCCATATACACACCTTCGAAGATATAATGGATACTCGCTTTTGGACACCCCATCCATATTTTGCGGGGTTATCAAAGAAGCCATTTGCATGGCATAATCTTATGAAAGCCGTCCTCACCACCAACTTACTAAGAAACTAAGTTTGAGGCCGGAAGTTAGATAGGAAGGGGAGCATGTTACGCAAGTAACATCCTCAATTTTGACAATTCATTGTGTTTTGTACAATCTTCCAAAAAGTAATGTAATTCATTATAGGTCGTGGGCCAATTTTGCCAAGATAAGGGCTAGGAAGCTATGCAGGAAATTAGGGTTAAACCTCCCTTCAAAAGGTCCATGTATAAAAGCCAAGTGTTTTGACTTGGTCTTCATTCTTCCATTCTTCAACTGTGGAATAGAGAGAACAAGCTTCCTTCATTTGGTGTTGGTGTCCATTGTCTCTTCCTTGGAATCTTGTTTATTGTTGCTATGACCACGAATTGATTCCCCCTTCACCATGCTCACATTTACTCTTCTCTTCTTCTCATTCCCTCTCCCCTTACGATTGTCTAGCAACATGGAACGAATCCAAGGACGGTGCCCGTGACATCACCGCACAATTGCATACGAACCAGCTCTCACAAGGAAGTTGCTTGGAGGATGAGCTCTCCATAGCGGCTTGGTTGGAAGATCCCCATGACACGTGAGTCTCCATCAGGAACTTAACACAATGTAAGCTCAAGTATACCCTAGAGGTAATCCAACATGCACACAGCAAGCTGAAATGTTGCACAATAGAAGAGCTCCATTATATGGACATTCCAAGATTAGATAGCACAAAGGTTCCTTCATGCTTTCCCTCTTTCCTATTAACAGCTAGTTGAATCCTAACTTGTGGATTATTCTAAAGGTTGCAACTACTTGGCACACGAGCCTTATCCGCCGCTAGCTCTTTCCATTTACAAGAAAGAGAATATATATTCGTATGTCAAACAACACATAATTCATTCTCAAATAGAAACTTGGCATGCATAAGATCAATTCATTTTCATCAGAAAAACATTCAAGAATCAAAGGCAAAGCGAATCTTGTCAGCATCCGGAAGTACATGAGTGATTAGAACTCCAGCTATCGCTATTGCTACAATGATGTTGATGCTTTTGTTATAAGTGTAGCTTTTGCCATCTCTGCAACTAGCATTAACAACCAGGTGTTGTAAAAGAGCAAGAGGTGTTGCTTTAGCAACAAGAAGTGCACTCATCGTCAAACCCCTTGATTTTATCTGGTACTCAAAATTGTTTCATATTTGGAATCATTTTTGACTCCTTGATTGCCATAGCTCCCATACTTGCCACCTCCAACACCATACATTACCCTCCCACAAATCAGAAGCTTTTCAAAGATTGCATTAAATTGCATCAACTGCTACTATTAAGACTTCTTCCCTTCATTATGATTCCCTAATCTTCTTACGAAGGCCATTCATGGCCATCTTCTCTCCAAAGATGCATACATCAATGAAAATGCCTCCCCCAAGATCCCTTCCCATCCATTTAGATTGTGATATGCTAAGAGAAATGAAGAATTCTATGATGAAAATGCCTCCCTTGAGATCCCTTCCCATTTAGATTATGACATTGCTAAGAGAAATGAAGAATTCTATGATGGAGATGCCAAAATAAGGGATGAGGAAAGAACAAATCACACCTCTATATTGCCCTTCATAGAGTTTCCAAGTCCATATTTCTTTTCCTTTTGCCTCCATACAGATGTTTACTTTTGTTATGACTTTTGACATGGGTTCTTGCATAGGAATCGAAGAATAGGCGTGTAAAGAAGATGATCACTAAAGACAATAGCTCCACCTCAACATCGGCCTACCATGGGGGCTTGCATTGGCTACCAGTTATCCTCCTACCTTTCCAGTGCATGGAGACTTTGGCTCTAACCAAGATTGTTTCCCTAAAAAAGCCAATGTACTAAACCTAACCACACTAATACTGACCATGGTCATTGTAAGCTTGCATACGACACTTTAATAAACCTTTGTAACCCCATTTAACCTTACTAATTAATCACTAATATTGAGCAAAATTATTTGACTTTGTAGGGCGAAAAATCCCAAGGCCCCCCAAAATGTCATCACATTCCATAGACCCATGCAGGGCCAAAAATCCCTTTAAACTATAATCAAGATTTATAACTAAAATGCTTAAGTAGTACACTACATACCGAATTTTCCTTTGGCCACTTATGTGCAAGTTAAGGTATGGCCCCTACCCTTAATCCACCAAAAACGAATTTCCAAGTACAACCTCACAAAGATAGGGTGGTTTGGTAATGATCCATCATCTCTTCAATCCGGTATGTTGTCTTATCTACAATATGTGAGCATTGAGAAAAGCAATAAGTGACATTTTGCATTGCATAAAGAAACTATGAATAAAAAGGCTTATCACACCACTCACCTCTTTAGCATTCTATCAATTGATGATTACCTTACTTGCAATCACAATTGAGATTTTGATGTTGAAAAAAGCTAACCTTCTAACCTTATTATGGAAAGGACTTGACCTTCATATACTTCCTAAGCCGTGCTACAACTAGGCTAAAAAAGAAAAGGAGAGAAGAAGAGAGTAGATGATATAATGCACGAGTATTCGATTAGCAAACCAACAAAATAATTGTCATCGTAATGTATATTGGACAATCATTCTTTACAATATCATGCTTAATTAACACAAGTTTTTGTTAGTTGGGCTTTTTCATACATGTTGAATTCATTCCTTTATTTTTAAAAAATGTTAGAGAGATCACGCACAATTGTACCTATTATAAGAGGCATGGAATAATCCATCCTTGAAGAAGTACAATGGAATATACCCAATAAAGCATGTTTCTTCTCTATATAGCAAAGACTCAATAGCAATGAATGTGGAACAACAGAGGGTAACTAGAAGTATGTATCATTTGAGTACAATTCTCACAATAATATGAGTATATCTACCTTAACTAGTTGCATGCAAGCCTCATACAATTCAATTTTTTCTTCCTACGCATGATGTAGTCGAGGGTCCAATGACATCGGTTTATATTGTCAAGTAGTTGGCTATCATTGTCTCAACCTTTAGGTCAATGTTTCCCTAGGTGACTCTAGAGCTTACCATGGACTCACCTATATTGTCAAGATGATACTTGGTTTGATTTCATTTGATAGCACATGGACAAGTTTTGACCACTTGAATGGCTTACTAAAATATGCATGCAATTAAGTCATTTTGATCACATAATGTAAGAGCTAGCTTGAAATGTGCAAGATCGCATAATTCACTTATTTAATCCATTCAAGTTTGTATTGTCTAATAATAGAATTGAAGCATTTATAAGACTTAAGATAAAGTCATCTAACCATCCAAGGGCTGTCCAATTTTATTAATAGATTCAATTTTCCATATTGACTATGTCTAAGAATCTTAATTATAGAAAGAATAATTCAAGCCATGAAGCCACAAGCCTACAAAGGATCATTCCAATGGCTTCTTTTATTTTTTATGTATACATGTGTGCTTGAGAAATGTGCACTGGTCTACCCACATTTATGCATTTATGGCATGTTTGGAAATGAAAAATGAGAAGGTTTTAATTGTTGCATGTGCAAAAAAATGTATTAGACCAAGGGCTTATATCTGTGCAAAAATGTATGTGAGTGAGTGCCATTATATGTGGTTAATTGAAATAGTTGTGCATGCAAGTGTGCATGCATGTAATAAAAAAGGAAGATAAACAATTGAGGTTTCATCAACGCCTTCTCTTGAATAAAACAACATGAAACATTCCAATGGCCTCATAAAGGATAGAAAGCTTCACTGTCTTTTTTCAATAAAAAGTATTTTGATGGTCATGACATCCTAAATTTTCACTCACATGATGCTTAATATTATCATTGCACTTACATTCTGAACATACCTTCAATGCTAGCCTCTTAACACTTTATAAAATAGTGACTATGTTTATTGAGATCACAATTGATATGTTACATATCAAATAACAATAGTTAATATTATTTTAGAAAGGAAGAGAAATTTGCCAAAAAAATGATTATTGAACATGAAATACATCCTACTCCTTGCTAAAGGAAGGCTAAAAAGGGAAAGGAGAGAAGAGAAGAGTGCATGAGCAATAACAAAGGAGAATAAACATGAAAAAACACACAATATGGATGATTGATAGGGCACTCATTATCTACAATGATGTGCTAGATTATAACAATTTTTTTGTCATTTACATGCATTTTACAACATATACTAAATTTGTTTCTTTATACAAGGGCATGTAAGAGATGTTACATGTGTACTTATAAAGGCATGAAATGATCTATCCTTCAAGAACGACAATATAGTATACCCAAGAAAGAAAAATGTGTATATGTATTAGCACAAGGACTCAATATAAATGAACATGGAGTAAAATGGTAATTGGAAGTATGCAGAATTTTTAATAGAATTCTCAAATAGCAAATGCAAGAAATGTACTATTAATGGGATTTTAAGACTTTGTCAATGCATTGCAGAGTCATGTCCATACTAGTTAAAACCATTGCGAGCGAGAGCGAGAGAGAGAGAGAGAGAGAGAGAGAGAGAGAGAGAGAGAGAGAGAGAGAGAGAGAGAGAGAGAGAGAGAGAGAGAGGCTTTAGGAAAAATGGGGGAAATTTGGAACGGACATAGTAAGGGGAAAGGGAGAGGGACACTTGAGGCATGGGGAAGAGTGGGATTTGAGTGGGAGAGGCAATTGACATGACATAGGAATAGCCATAAGTTTATTGGCCTTGCTAAGGGTCTATGGAGAGTGGGTTGCAGTTTCACTAATGAAGGCTAATGTTTGAAAATTAGTTTAAACATTAGCTTATGTTCAAGTTGCTTGCATTTTAATGATTTTTACTATTAAGTTTTTGGCCTTATATGAGGGGTAACAAATTATTTTCTCTCTTGGATCCCCACCTTTATTAAACTTATGTGAGATTATTTAATCAAGGGTCTCCACTCATATCCCTACACATATCAATGGTCCATCCCCTTTTTCACTTCTCTCCTCTTCCCTCATCTACCTTTCCTCTTACTTATTCACCTCCACTCATGTCCCCACACATAGTCAATGGTTCACCCCCTCTTTCACCTCTCTCCTTTTCACTCATCTACCTTTCCTAATACTTATTCACATTCGCTTGATTTTTCCAATGTCCCTTTCCTTCAAATTTAGACCTTTCCTCAACTTGTTAAAACTAGGGCCATAATGGTTTCGTCACCTTGTTTAAAAGAGAACAATGGTGGCACTATCCAAGGTGGTGGCTATAGAGGCATGAGTGTGTCACATCAAAGACCAACTCCTCTTTGCATAAGTAAATGGGAGGGGATCTCTCCAAGTCTAGTAGGCCATGCACCCTTGATTGCATGTGACAACCTTGGATTGCATCTTTCATATAAAATCGAGCCCCATATCCCACCCATTGAATTCCTCTTACATTTATAATGCCACTATAGGAGGGGTAGCACAATATATGTTTTGGCAACTCGTGCCTCTACCCATTAAATATTCCTCATGGTATGGCTAGTGCAAGATTCCTTGTCACCTCAACCTGTCACCCTTGACCTTGTAACACATCTCACTAAATGCTTCCCATGGAACCATCTAGGGGGAGAGGTACCCCATGAAGATATAGTTGCACATCAATCACCTTTTCCATATGAAATTATTATTGTTTAGAGACATGCATGAACACCGGAGGCATCAAGGTTTACATGGAAGTAGAGTAAGTGGACCAAAATGTTAACATAGTGGAGAAACAATTTATTTATGAGGAAGCATCTTATACAGGCAAAAGATACAAGGTGCTCATCACAAGGTGTTGCATTCCAAGATCAAGGGTTACATTCCAAGATCACTCACTCCTTGTCACATTCTTCCACCTCTTAATCACACCTACCACCTATATACATGGTCGTCACATACAAGCACATTGTGTGCAGATATGAACTATCCTTATGTATCGAATAAGGCTTAATCTCCAACACTCCCCCCTAGTGTTGTTCCTATACACACTTCATCTAAATTAATCTATGCTTATGATAGTTTTATTGCAAGTTGTTTATGGTTTTATCCTTGGAGTATAGTAAGACTCGATATTCCTAACACCCCTCCTCAAGGAGTTGCCTCATACCATGTCAATAACAAATTATATGCTCGTGGTTTCTCATTCTAGTTTTTCTGCACAAGGATAGATCCAAGGCTCTAGTTTTACAAAGCAGGTTATGGGTTCCCTTGCATAGAGACAAATTATGGGCTCTATCATACATATAAAGTTGCATTCCCTTTCATGCTTATAAAGTTTTACAAATATTAACTTTTTTTTTGAAAACATTATCTAGCTAGGCCACCCCACCACAACATATGAAAGCAAAATGATACATGTGTGCTTTCTAGGTCACATTCACAATAATAAAATGTCAATGAATTTCAATTTGTTGATGAACACTATGATGATGCCACATAGGTGAAGCTTGTGATGATGAAACCACCTATTGATCAAGAGCTTGTCAAGCACATATAGGTGAATTTCATGATCTTTGTGTGGACAAACCTCAAATAGTTTAATTTTCATTATTTTAAAAAAAGTGAGTTCATTCTAAAGTAGATTGTCAATTAATAGAGTCAATTGTTTTTTTTAACAAAGAGATTATTTATAGTAAGGAAAGAAAATAGAGAAGGGGAAACTTTAATCTTAATGAGGGATAGCATGAGAAACCATCTTGACTATTTGAGTACAACTATCTTTTACCCACCACAAGCCTTACAAAATGACTTCAGACAAAAGCCTAGAAGAAAACACCAAAAAGTCATTCTGTTTTGCTAGATGCCTCAATCATGGCCAATATCTACACTCAAATCAAACATAATTTATTGAAGTAGAGTGCCAATTGATCAAAAACCAGTCCATTCCTTTATCACCATATGTTACTTACAATTGTGTCTCTCTTAATCTGCTTCAAATCATAATCTAATAGCGCCAATTTCCAAGAAGTCTTGATGTGAATCCCTGCTTGTCAAAACCATTTTTCTATTGCACACTACATTGAACTTGCAGTTGGGCATTCTCACATTAGGTAAAACATGTTTCCCTTGTTATTGTGCATAGACAACATAGTGATACATCCAGCCATCTAGCAAGATGTTGCCAAATTGATAAGTTTCTAGCAATGACTCTCCACATTTTTTAAAAAGATGTTCTTACTTTGAGTGGCTTTCCACAGCCTATGCACCCTTATCCCACATATTTCAATGCTATGAAAGGGAGTTTTTTTCATGCCATCTTTGGTAAACCTTATCATATACATTATTTAGCACATAGCTCTTTCCACAGCTTGTGTATCCTCATCCCACATACATCAATGCTATCAAAGGGACATTTTTCATGCCATCTCTACTGAACCATAGCATATACTTTATTTAGCAAATAGCTCTTATAGTCTCTTATGACACACTTATTTAAAGGCTTCCTTTTTCGTTGCACCAACCTTGAACTCCACATACTCAAATGGAGTGTAGTTGTTGGGCCAATCTTGCCTTATCAACTCAAAGAGAGCTTGAACAAATAAATACTGATGTTGATTCAATCCATTTTTGTATCCTATCGCATGCCCTTTAATCCATCCCCTCTTGTTGGGATGCCAAAGATCACTTTAATTCCTCCCTTATCAACTTGAAGATCCCTTGAATAAAAAAATATTGACATTGATTCAATCCATATATTTCTACTATCACTTGCCCATATCAACTCACAGAACTCTTGAATAAACAAAGACTGACATTCATTCAATTCATATATTTCTGGTATCATCTACCCTTGTCAACTCACATACCTCTTGAATAAACGAAGATTGACATGGATTCAATACATATATTTATATTATCACATGCCCTTCAATCCATGCCCTCCTATTGGTATCCCATAGATCACTGAAGTTTGGTATAACTTCCATGTAGATTATTTTAGTTAATTGCTAGTCTTTATTGATCAGCAACTCCATCTATGAAAGGATCTATTTCCAGGTGGTCATCACATCTGACTCCTTGATTTTAGCAAGTCCATCATGCATCAAAATGTCCTGCCAATTAAGCTCATTGCACTTCATCCTCCAAATGGTAGTGACATTATGGGATTCCATGCTTTAATAAATTTTGTCAATAAATATTTCCTATCATGGGGGGGAAGGCACATCTGCAAACTACTTGCAGTGGTTACAGTCAACCAAATCATCAAAGCTTCCCACCCTTTAAAGCTAATATAGGGCTCAAACCAAGAATTAATTTTTTGCAAGATTTATTAAAGTTCCAAATTGCTATGCAAGACTAAACTTGACAATACTTTAAAGTTATTGAAAGCTATACCAAATTTCAGTGATCTATGGGATACCAATAGGACGGCATGGATTGAAGGGCATGTGATAATATAAATATATGTATTGAATCCATGTCATCCTTTGTTAGTTCAAGAGCTATGTGAATTGATAAGGGTAGGTGATAATAGAAATATATGAATTGAATCAATGTCAATCTTTGTTTATTCAAGAGCTCTATGAGATGATAAGGGGAAGTGATAGGAGAAATATATCAATTGAATCAATGTCAATCTTTGTTTATTCAAGGGATTTGTGAGTTGATAAGGGAGGAATTTAAGTGATCTATGGCATCCCAACGAGAGGGGATGGATTAAAGGGCATGCGATAGGATACAAAATGGATTGAATCAACACTAGTATTTGTTTGTTCGAGCTCTCTTTGAGTTGATAAGGAAAGATTGGCCCAACAACTACACTCCATTTGAGTATGTGGAGTTCAAGGTTAGTGCAACGAAAAAGGAAGCCTTTAAATAAGTGTGTCATAAGAGATTGGAAGAGCTATTTGCTAAATAAAGTATATGCTATGGTTCAGTAGAGATGGCATGAAAAATTTCCCTTTGATAGCATTGATGTATGTGGGATGAGGATACACAAGCTTTGGAAAGAGCTATGTGCTAAATAATGTATATGGTAAGGTTTACCAAAGATGGCATGAAAAAAACTCCCTTTGATAGCACAGGCTATGGAAAGCCACTCAAAGTAAGAAGAGTTTTTTTAAAAATGTGGAGAGTCATTGCTAGAAACTTATCAATTCGGCAATGTCTTGCTAGATGGATGGATGGATCACTATGTTGTCTATGCACAATAATAAGGGAATGCACTAGCCCCAAATCGGACATCTCAAAACTGTTTTTTAAATTCATTTTAAAATCTAAAATTTTATGCTCATCACTCATAGTCACAAGCATATCATCAACATAAAGGTGTTAACACAATAAGATCACCATCACACTCTTTCACATAAAGAGTACATTTAGTTGAACTATTTTTGAATCCTTGGCCAATCGAATAAGCATGAACTTTCTTATACCAAACTCGCAAAGCTTGCTTGAGACTATAAAGTGCCTTATGCAACTTGCATACTTTCCTTTCTTGACCTAGTACCACAAAACCAGTTGGCTGAGATATATAAACTTCTTCATGTAGACCACCATGCAAAAAAGCAGTTTTGATGTCCAACTGATGAATTTTCTAGCCATGATGAGCCATTATAGCAACAATAGTTCTCCTAGTAGATGCGTGAGAAGTAGTTGCAAAAGTTTCTTCATAATCTATGCCCTTCTACCGAGCATAACCTTTTGCAATGAGCCTTGTATCTATCAATAGTACCATCTTGATTTCTCTTAATCTTGTAAACCCACTTTGATCCAATAGGCTTCTTGCCTTCTAGCAAATCAACTAACTCCCACGTCTCATTCTTGAGAATTGCATCTATCTCATCCTGCATTGATAATGCCAATGCTCATACTCTTGAGCTTCTTCAAATGAATGTGTCTCATCCATGTTACAAAGAGTACTCATGCATACCACATTAGTATAATCTTTGCCAAACTGTGTACCAGCACATGTCTTATGATGAGGAAGAGGTGCATCCAATTTTCTATCTTGCAAAGTTTTCATGACCCACTTTGGCAAAGCTCTTTCCTCACACGAAGATGTTCTCCTCTTCTCTTAGTGCTTCCTCCAGATCGTGAGGTGCTATATGTTGATTTAATGGCTGAACTAAACCATTTTGAAGAGCCAAACTTGAGCCTTCACATCATTGAACCGATATGAAGGAAGTAGTCCCTCAAACATATTTTTTTATTGCACATGTGGCATACCAAAGTTGGCTAAAGTATGAGTTGCTTTTTCAACAAATACCACATCTCTACTCCCAAAAATCCTTTGGGTTGAAGGATTGTAAAGCCTATAGCTTTTACTACTACTACTACTATAGCCACAAATACACGCTTGATTGCCTTATCATCCAGCTTACCACGTAATTGCTAAGGTAGATGTGCATAAGCTAAGCAACCAAAAACTTTCATGTAGTTCACAGAAGGCTTCCTATCATACCAAGCCTCAAATGGATTAATGGTCTTCAATGATTTCATAGGGCATCTATTCAAAACATGTGCCGCACATCCGATTGCCTCCATTCAAAACTTATGAGACAAGCCCTTTGCCTTAAGCATACATCTACCATTTCCATTAAAGATCTATTCTTCCTTTATGAAACATAGTACACTAATGATGAATGCCTTTGCCATCCAAAAATGACTTGGACTCATTGGATATAATACTCCCTCGCATGGTCTGTATGGAGAGTCTGCAACTTGTGACCTATCTTGATTTCATCTTTCGTAAGAAAATGTTGAAAATACATAAAGACGTGACTTCTCCTTGAGTGAATAGACCCAAGTAAATCTAGAATAATCATTAATAAATGTCACAAAATATATGTTTCCACCAAGAGACCGTGTCCTCATAGGACCACACAAGTCACTATGTATGAGCTATAATTTTTGGACAACCCCAATTGAACCATCTTTAGGAAAGCTTGGCAACTCAGCCTCTTGCATAGCCTTAGTTACACTTTGCTCAACACATGCATCTACTTCATATTTCTCAAAATCATCATGCTTATACAAACCATTCTCCAAAGTACCTATAATGACAATTGCATAGTTGTCTTCACGGTTTCTCACAACACACTTTGCATCCTCAAAATCACCACATATCCTCATGAAGCAAAAGAGGAAACCAAAAGCAAGTTCTTCTTGATCCTTGGTACATACAATAGATCTCACAAATAAAGTTTTGTACCATCAGAAATAGTAAGCATAACCCCACCAACACCTTGTATGGGATAATATGCATTCTTTGCACATGAAATCTTCTTTTCAGTTGAAACAATTTTTAGATCTTGAAGCAAAACTTTATGAGACGTGATATGTCTCGAAGCTCAACTATCAAAGTACCAAATAGTTTGTGCATACTCCTCACTGTATGCATGAACTGTTGCATCGTAACACAGTGAGAAAGTATGCTCATCACACACAAGACTTGTTGATACATTTTCTTTAGTTTTAGGTGTAGAAGAAGAGTCTCCAACAGCCATACTAGACCCTTTTTTCTTCACTTTTGCTAATCTTTTTTTACATTCCTTGATATAGTGCTTGGGCTCTTTACAGTAATGACACTTGCCCTTCTTCTTCGCCTTCTTGTCATCATGTTTTTCCTTGCTAGAAGACTACCCCTAATAAGCTTTTGGATGAATACTTCCATTGCCTTGACTCTTGCCCTTATCATGCATATAAAAAGCTTGGACAACACTACCACTTGTAGAGAGAGACTTATTCTTTCTCTTTTGTTCTTCTTGCAACAACAAACTTACAAGGTCTTCAAATGGAAGAATTTGCAGATTACCTTGCATAGAGAGTAACTGATGTATGGAAGGACTCATACAAATGTGGCAAAGATTCCAAAGTCTTTGAAACCGTCTTCTCATCTGAAACGATCTCATAAATATTCAAAAGTTGCTCTCTTGGATCCTACAACTTTGTAAGATGCTCTAACATGCTGTCTTCACCCGTCATATCAAGCCGAGCTAATTGCTTCTTTAAATAAACAATCCTTGCTTCATTATTTGACTGATACATAGTCTAAAGCACTTCCCATGCCTACATTGATGTCTTAGATTATTTAATGTGTGGAATAAGAGACCGCTTCATAATCAAAGCAATTATAGCCATAGCATGTGCATCATTGACATCCCAATGCTTTTGTTCTTGAGTTGGTGCTACCAGTGCAGCCTGTTGCTGCTGCTCATCATGAATAGGAGTAGCAAGTGCCACACGAAGAGAACGAGACTCATCTCCAAAAACATGATCCTAGAGATACTTGGCAACCAAGATGTTCTTCACCATGAAACTCCACAATGAATGGTTTGTGCCATCAAGTTTGTCCTCTTGAGACAACACAAGAAAGATATCCTCCTCTTGAACTTGAGCTTGAGCTTGAGGCATATTGTCACAATATAGTTGTCCAAACAAAGAACTAATCCACACCACTAATCCCAAATAGCATACAACAAATGTTTTCAACTACAAGAACGAGTTTTGTTCTTGCAAGTGAAAAGATTTGTTGTATGCTATTTTTGATCAGTGGTGTAGTTTAGTTCTTTGCTTTTTGCAATCACCTATAGGAATTCCTAGCCCACCGAAGAATAGCTCCTACTCAAAATGTAATTCTGAGTGCACAAACAACTCTGAAAGGGGGGTAAAACTTCAAGGCACTTGCTAGTAGAGCTTGTAGACCATCAAGATTCTTCCCAAGAGCCAAACTCCACCACACAGTTTGTAAACTATGCATGCAACTATGCGCCAACAACAGAAAGGAGTTGAACTTAGCTCTAATATCAATTGTTGAAATCTCCAATGTGGAATGGTAGCAACAAATAGGATATACAAAAGCTCAACAGAGTAGATGAGAAAGTAGGAATCTCAGATGTATTACATGCATACACAATCGTCAAAGTAGACTATTACAACTGAAAGATAAGACTAAGGATAAGGTGTCTTTTGCACCAGATTGACATTGAAATCTGCACTTTAGGTGGATGAAACTTTAGAAAACATGCTATGGCTTAAAAATGATTCCAATCGTGTGTGGAGCTATGTCCAAGTAGATTTTCCTCAAGTTGCAACAACCATGCCAGCTCCCGCGGTAGGTTTTGGGTAAGGCATTGTGGTTGCTATTGCAAAAAAACACTATTAATTGTATGTCCTTGGAAAACTAGTATATCTCAAGATGGGTAGCGGTATAAATCAATTCAAGTGGGTTTCAAGGGCATGCTAGAATGGTGTCGATGAGCATGCACAAAGGTGCCCTCAGTAGTCGCAGCAACGATTGTGACCATTGAGCATATATGAATCACCCTAAATGGTATTTCACAAGAATTTGGGAGCAAGGATTGCACCACTCAATATTGAAAGGTGCATTAGTTTGCATTATGGGTTGCACCACACGGCTTGGTTCTAGTAATGTGACAGGTGTATAATGCAAGATTCTCTTTTCTCAAGCTTGTTCATGGCACTGCTACTGTTAACCGAAAAAAATGAACTCTTGTAAATGTAATAAGTAAAGGTGTGAATGCATGTGTGGCATTAGTTTCATAGAATAATACATGTCCATGGCCCCATGGTTGAGGTGGCAAGGAGCTCCATGTGCCACCCTCCATGTAGGCAAGCATCTTTTCAATTATGCATATAGGTTAAGGTGTGTGCATTATAATATACATAAATGTGATGAGATGGAGGAGCATCTTTAATGGGTCATGCCTCCACCTCACCCACATTTAATGAGAGGGAAGCTAGTCAATGGTCCAATAATATAAATAATTTGGGAGGACAAGAATCATGAGTCACCCATGAGCCAAGGTACATAAAATATTAGGAGAGAGGGATTGAGGTGGCAGAGCATCTTTGTGCCAACCCATCCAAAATATAAAATAATGAGGATCAAATCAAAGGATCTAAGATATAAAATAATGAGGATCAAATCAAAGGATCTAAGATATGGTTTGGAGCATAGGGAAAAAGAAGCCCAACTATTGTCGCTTACAATTCATGGTGCGGCCGACTATAGGCTAGGAAGAGGACAAACTTGGAAAAGTAGCATTATTATATTTGGGGGGTTACAACCTCACCTTGCCTATTTAAGAAGACTCTTTTCTTTGTAATGGACACACATTCCTCATTTGACACACCCAACATACCACTTGTAGCCATGCTCCTCTCCACTCCCTTAGTCCACACCGATCTCCTTTGATGCTCTCTCTCTCACTTAGTTTTCCTAAGTCCACATAGAATGCTCCATCACTTCACTTCACTTGTATTCCATCCACCCTTTCCATTGTATATGAGCCACCCTTCTCCATGAATATAGTTTCATGCCATTACCCTTTTGCTACTATGAATACCCTTTGTGTCACTTCTTACTTCTTGTAAAATCCTATTTTGACATTTGTATCATGCTCCTTCCCTCTCTTCCTCATCTATCGTAGTTCAAAATTGATGGCACCTCATACGCCATGATGCATTGCGGCATCCCAAATGTGTTTGTTCGCAACAACGCCACCATAACGTTGCGCATCCACACTACTCATCATGAACACATAACAATTAAGCAAGCAAGGATTTGGCAGGTGAATCAACACATGGCTTGGTTCTAGTAATGTGATAGGTAAATGGTGCAGGATTCTCTTTTCTCAAGCTTGTTCGTGGCACTGCCACCCGAGAACACATAACAATAAGCAAGTAAGGATTTGGTAGGTGAATCAACGCATGGCTTAGTTCTAGTAATGTGATAGGTATATGGTGAAGGATTATCTTTTCTCAAGCTTGTTCATTGCACTATCACCCATGAACACATAAAAATAAGCAATCAAGGATTTGGCAGGTGACTTTATTGCTGCTTGAGTCAAATGTAGCTCGATGTAGCCAAATTTGGGAATAAGACTTCAAATTGCATCCATGGAAGCGATGAACAGATAACAATAAGCAAGCAAGGATTTGGCAGGTGACTTTGTTGCAGCTTAAGTCAAATGCAGTTCGATGCAGCCAAAATTGAGAATGAGGCTTCAAATTGCATCCATGCAAGCAATGAGCGAAACCCCACAGTTGGGAGGAAGAAACATAGGCAATGGTCCAATATCAAAGGCTAGTGCTTTAGGGCACCAATGCGTCTTATTGATATACGTGCATGAGCTACGAATGTCGTGCATGAAAACATTCATTCTTTGCATTCACTTACAATCTCTAATACTAGCAAAGCGACAAAACAAAGAATCATTCGTTTGTCCTTTGGATGCTGAAGTCAAGAGGTGTTGATAGGTCATCATATCAATGCTTGGTTTCTATACTCACACGTATAAACCTTGTATTGATTGTTCGATAAATATATGGTACCCCATTAGTGCCAAACGATCACTTTTTGGATGCTTGTCACTTGTCATGCAAGTGCCTCTTCATGCCATGCGAGTCCTCATAACCACGTCATGTGCAATCGTCAATGATTTACTCCTAGAGGCAGTGCGCTCGAGCATTTGAGCTCTCTTATTAAAATCTTTTTCACAAGGGCTTTAAATCTATAACTTTTGAGTGGAATAGAAAACTAGGGAACACAACTAGCCATCGTACAAAGCTAAATTTTTACTGAGAAAGATGAGGCTGCTAAAAAACTAATCTGTGCAAGTGTTGCCCACTCTAAAAACTTCCTTTTGCTCATACCCTTGTCAAGTTGCTCTTTGCCTTCCTCCTTGTAGTCTACCACATCATAGAGGTAGAGAAGATGTTGAGGAATGGAGCCAAGAGGACGCACAGTCAGGAGGCAGAAATGATAAAAACGCCAAAGATATACCTAGACCTTTGCCCATGCACCCACACACAGTGGCACGCATGTAAAAAATGTCCTTAACCACTCCCCCCGTTTTACCCCCTCCACTAAGGCATTTTCAACGGCCTATATGATTGAAGGGCCTTAGCATTGAAATGGCTGAGTATTTTGGAAATTTGTAGCATAAATGCAAGTCTCCATGAAAAATTGCTACACAAATTTGGAAACGGCTTTCTTAGAGATCTCCATCCATTCCAATGGGTACCCCTAGCACTTGAAATTTCCAACTAATGGAGTTGTGAGCTACAAACAAATGACTTTAATACAACGGGTGCGTCACACTTGTGGCTAGAGAAGGTAGCCAACATCACAGTTGGCTGTCGGTTATCTAGATTGAGCCTACTGGCTCTTAGAATTGGTTCTCATGCAATGGAGATGTGAATCGCTGGGCAAAACGATCTTTGCTTTGGCCCGATGGTCATCAGATATCCTCAACCTCAACACCTCGTAAACTGTTAAAACCCCCAAATGGCCAGAGCAGGTGTCGTGGGGCAAACGCTGTAGACTAGGGCAAACCATTCATGGAGCATATAAAACCCCATTAGGAGTTTCAGGTGCTAGGGCGTGCTTTTAGTGATTTTCAGGTCGTCGATCGAGCATTTCTCCATGTGTCACTTGCAACTCATGGTAGATTCTTAAAGTATGCTGATGTGTCCAAAATTGCTTGAGTTGTCAGGCTATCATGCATCTTCTCTCGGGTGCTGAGTTGTGAGGCCCTCCGACGTTGAGTCCCTAGAAATGCCTGAGCTATCAACCTATCTGGCCCTCCCCATTGACCTTGACGCCGCCCTTGGTCGGCCCATTCTCTGGTAGGCTCCCGGCGAACTTCGGTGGCCTGACCTGAAGAATTGCCCACTTCTTGAATAACGTCAAAGAAAGATGTGTTGAATGCAAAGAGGGTGCATGAGCTCCTGTTGTGCATATCTCACGTGGGAATGTGTAAAACTTGCGTCGTCGGTAATGTTCCGTTACCTTGCCCTGTCGGTGGCTCACGATCGAACGTGTCTGCATCCCAGCACATATCAATTTGGATGCGTGGTACAGTCAATGCTGATTCTCGAAGGAATCTCAGATGCCCGACACATAGACATAGTGACAGCCCCCGTCTGCAAGGAGTGGGAAGTTGCTGATGAGTCTGCGAAATAGCAGAGGATTAACAAGGAGTTGGGTTGGAGCTGGCAGCGTTGGGACGGAAGATAGGCAGATTGACAAGTAAATTGAGTGACCGGATCAGTCGAAGGATTGTTTGCAAACGTGGGCGATCGAAATCAGCAAGTGGGCGATGGAGAATTTGCAGGAAGGGCTTCTGGGCGGTGCTGAAGATTCGGGAAAGGAAAGCTTTCAGGAGCTGAAAGCGAGTCTGGCGAGCATAACACAGGCATGGCTGAAGAAGACGAACAAGAAAGCAGGTGGACAGCAAGAGGCTCGAGCACCATGGCGGAGAAAGCTTGCCCAAGTGCTTGAATCCACAGCTTTCCATGGCTTCATCCTGGCTCTTCTCCTCCTCGATTTGCTTGCCACCGTCGTAGATGTTCTCCATACCCTCAGTAGCGACTCCCATGACCTCTCCCATTGCATCTCCATGCTTCAATCTTGCCAATGCACCTCCCAATTCGAGGTGTCCGAATCCTGGGATTTCCTCTACTGGATCGGTATATCCGTCCTTTGCATCCTCGCCCTCAACATCCTTGGCCTCCTCGTTGCTTTGGGCTTCTCCTTCTTCACCCACCCTGGCTATGTCCTCGACCTTGTCGTTGTTGTTACTGCTCTGTGCTTGGAGATTTTCCTCGACTCCGAGACTGCAGGGTTGCTGGTCATCCTAAATTTATGGCGGATTGTTCGTGTAGCCCATGGTATCTTCGAGGTGACAGATGAGGCCTGGGAGCGTGAGGTGCAGAAGCTGGAGGAGCAGGTGCAGGCTGTTGAAGCAGCTCATCAACAGGACCTGAGAATGGTGCAGCACAAGCAGCAGCGCATTGCAGAGCTGGAGGCCCAGCTGCTTGCTGCCCAGTCTGCACAACAGGACAATGCAGGCTTTACAGAGTAGTGAGTATTCTGTATTATGCTCTTTGAGCAGCGGTCTTCCAATTTATCCATTGGGCAACTGCTTTTTAGTGTTGTGCCCTTGGATATCCTGTGAAAAATGAACTTCGTGAAGGTGTGTCGACCGTATTAAGCCCGGTTTCATTTCATGAATTACACATTTTAAATGGATGTGGATCCATATGTATTTATACTTTTGAGTGTTGAATAATTGGGAACCTGCGTAATTGGAGAGAGGAGTCATTAGCGGAGGCTTACAGAATTGATTCTGTTGTATTAAGATTTTTTTCCGAACGATCAAATTCCTTTTTTTTGGGGGGGCATTCGAAGTTTGCACTTGAATAATTAAAGGTATAGTCAACCTTACAAGGGAAGAAACGAGAGAATGAAGAGGAATACACTGACATAGAAATAATTCCGACTGCAAGTTTTTACAGCCTTGGAGTCTTGGACAAGCCTTCTCACTTTCTTGATATGACACTGCCAGTCACTGCCTGAAATTATTTATAAAGTTGTAACTTGACACAATGGAAAGGACAAGATCTTCTTGATGAAGCAAAATTGCCATTTTATATTAAACCTTGTATCGTGTTTCTCCTTTAGAGGCAAGAACCTCCTCCTTCTGCATAGCTCACACCACTTGTGCTTGAATCATGAAAATTACACGAATTGCGTAAATCTCTACGTTCTTGCATCTGAATAGGCCTGTAGGAAAGAACAATATAGCGAGGGAAATGAAGGAGCCCTGACATATTTTTTGTCTTAAGTGTATGATGTGAGAGCATCATTTGTTGAAAGTATGTCTCTGCATGAAGCTTCTTGCAGTTACAATGAATCGATCCTTTCTTTGAATCTTTGAGCAGGTGCATATCCTGCAAATCAATTGAGATTTCTGGCACCTCAATCAAGCTCACCTGGGTATGAGTTTATCAGCTTGTGGGGTTTATGTGTATACTGACGTTGATGCAAAGGTTCATACCCATTACTGGGCACATACTTTAGTGGGTATGTCATGGTAGCTGGTCCCTAGTGTGGATGATGAAGTTGAAGGTTTCTAATCTAGTTGATGCGATGACGTAATAACTTCGTGTTTTATGTGATGAGTTTGGGCGTGTTCTCACATTCATCTAGGTCCATCTCTGCGGAGGAGGAGGTGAGCAGGCGCATCGAGAAGTTTTGGTCATGGAGATGGGATGACCTCAAGGATCTCATAGAGGAGACTCTAACGGAGTCCAACCAGATTTGTGTAGAGGCAGCCCTGCTGGTCAGGCAGGAGTTGTGGGCGAGAGAGCGAGGTCTTCACAAAGGACAGCCTCCATTCAACGTTTACGGCAAGTCTTCGCCTGGATTAGAGGAGCTCAGGGTGCAAGAGATCTGGGATCACGCACAGGAGATCATAGTTCACTTTCCACATTTCCTTGTCATTTTGGACCAGGAAGGGAGATCGCATGAGCAAATACTTCTTCAAGACACATGGGTCCAGAGTAGCAGGGGAACAGATCCGCTGCCTTCGAGCACAGGATGGCAGCCATCACAGAGCACCAGAGGAGGTGATGGGGATCACGAAAGAGTACTACAGAGAACTCTTTCAGCAACAGTACCCTCAACCCCGCGCAGCGAGATGCAGGGAGCATGTATGGAGCCACATCCCCACTGTGGTGTCACCTCGGACGAGTGAGTCCCTAATAGCATCCCTTCATAGAGCAGGAGCTCTTGGATGCCTTCACAAAGCAGGACGGGCAGAAATGCCCTGGGGAAGACAGTCTCTCTCAAGCCTTCTTCCTCACCTTTTGGGACTAGATCCACCGGCCATTGTTGGCAGCTTTTGAGCATATCTTCAATGCCCGTAGGATGCGTGACGGGCTCATTTGTCTCCTTCCCGAAGGTGGGGACTGGCCGGAGGTCCGTCGATGGCAGTTTATCACCCTTCTTCCCACTGCCTACAAGATTCTAGCCAAAATGAGAAGTGCTTGGGTGCGGCCTCTTCTTCCTAGAGCAATTCCATCAAAAGAGTATGCTCTGAAGGGCCTAACTTTAGATATCTAGGAGGAAAAGCCTGATTTTTCAAACGACATCGTGTAGCTAAGCGTCTTGCATATCGAGTAGATCCAAGCTAGATCCTTGCTCTTGCAATTGAGCAAGGGTAGACATGGCCAAGGACATACCCCCCACTTGAATAAAGGCAAACGTCCTCGATTGCCGTCATTGGTTGCAATACATACACAAAAGCATAATTGATCAGATTTCCAATTGCCATGCATAGCAACACCCAAATCTGTATGAACAATACTGACTTGATTGCCAAACGAATTAGCCTTCATTGTAGATATACTTTACAAACGTGATTCCAAATTATGCATCAATGTAAAACATATCTTAGTGACTAGTACATTGGTCATAGAGGTTCCTCAAGCAAAATATTGTCAATCCCAATACCCCGAGTGCACATATAGTAACACCATGCAACCTTTAGCCAACTAAGCGCATCCTTGACCATGAGGCGAAGGTACTACCCCCCCCCCCCCCCCCCCCCGCGCGATTAGCAAGCACTACTCAGGATCGATGCCCTGTTGAGAGCCACAACCAAAGTGGGCTCTAATTGACAAGCTTCAAGGTAGAGCTGTATGACCTGGGGTGCATCTACCATCCAGTTCACCCTCCTCCAACCACTTTGCATGTAGGAAAGAATAATTCTTAAACTTCACCAAGTAGTGCCGTGATTTTGTACCTTGAACTTTCCGGTCTTTATGTTGCAAGATTTGCTCATGAATCAAGAGTTCCTCCATCTCTCCCACTTCTGGGAGTTCTTCCACAAGCATGTCTTCGGGTACATTCCCCTTGAATGGTTTCAGGAGACTCGTGTGAAAGGCATTGTGAATCCTCCAACCATCCGACAAATCCAATATATTAAGTGCATCATTAATCTTGATGGTACCCACTTTTTAGATCTACATGGCTAAATATCGCAGCCCCTTCCAAACAGTCTAGGATGTCATCAATCCATGGAATTGGAAAACGGTTCTTGATGGTTATCTTATTCAATGGTCAACAGTCAATGCACATCCACCACAAACCATCTTTCTTCTGAAGTAACAACACATGAGAGCAATAAGGGGACGAGCTTGGCTGAATCAGCTCTTTTTCCATCGACGCATTAACCTATGCCATAATTTCCTCTTGTTGGGCTTTACTCACCCTGTACGGTGGTTTATTAGGTGGACTAGTGCATGGAATTATATCTATCCCATAATCCTTAGGCCTTTCAGGTGGAAGCTCACCATGCAATGATTCAAAGAAACAATCTTGAAACTGCAATAAAAATTCAGTTCTATCTTTATCCAATTTAGACACATTACCCTCACTTTCATCAATTATTTTATCCTTGACAAAACCGAGATACGTAGAAAGATGCTTTTTCATTACGTTTTACCCGATACAATCAAGATAGACTCCCCTTTCAACTTGGCAAGTGTGTGCGTCTTGCATCTAAACTCAAAAGTGAGGGATCTTCTGCAAGATCCAACCTAGGGATCCACTCTGTGGTACCAAGGCATAACCAAAATAACATTTGCTCTAGCAATAGGCATAATATAAAACTCTTCCGTATCCACATATGTTTGCATATGCATGTGTAACTTTCCAATGATGGGTGTGACATCTTAGGGGTGGCAAGCTGGCTGGGAGGTAAGTGACCAAGAAAAGTGGCAGATCTAGGGGAGGAATGTGATCAATCTAAGGTACACTATAGAGGATGGAGGAGTTAGAACAAGATGAGATCTGGCTACAGGTTGGGACTAAATTTTGGGCTGTTAGCTGAGGGAGAGAGGCTGATGTAGGAGGGCAAAGAGCTAGGCTAGGCTCCCAATATGGCGCAATGCTAGAAAAAAAAAATATTAGTCTCTCATCAGGCACATGTACATAAGCTATACAACCAAACACTTTGAGGTGTCTAATGTTTGGTCTAAAACTTGTAAGCCGTATCTCTCGTGTACTTCCATGTATGGTTGATGTGGGTGTCTTATTAAGTACATACACCGATGTGGCACACGCTTCTGCCCAATAATAGTCTGGCATGCTCTTTTCATTGAGCATTGCCCTGGCCACATCACAAATGACTCTATTCTTTCTCTCAGAAAGCAACACCATTTTGCTGTGTGTACCTGCAAGTTAACTGCCTTCTTATGCCATGCTTTCTCAAGAAATTCTCAAAAGCATGTGAGGTGTATTCACCACCTCCATCTGTCCTCAAACATTTTATCCAAGAGAGCCATATTGCTTCTCCGCAAAAGCTTTGAAGTCCATAAACTTTCCCAACACTTCACTTTTCCCTCTGAGAAAGTAAATCCAAGTCATTCTGCTGAAATCATCAATGAATGTCATATAATACAAGCTGCCTTTAATGGATGGGTTTTGTGTAGGACCCCACACATCACTAAGTGGCCTGCTTCATGCTGCCTTCTTTAGGAAACGGTAACCTTGCTTGCTTTTTTCCAAACTGGCAAGCATCACAGACATGCATATTCCTATCATACTTAAATCTAGGCAGCCCACTAACAATGCCTCTTGCCTGCATGTTCTTTAACCTTTGTATGTTCACATGTCCAATCCTTTTATGCCACATGTCAATGTCCTATACCACATTTTGACTTTTAGAGAACATGGTTGATTTCAACTCAGGAATTCCAGCATCCAACTTAAATAACCTGCCTTCTTTCTTGCCTTTGGTAATGACTCTACATCCATTTTTGAAATCCTCAACGAAGCAACCATGCTCGTTGAAACGAACCTGTAAACCCTGTTCCACAATTTGACCAACTACATATACATGATGCTGAGAATCCCAAGGATGCCTTCTTTCTTGCCTTTGGTAATGACTCTACATCCATTTTTGAAATCCTCAACGAAGCAACCATGCTCGTTGAAACGAACCTATAAACCCTGTTCCACCATTTGACCAACTACATATACATGATGCTGAGAATCCCAAGGATGCATGGGATACATTGGTAAAGTTGTTTGATACAGACACTAGTGCTCGTAAGTCTCAGTTGAGACAACATATTCATAATGTGAAGCGGAAAGGAAGGAGCATCCATGATTATGTACAAGAGATAAAGAAGTATGTAGATGCATTGGCAACAATCAATGCCCCCATGCCTGATGATGATTTGGTAGACATTGCCTTGCGTGGTCTTGGCAAGGAGTACAAGTCTTTTGATACATCTATCTCTGTTTGGAGTACAGGTTTACCAGATTTTGATGAGTTGGTTTCACTCTTGCTTGTTGAGGAAATCAAACTCAGTGACTCGTTTCATGATGCATCTACTAGCCACCATGATGATAATGGTAGAAATCAGGCTTTCTATTCACAAAGGGGATTCAGAGGTAGGGGGAGATTTGCATCATGTGGTCGTGGATGGCAGGATAGGTCACCACAATAGAATTTTTAGCCTACATATGGTGCTAGAGGTGGTCGTGGATATACACCTCAGAGAGGCAGAGGTAATCCTCGTAGTAGAGGACGTTGGCAAGGTCAACAAACATTTATGCAAAATGTGGAATGCCATTACTATCAAAAATTTGGTCGTATGGCACGTGATTGTTTCCACAAACAAAATGATTTGAGAGAGGGTAGAGCACAACATGGTGGACATTATGCAAAACATGGTGGAAATTATGCAAATGGTGGAAATTTTGCATCAAGCAGCAATGATGGCAACGCAAATCACTTGTTTGCCATGAAACATGTTGTGGAATCTATGATGACAAATGGTGACAGTGATGACACTTAGTATATATGGACTCTGGAGCATCAAACCATATGACTTGTCATGGCGAATGGTTTGAAAATATGAAGCCTATGGATGTGAAAGGCTAGTGGAGACAGGAGATGATACCCAACATGCTATCACACATGTTGGCAGTGTACCATTGGTTATGCACAATGGTGAAACAAAGTCTATGGCAAATGTCTTGTATGTGCCTTCTATTACAAAAAGTTTGGCTAGACAAGTAATGCAAAACTTTGTATGCTCTCTCTGATCATTGCTTACAACCTATTGTTGTGTAGGTTGTCGGGGCAGTTCCCCCGGCTCTGTCTCTACACCTAACAAGGTTCCAAAACCCTTTTCCTTTCAAAAAGCTTTTAATCCTGTACTTCCATGCCTAGAAGTTCTTCCTATCCAACTTTTCACCCACAATCTGTACTGGGTTGTCTGACATATTTGCTCAATGCAAATGCACCTTCAGCACACGTCCAAATCTGTAAACAAGCCTTCCTCAGTTCAACCACACTCTAATAAGTGTTCCAGATACTCCAAAGTACTCAACGAACTTCACTGTTGATGTAGAAAATCAAACTAGTTGCATCCAAATTGAATTGGCATCCAAATTGAATTGATGTAGAAAATCAAACTGGTTGCATCCAAATTGAATTGGCATACACAGTCCAAAGTACCCTGTTTTGGTATGCTTTCCAAGGCTTCAAATTACAATGTAGTGGTTCAATCAAGTGTGGATAACTTGCATTTACACCTAAACAAGCTCAATGTTCGTCAACAAGTGAGCTATCTTGATAGGCATGGATCTCTCTCAAGGCCATTATTACAGGTCACCAATGTATTTTGAGCTTGTGTTGCACTTGTAGTTGAGGTTGCACATGCGAACAAGGTTGAGGCAATTATTGATCTTGTGGTGGATGAAACTGAATGTTGGGAGGATGCACATTCCTTGTAGAGGTTCCAATGCTATCACAAGCCCATTGTACTTCGGTGGGAGAATCCGTATGCACTTGCATGCCAGCTCCTCGCTAATGATGGAAATGCCAATGGCAGTCATTTGATGATACAGATTCTTTGCCCGAGTGATGAATTTCTCTACTGCCTTAGACTCAAGCATCTTCTCATTTGCAACTTGAATCTCAAGATTCTTGATTTGTGTCTGATTTGTGGTATGGTACTAATTTTTCAAAACATGCCATGCCTCCGCTACCACAATGACATGTTGAATCAAAGCCATCACCATATCGCTCGCGCTACAGACAATAGAAAATAGTGCATCTACATCCTTTCTTATCCATGCGAGAATCTCATTTACTATAGGTACTATCTACTAACGTGCATTTGTTGGATGCGGTCTTGGAGCTAGATTCACCTCTACTCTTATGGCGATTTTCCAAAGATCATAAGTGCTTAGGATGGCTTTCATCTTAAACTTCTAAAGTTGATAATTAGATCTATCCAACTTTCCACTTTCACCAAAAGGCGAGATACATAGTCTTGCAAGCTAAGCCATCTCTCACAATCTATTCACAAATAGAAACACACTGCCAAGTCTTCTTGCTATAGCCAAAGTTGTGATACCATGTAAGAAAAGATTACAACATCTGTGCTAATAGAGAACAGGATCTCAGATATAAGAGAGACAAACAGACAATATGGAGAATCGAAAAAGTTCAAATTACTGTAAGTAGGTACAATAGATGGCATGCCTCCCAACCGTGTACTCCTATGAGAGAGAGCTTTGATGGCATGATGGAAATAGTAGAGGACGGAGGCTGTATGCAGATATATCAGGGTTGTTGTAGCTTATGGTGTGTGATGGACCTTATGGGATTGCTCTTATATAGAACCCACTCTACCCAATCAAAAGTGGCTGATAACCTTTTCTGGCCCAATCAAATGGCCGACCCCCTTTTCTGGCCTAGAGCCATTTAGGATCATTTAGTGTCCCTAATGGGCCTCATAACCCAAGGGTGGGCTGCCTTGGGAAAAGATCCATCTACCCTCAGTGTAAGATGCCTTCCCGCACTTCCATGTAGCTTTGTTGGTAGTGTGCTAGACCTATTTGAAGCTCTTGAGCCATCAATAGGTGGCCCCCATCTAGTGTCTAAACCATGCCCTATCGTGTACCTAGCTACCTACTCAAGTGCCTTCTCCTCATTTGGGGTGCTCATAAGTAGAGTGAGTAGGTTCCCGCGTAGTTACACGAGAGTGGGGCATTGGTATCTAACAGTTACCTATATACAAAAAAATGCCCTAAACCTCGCCAAAAATGGCTAAACCAAGCTTGCATTGAGAGAGAGAGAGAGAGAGAGAGAGGTGTTATTTTAGTGATGGAAATTCTAGTGATTGTATTTATATTACATTATCTTACATGCAAGTGTGATTCTTCACTATGTCATATTTATATTGCTTTACTGCAGATTACTACCATAGTACATTTTAATGGATCCGATCAAGCTTTTATATAAAAAATCTATTAACCATGGATTTTAACATAAACATATCCCTTGTTTTGTAATATTTTCAAGGAATTGTGAAGAATTGTGAGCTTGAAAAAAAAAAGATAACAAAGTATGGAATATGAGACGTTCTCATCTTGTTCCCTTGTTAAACATTAAAGTGATATTATTTTGAAAACATTTACAAATGATGCAAATATCGAAAGAAAATGAGTTGTGCTGTAGACCATGTGAGAAAAATCTCACTTTGTCTTGCATGTGACTCATTATTTCACACTACTACTTATGGCCACTCATTCTCTAAGTTCACATGGTACTTGGCATATACTACGTTGAAGATTTTGAATGGAATTTTTGAAGAAAAAAAAGCTTCAAAATTTATGAGGTTAGTAAGTAATGCAATGCCAATAAGGGGTTCATTCCAAGGTTGCCAATGCTCTTGAATAAGAAACCAATTAAAATCTTGTGCATGAGACAAATTTAAAATAATGTCAAGTAAAATCTAGTTAAGCACGATTGAATTCAACACTAAAAGAATTTCAAATGTGCCTTTCCACCTTGAAATCTTGGTAACACATGAAAAAGCTATTGGATTTCTAAAGGACATGGGTTTTCATGTTTTTGTGTATTTTTTGTTTTTATAGGATTTGTAAAGGACATGAAAACCCATGAATATTTTATAAAGACCTTGCAAACAAACATTGAACAAGAATATGTGAGAATGGATTTTAACATATGTAATATCTTCATTGGGATCATGTATTAAAACTATAAGGTTTAAAGTGCTTCCATATTCATTTTTTTTTTGCAAGTTGAATAGGATATCGTAACCTTTCTAGGCATTTCTTATTCATATGCTAGTTAAGCTATGGTAATTAAGTACACATATGAGTTAGCATGATGATGTCATTTGAGTGGCATTGCTTTCTTTGATCTATATTATGAATACCTTTTATAATGATTTAGGATACTACTCCAATTTCAAATTCATTGAAATCTATGCTCAATTGGAACTATATTGTGAATATAATATGGAACTTTTATAGTAAGTAATGATGCTACTCCACTTTCAAAGTCATTGAAAGACATGTCCAATTGGAGCTATATTGTGAATATAATATGGAGCTTTTATAGAGGTAATGATGCTACTCCAATTCTAATGAAAATTTAAAGTTTCCAAATTGATGTATCGCGTGATGATGTATTCATAATGAACTATTTTTCTTCCCATTAGCAACTTGACATAATATGTAAATTGAAAGTCCTTGAACTAGTGGTCCAACCCATTCGTCCAACAAAACACCAACAAGACACAAGCTACATGTCCATTTAAAGTCACACCTACTCTTATAATGGGATAGAGTACACTAACCTATCTGTTTTGGTGGCAACATTCTTGTTAGATTATACTAGTTGTCCAACCTATTCATCCGTCAAGGCACAAACCACATGTCCATTTCGAACGCAAGTGGGATTACATCTACTTGCATAATGGGATAGAGCACATTAACATACATTTCCATCACCACATTTTGTTAGTTTGATGTAATGAAAGGGAGAAAAAGTATGCAACATAATGGCAGAGATCAAGGAACATTCCTAGGGTGCCAACTCCCAAAAAACTTTAAAAATAGTGAGTATAAGATGAATTTAACAATATGCCATGAGTTAAAATTATCATAATCAGCATGGTTGTATTCAACACTAAAAGAGCTTCAAATATGTCTTTATAGCTTGAAATTTGGATAACATATGAAAAAGATATAGGATTTTGAAAGGAGGTTGGTTTTCATATTATAGTGTATTTTTTGTTTTAACCACCCTCATCCAAAAGACCTCCCTCCCCTTTGGATCTCACATATTATGAAACATATGTACAAATCTTTAAATCTTACATAATTTTCAAGGTATGTTTCTTATCATCCGTGGGAGGTGGGACTTGTGATTTTCATAGTTTTCCTTTGCATATTTATCGTTTTTATAAGAAATCCATGCATGTTTTATAAGGACCTTGTCCCCCAGGGGAAGATTACCCCAAGTACAGAGGTTTAATCATAAGGATCACTAACCACCATGGCCCTCGGCAGATTAACTCTCTGTAAACTCTATGTATCACATGCGTTCAAGGCCTGTTTGTAAAATCCCTTATTGTGAATTTTTCATTAGTAAAATGTACCATTTTCCTATTCAATTTGTGAATTTTTTTCCAAAATCCTTTTATGGTAGCCTTCTATATGTGAAAACTTGAGAAAAAATAAAAGAAAATATGTCATTATGTTGAACTCACGTGGTAGGCACATTTTTGAAGTAGTGAAACCCCCGAGCCATGGCCAATGGGCATCAAAGGCTAGCTTTGCTCTCCTCCTCCTAAGTTAAATCTCTCTAGTCCAATCTTCCACAATCTTGGCCAAGTCACAATTGATCTCTTGAGAGCTTTGGGCCTAACCAATGGTGAGGTTGTGGCTTCCCTTGCACACAAGACCTTGCTTACATAGTAGCAAGCTTCATGCCATCATGAGGCTAGAAGTTGCTAGCACTTTTTAGGCTACACTATTGGACCTAAGATTTTCAAGTAGAAGAGTATTATCATTGAATATACAAGTAAATGTACACAAAGTCAAGATATATGATGCACACTAGTCAGAAAATGGTGACGGAGTGTTGTAAATTTGTGAGATAGTGATGATATCACTTGAACAAATGTAAAATTGTGTTTCATTCGTAAATTCGTATACTCTTCAAATTTAATTATTTCAAAAAATATTCTTAGCACGTTTCATAGTCATCATGACATGTGATAGTAAATGAATTGCAAAAATGGTCTCCTATTTCCACTACGAGTGATATGACCCGTCTACGATGGGTTAGAGAGCCGCTCCGCTGGGTCTCAAGGTGGGGTCTTAAAATTCATTAGTTTCATGTTTCATTTAGCAATCTCAGATGTGGTGATCCTCTTCCTTGTTGTGTGCAACATCACTGGTCCCTCTTAGTGCGCCCTATCTTCCAATCTATGTTGTACCTTAGAGTTGTCTTCAAACCTCATCCTCACTTCATCGCATGTGCCAATCTTCTTGGTCAATACGATCACTATCGAGGTAACAACATAAACATTCTTGTATGGAATCATGATTCCATTTGCAGAGGCTCTCTCTACACCATGCACATTGTGCATCTTTCCTCTATACATACACATGTTTCACTTCTCACATACACACACTTGCACACATATGCTCGCAACATGACATGTCCCATGCTTATTAGTTGCCATGTAGCACCTCACAAATTAGAAATAGTAAAATAAGAAGAAACACAAAAGCAATATGTCATTGAAGGTCATCACCTAGATCGCAAGTGTGTGTGTGTGTGTGTGTGCACGTGCATGTGAGTGTGTGTGTGCATGCATGCATGTGCACCCCTCCACCTCACACCTCCCTATGAGGCCCACTCTCTCGAGCCTTGTGGGTCCCCCCATGCTCCGCATGTGCGCATGTTTTATTTCCTAGTTTATAACGTGTGTGTGTTGCTAGAACATATATAATGTTTTTACAAAGTCATGTTTTGAGAGAGAGAGAGAGAGAGATTTGAGTATTTATTAGACATCTTTAATTATATATATATATATATATATATATATATAATCATGCTTTTATTTTTTTCCTAGTTTGTGTGTGTGTGTGTGTGTGTGTTGCTAGAACATATGTACTTATATATTCTCTCTATGTGCATGTGTGTGTGTGTGATTATTTTTTGATTTTTTTTCCTAACTTTAGAACTTGTTATTAATATCATGTTATGTTTATTTTTCCCTAATTGTGTGTGTGTGGGGGTTTTTTTCCCTAACATTTTTCATTTTGAGAGAGAGAGAGAGAGAGAGAGAGAGAGAGAGAGAGAGAGATTTATACACACACACACACAGTGTGTGTGTGTGTGTGTGTATAGGCCATGCTACTACTCCTTGATTATTATTTATTTATTTATTTTCTAGTTTAAAAACTCACTTTTTAATAGAATATCATGGTTTATTTCTCCTTACTTCATATATGCATGTGTGTGTGTGTTTGGTGTTGGTTTTTTGAATCATATCTGTAAATTTTAAAACTTATTTTTAATGTTTTTCATTGTGTGTGTGTGTGTGTGTGTGTGTGTGTGTGTAGATATATATGTATATATGTACATATATATATATATTTATATAAGCCCTGATGCTGCTCCATGATTTTTATTTATTTTCTAGTTTTAAGGCTTATTTTTTATAGCATATCATGTTTTACTTTATATGTGTGTGTGTGGTGTTGGTTTTTGAATAATTTTGGTAAATTTTAAATCTTATTTTTAAATATTATTTCATGCGAGAGAGAGAGAGAGAGAGAGAGAGAGAGACTCCTACTGCGCCTTTTTCCTTAGGTACGTTGTCGCCCTCTTTATCTCCCGGCCACTATCCTTACCTGCCCTCTTTATCTCCCAAGTGGCTACAGTCGTCGAGTGTCTTTGGCACTCTTGGCAACTGGTCCAAGTGATTAGGGTTTCGGGAAAGAGAAGTAATGGATAGGGATAGGGCGTCTACACCGACGTAAGGGAAATCGTGCGGAAAGAGGGTGTAAGAAACTCAAATGTTTCTTGGATTGCTTTAACCTTTGATTTTTCATTACAGATGGAGGGCGAGGCCAAGTGTAAGATTCTCGTCATAGGGGCTACTGGCAAGCTTGGGCAATGGATAGCCAAGGCGAGCATCGCTCTTCTCCATCCCACTTTTGCTCTGGTCAGATCTTCCACAATAGCGGCCAAGCTCGAATTGATCGACTCTTTCAGAGCTTTGGGAATCACCATTTTAGAGGTGAGCCCTTCCCTGACTGACGCATGCACGGATCTCCTTGTTTTATAGCTCAATGCAAGGCAGATTTGTCGCTGACGTTGTGCAAGATATTTGATTGCATTTGCTCTTGTTCAGTGTCAAGGTAAAACATCGCCCAGTCGGGACTTTCAAGTTTCATTGCTCTCTTGCGACTAGAGGGGAGATCTAGACTCACAGCACCGAGGTTTCGCTTGTTATATCATGGCAATGATCGGCTTTACCTTTTCCTGTGTAGGGCTCTTTGGAAGAACAGGACAGCCTTGTGGAAGCCATCAAGCAAGTTGATGTGGTGATTTCCGCTGTCAGAGAAATGCAGCAGTTGCAGGATCAACTCAACATAGTTGCAGCCATCAAGGAGGCTGGAACTGTCAAGGTAAAACATCGCCCAGTCCACATACCACTGCCGCTCCTGATCGATCTGCCTTCAGAAGCTTTAGCTTAAAGAGATTTACCATCTTGTGCACAGCGCTTTCTGCCATCAGAATATGGGCTAGACGTGGATCGTGTCAAAGCTCACTGGTCGATACAGCCAATGTTCAACTTGAAAGCCCAGATCCGCCGCTCCATAGAGGCAGCTGGTGTTCCACACACATACGTTTGCAGCTTCTGTTTCGCGGGCTATTTTTTGAGAAACCTTGGTCAGCCAGGGGGGATGACTAGCCCTCCGAGAGATAAAGTCCTCATCCATGGCGATGGCAACACCAAAGGTAATTTCGCATGGCTATGCATACTATGAAGGTGGATCAAAACATAGCATGAAATGCACAAAATTCCCATACTCAAAGTCTAACTTTACTCTTGACCCATTTCAAGTGATCCTTCATGATGCTCCCAAACTATCTCATGTGCAAGACGCTATGTACCAAGTGTCTCTAATAACAACTTCAATCTAAGTCACCCCATGATACCTTGCCTATGATCCCTAGAATGAGGTGGTGGAACCACACTTCCAAACATTGAATCTTATAAAGAGGCTATCCACAAAGTTTGTTTCTTGTCCCTCATATCACCCTCACTTCAAGTCACAAGCATAATGCCTTTGAACCTTAAGTTGATCTTGGACCATGTGTTAACATCTCATTGAGGCCATCTACCAAGTTTGTCACTTGTCCCTATTGTGTTAGAAAGTGCTTTTAATATCTTTGTTGCCTTATGAACACCTAACTTTGGAACTTAGAATGTTTGTCCACCAAAGAGCTTTCGTACTTCAAGCAACATCAAAAGTATTGCTGAAAACAACCGTGCCTACCACTTCTCATAGTAAATATGGAAATCATAACAAGTTACTGCCCTTCTCGGGTTGTGGTACCTATTAACTTACCACTAAGTTTAGACATGCTGAAAAATGTCTCTTTTGAAAGTCTTAATGTACAAACTAACTCAAAAACTCTTAAACATGCCATTAATATTGCTTAAAGCTCTACCAATGGCTAAATCATCTCCTTGCTTTCTATAGTTGTGTATTTATGTGAAGAAGATATTGGAAGATTAGTTGTCAAGGCTGCAGTTGATCCAAGGACTATGAACAAGGTTGTACACCTAAGATTTCCAAAAAATGTCCTTTCTCAAAATGAGTTAGTTGCCTTGTGGGAAATCAAAATTGGAAAGACATTGGAGAAAACTTTTGTTCCAAGCGAGGAAATGATTAGAATGGTCGAAGGTATGAACTCTCTCTCTCTCTCTCTCTCTCTCTCTCTCTCTCTCTCTCTCTCTCTCTCTCTCTCTCGTGCGTGCGATTACACATTGATGAACATAGCATTCAAGGAGCTCCCTTCATAATATTCAAAAATTAAATCAATCCTTTTAATGCACTCAATAGCTTAAAGTATTTTTACTTGAGCTTTTTCTTTAAGTGTAAATTAATATTATCTCTTTCTTTGAACCAACTACTAAATGCTTGTACAATGTGTGCTTTCAAATGCAGTTGATCCTTCCAAATGGGACAACATGGCAATAGCAATGAAGCATGCTGTTTTTGTGAAGGGCTATACTTATAACTTGGAGATGCGTCCAAATGATGTGGAAGCATCCCATATTTATCCGGATGAGGAGTATGTCAAGGTGGATGATTACCTTCAAAACTTTGTGTGACTAATTGAAACCATGTATTTGTATTTCTTGCTTATTTAGTAAGTTGAATTGTGCCTCTTGATTGAAATCACAATTTGATAGGAAGGCAAGTATAAACAATTTCTTAGTCAAGGTGGATGATTACCATCAAAAGTTTGTGTGACCAATTGAAACCATGGTCATATTTCTTGCTTATTTAATAAAGTGAATTGTGCCTTTTGGTTGAAATCACACTTTGACAGGAAAGCAAGCATACAAAATTTCTTCTTAATTTTCAAGAAGAAGATAGGTAACTTTGTATACAAAAATTTTCTTGAGGAATAAAATACCTAAGGATTTGGTTGCTTTTTAAAAAATTCAAGTTTGCCAATTACCATAAGAGCTCATGGCTCCATTATCATTTCATGAGGTGCAAAATCTATGTGTTATTTATGCAAGTATGAAAACTAAAAATATATCATATTGTTTCTTAACATCTTTAGTGTCATGAATGGGCATGAATTTGAAACATGCACGCATGCATCCACATGCACATGCATGTGCACACGCACATAGAGGTGAACTCTTGCTTCTTATGTGTCCATCATCAGGGTTCACAACACAATCTTTGTTTGTCTGTTTGTCTGTCTCTCTCTCTCTCTCCCCCCCCCCAAACACATTGTTTCCAAACTCGCCTCTACCAACATCTTTGTCTTCCATGGCACTCTCTAATTCACTGTAATGTCAATTCTGATTGTTTTTCTTATATGATGGACCATTTCTTGCCTTGAGAGCATTGGGAAGAATAAAGGAAAAAAATGACTTGATTATAGTGAATGGGGAGCATACCACTTGGTTGTTTTTTTGTCTCATGAGCTTACCACTAAACAATTTCAATGCATGACCGAAGTAAATAAAAAGAAGTGATTCTTTCAAAGAAAATTTCAGCAAGGTTGCAATCTTGAGGCAAAATGTAGCTTCGGAAGCAAGTTTCTAGCTTATTTCAAGCCTAGAAAGTCCATGTGCAACTTTGAAGCATGCATAGAAGCATAAAGGTTTGTGAGTTATTTTGTGTGTTGTGAAATCCTTCAATTGTATGCATAAAGCACAATTTAGGCAAGGAGATCTTACAATAGCAAATAAACAAAACATCATTATAATGAAGCTTCAAAGAAAAGAGAGAAGTGGGTACAAATCAACCACAAGAGGGAGGGTAGTGGCATGAACTTGAAGAAGCACAAAAATGAAGGATTGCAAATGATACTATGAAAATATTCAATGATAGGACAATTGACATGGGTACATAACTCATAAGTGAACTTTTAAATGCAATACTTCAATATGTCCTCAAGTGCAAGTGCTTCATGACCCATCATCAAGAGAAAGAGCTAATGTCCAAGCCTGCCTCATACAAAATGTGTGTCTCACATTGGCCATTGTGAAGCAACGGACTTCCATAGATGAGTTAGCTTTGAAGAAACATGAATTGCTATGTTGATGAACTCTAATCAAGCCATTCCCTTATCAAAGTTCTCAAGAGTTCTTCAAGTTCCTAATGATAAGAAACTGAATGAGATTGCCACTAAGCCTAGAGCAACATGGGATTAGTGTACAAACTAAGGATGATCAAACCAAACTAGGAACTCCATGATAAGGACACATAGGATGGCACACTCAAATTGAATGCAATCCAATGCTTGATGATTAGTACAATGATATATCTTTTATGTAGAGAGTCTCAAGGCATAAGCCTGCTATGTGGCATCATTTGCCAACTTGTGGTGACCCTTGTCCCACATGCATCCATGTAGCCCACATCCTTATGTGTGGGTACCAAAATTCCCACAAACATAACCCTTTAGGGTACCAATAAGAGCCCAACAGTTGGACATTGGGCATTTCAACACCTAAGCATAGCTTGTATCAGGCAAGATTGAGATTGAATTCTAAGCTTGGTGATGCTAATGGACTATTCTCATTTGTTGCATGTTGAAAGCAACACCGCACTAGCCCAATCATTGATGGAACAAAGGAACTTGTACACTTATTTTGGGAGGCTGACATGTTTCGTTCCAAACAATGAAAATGTTTGTGAAAAAGAACCGGTATAAAAACTTACATCGAGGACCTAGTGCACCTACTTGATGAAGGTTAGGTACAATCTCATAAAGTACATTATAATTGTACCAATGTGTTATGTTAGTAGCACTTGGAATGCATTTTGGCCAAATTTTTGTTGAGGCAAGTAATAGATGTTTCTGTGTAGCCACGTTGAATGACGTCACAAAGCTTATGGTTGATGCTTAGGGAGAATCACACATTACGCACTACATGGTATTCCTACTCCTTTTGCTTTCCTTATCGTTCACTTGTCTAATGGATTGTATTTTTCATTTACTTAATGTGTGTGTGTGTGTGTGTGTGTGTGTGTGTGTGTGAGAGAGAGAGAGAGAGAGAGAGAGAGAGAGAGAGAGGTTTTACTAAACTTAATGGAGAAGGATGGCTTATATAGCCTGTATTTTGATTTGATTTCTTTCAACATCGTAGAAACAATCCCAAGGAGCCATTATTGACTCATCCAACATGATCCAAAGGATCGAACCCACACACCCACCAACATAAGCTAGAGTCTTAAGCACCAAGATCCATAGGGGTTTTGCTAAACTTGATGGAGAGAGAGAGAGAGATTAATGTCGGCAAAAGCCCTCACAAGGCTATGTGACAATATACATATCCAAAAAGGAATGTCTCATACAAGCCACAAAGAGGCACGGGCAAGCTAAGCCGAAGATTGAGTACTATAAAAGGAGTTAATCTAAAGTACTAGTTATTGCATAGCAATGTACATCAAGGGATCCAGCATAAAGAAACTAGTACATTGGAGCATCCATCATAGAGAAACTGGTGTCTCTAGTACAGTGGCCTGATGGGATGCAAGGATCTTTTGAATATTTAGCTGGCAGGATGTGGTATGTGTCGATGGTGGGTGAGACCTGCATGCTTGTCGTACCCGGTTAGCGATATCAAGGGTGACGCCTTGGGTAGGGTGTCCCACTAAGGAGAGCAGTGATGGGGAGAACCTTGATCGTGCGTGTTTGAGTATGTTTGCATGGGCTCCGAAGTCGTGAAGTACCTCTAATCCAATTGTCATGGTGGTCTACTAGCTCCCCATCTACCATCTCGCTATATCCAAGGCAGATCTGAAGAAATCTGTGATATGCCTATGTCTCCAGTCAGTCCTTGTTAGTGTAGCACTCTCCATCTGCCGTTGTCTGATCTGTCGAAGAAGAGTGTCCCTATGTTGTCGCATCTCTAGTAGGTATAAGCCAATGTCGATCTGATCAAAGTAGTAAAGGAGCCATGTAAGTGGATCAAAACTATATCCCTCTAAGAAGAGGCAATGGTAGCATCCTCCAATCTCACAAAAGTCTAGGCATCGACACAAAAAGTCTCCTCTATCTCAATCTCTCCTATGGTACACAGCCTACTCTCTCTGGGTATACCAATTGCTCTACCTATCTCAATCTCGTGAAGAGACCTGGATTTGACCAGTGGCAATCCTCAGTGCATTGTCCCTTCTTGTCTAGGTTTTTCATTGTCACTTTAAATGTTGACGGCCTTAATTGCAATCCTTTCAATGGAGCATCCAAGTACATGTGTACAATCCTTATATCTCAAATTCGGATTTGTTGCTCATTTAGACACACGACTCACAAATAACAGTGGACTAGATGCAAGATCTTGCTCTCACTTTTCTTACTCCAATTGATGCCAACTCTTGCAAGACTTTGTAGACAATGGTAGATTTTGGACTCCATCTTTTCAATATTTAACATTGGCCACTTGAGATCTCTTCATTCATAATAGAATTGACCAAAAGACAATGGCTAGTTGCAATGGCATGTCCTTCAATTAATTCAATTAGTCACATGCAAACTAGTTGGGAAGGTGGTTGATGAACCGAGGTTCCAAAGGGATTAGCAACTTGACCTATGTGAAGGAATGTCCCAAAAATGCAACTCTTACCTCCAACAAATCTGAATAAAGGCACTTTGCTTTCGATGGCATGGTCTCCATTTGACATTATTACTTTGCAACCTTTGGTAAAATCTATGTTTGGGAGGTTCCTTTTCTATTTGTGTCAATTTCCTCACTCCCAATGGCAAAGCTGGAGGCGCTTGTGGTGCTAAAACTTTGTGCTTTGAAAAATTGAACATTTATAAACACTTGTGCCTCTATGTGTTGTGAGTGCCTCCATATGTCTTTCTACATTTTACCTATCTTGGCTTACATGTGTCACCTTAAATTTTGTATGTTTCCATCACTCAAGCATGTGTTGGAGACATCAATTAAAAACATCTAATAAGTAATTTCACAAACTCATTCAATCTTTCAGTTAACATTTTCAATTGTTCTTGCTCAATCATCAATGAAACGAGATGGTGCATTATGGCAATGAGAGTATGAGATTCTGATAATAATATAAAAAGATTGGGATGATGATCTTATAGACTTTATGGTGCAATATTATAGGTAGCCTATGATTAGTAAGTTCACAGATCATAGAAGTTGTAAGATAGTGAAGAAAAAGCTAGTCATCAAAGGTGTTTATGTTGATCATCAAAGATGGGAGCTGATGATGAGTTTGTTTATGAAAATGAGATTAGACTATGGTGCACACAAGATGATATGTATTGGATCTAACACTTGAGATGATAGACAATGACACATCTTGTCACCTACTATATGAATAGGAAAAGTGCTTTATAGTTTAGTTTTATGAGGACAGAAATAAACATGGCAACCGAGCATCAAAATGAGATGACTTGTGAACAAACACAAGACACATTATACAGTGTGGTAGCAAACAAAGTCTGGTTTGAGTGTAACACAAGAGCCTCATAGATTTGCTTTCGTTTTTTAAAGTGGGTTTGGTTCAAAATACATAGGGAATCAACACACACAAATCCTTGTTAATCCAAAAATCAAGTGGGGAGTACTTTGGCTAAATAGGTATTCATTCACAACATCTTAGCAACAAATTGACAACCAACAAAGAAGGAAGCAATCAACTCATGAAGCACATGACCCAGCATACCTTTCTTAAACTCGATTCATGTGGGAATCAAAACCCACAAATTCTTCTTGATCCAACAATCAATGGGAGTACCTTGACTAAAAAATGATTTCACTCACAACATGGTAGCAATTTTTTTTTTCAAAGTGACAAGGAGAGTGATCAACTCATGAAGTAATGTGACCAAGCATACCTTCCTTTTAGGCTTATTTAAGACATAATCAAGTTTGGTTATGTGAGGACATTAAGCAATTTTTCAATCCTTTGCTCGTCATCATATTCCAAACGGCGTAGCCAACAAAGGAGAGTGATCATCTCATGAAATAATGTGATCAAGCATACCTTCCTTATAGGCTTATCTAAGATAGTCACATTTGATTATGTGAAGACATCATAGGAAATTTTCAATCATTTGCTCTTCATCATTTTTCCCAACGGTGTGTAACCATTAGCGATGTTCAATTTCTTGCTTGTGACTACAGGGTCAAGGCAAGCAACAAATTGTCAAGAGACCACACATCACGTGGCAATTTGTGAAATATAGTTCTCTTGCTAGGCTATCCCAGGAGCCAAATTCATATCAAGGAGCCAAATTCATAATCTTTAAATAGACATCACACTCTTTTCTTCTGGAACTTAACTATTTGCATTTGCACAACATTTTGAAGGCTTTCCTTAATCCACGATTGAAAATCCTCATGCATGCTAAGATCTCCAAGTTCTTAGCCTAATAAGTCACATGGGAGCGTCTAGCAAAAGAACGGGAACAGGTGGAACACCATGTCATATTAAAAGAGACAATGCAAATACTTTCAAATATGACCAATACATACCATAATTTATAAAGTTGTTGGCACAAAGTCTAAGATTACCATTTATCAATTTTATATTGAAACATTAAAAAAGTAGCATTATATGCTGGAAAATGAACTCCCAGGCATAGCATTATATGCAGCAAATGTGCTGAGAATGAACTGAAAGTCACTTGCATTATATGCTGCAAATGAAACTGAAAATACAGCAGCATTATATACTGAAAAAGGACCGAGAAAACAGCAGCATTATATGCTGCTAATTCAAATACACTGCTGTATAAAACGTCTACTCAGGGTTGGGACAGGTTTGTGCTTCATCCTCAAGCTCGTTTGCTCCATCACTGCTTGCCTCACTCCTCGTAGATGATGGTGAACTGTGGTCCTCCCAGCCAATGTACTCCTCAACTTTCAATTCCTCCCTGTACTTCAATAATGCCCTCAAGTTGCTATGCACAAAGACAAGATCAGTTGCTTTGGCTGTCTCCCATCCTTCCATCACCTCCTCATCTGCCATCTGCCATACAGTCTGGAACTCTGGATCCAAAACAAAACCCGCACAATGCAACGCTTGCTAACTTCTCCCACCTCCACTGCATATGTCCTTCACCTCATTCCTCTAGAGCTCATCTGAAGGCATGTCAACTGAATCCAACTTCTCTATCATCCGGTCCATTCCCTCATACACCTTGCCCATACAAGGTGCATCACCATCAACAAGCCGCAGCATAATGACAATGGGCTCTGATACAACAACCATTCTTTCAACATTCTCCCATAAATGTGCACTTCCTAGAATGAGTGTTTCACTTTAGCTTTCATTTCCCTGTTCTTCCTCTTCTTTAATGCCCATTGTGACCACTCATTGCTTACAACCAATTGACGCAATGTATTTTTCACCTTCATCATGCAGGCAAGCATGATATATGCATAAGCAAACTGGGTCTCAGGATACTTCAGCAACTCCACCTTTGAGGGCCTCCTGAATAGTGCAAGAGAGTAGTGATGTGTCCTAATGAACTTCACAATCTCCTTGCCCTCATCTATGACAGGGGCAATCCATTGCAGCTTTCCCATGTCCTTGAGCACTAAGCTAAGACTATGAGTGGTGCAAGGAGTCCAAAATATGAGTGGGTACGCCTCCACTATCATCGAACCTGCTCTGACCTGCGTTGCTGCAGAGTCTGTAATGATTTGGAGCACATTGTCCTCCCCCACATATGATATGGCATCACTCCAAATGCTGAAATAATACTCTGCACTCTTTACCTCCCTAGATGTGTCAAAGCTATTCAAATACAAAGCCTTGCCCCTTGACTGCACAAGAATGTTTTGCAGTGCCCTATTCCGAACATTAGACCATCAATCAGGCATCCGGGAACACCCACTAAACTATCACAACTCCTTGATGGTTCCCAATGCTCTATCAATGCTGTGCTTCTCCTCTTCCAACAGCCATGTACGAAGAAGCTCTGAAGAGGGGGGCACATAAGTAAGACCATAATCGCCAATGCATTGGACCATTTGCTGAAAATAAGGTGCCTTGGCCACATTCCCACAAAGATCCGTGTGAACAAGCTCAAGAGGAGCCCCCACTCTGTTGGCCTTTTTGGGAAACTCCAGCAGCGAAAAACTTGGCAATTGCTGCATCAACCTCCTTGTGATCTTGCTGAAAAGTGGTGCGTATGTTGCTTTGCCTTGGAGCACTAGGCATAGGAAAGTGGCAAAGCCCAGAGAAGCAAAGACCCCTATAGAAGCAGATGCATTTGCAAAGCCTTGTTTCCCAACTCCTTGAGATGAGGTAGGGAGCATCAACAACAACTGCAAGGGGGTGTGGGCAAGCTCCAATCCCATGGCCTGACTCTCTCAGGAAGTGTGCTCTAACACGATCAATGCCACCACTCTTCTCTTGATTACAAAACCTACAACACCATTTCTTTGCGCCACCTTTGCTATTGTAGATGGAGCGATCTCTGGTGTATTGCCGCAAAAAGGAATAGGGGGAAGCTTTCTTGGTGGGTGCCATTAAACCTATATACAATGAAAAAGCACCACAATCAGGCACAAAAGACTTCAATCTTCCTGATGAGCAGGCATGCGATTTCTAAAGCGCATGATAAGTCCTTGCCTTTGCCTACGTAGTACCAAGCATTCCTCATCTTCCCAAAACAAGATAGGCAGGCACTGGCACGCGAGGGTTCTTTTGCAAATAGCATCATCCGCAGAGAGGCTGAATTTTGGCAATGGGCAACGGCAATGGGTAGTTTCAATGTATGTCCTATCACTAACACATCGTCTGCACATGCATATTTGCTCGACTTCCATTCTGCATTTCTTGAAGGGGGAGAAACAACGTACTAGCTGGATACAAGCTGCAAGCTACACCACAAGCCTGCTACTCTTGGCTCGAAGCAGAAACCACAAGCTGTAGCACAGGATGCAGTAATGCCAAGAACCAAGTGTCACACAGGAAGGCCACGCAGCAAAGTGAAGAAACAAGGCAGTCGTATGGGCCTTGGGGGATGCACAATGCAGGAGGGCCATGCTTTCACCAAACATTTTTTGTGAGGCTGAATGCAGGAAGGCACGCTCCACCTCAGACTGTTTCAGATGTAATGAGGCTAATGCAAGAAGGCCATGATCGTATGGAAGCAAGATTTTTTGGCGCAAGGCTCAAGCGTAGTCTCCCAGCAGTACGCTCTCTAGGTCACAGGTCGCATTTGCAGATTCAGTGGCGGAAGAAGATCACGCGTACATCGTTCACAAATTTTTGGGAATTTGGGGATTTTGGGACTCCACGTCATCAATTTTGCTTTTCTTTTTTGTTTTTGTTTTTCAGATTTGGGAGGAACATTTCACACGTTCCACGATTCCCAGAAGTGAGCTAGGAATGCGTTCCCATATTACTATGTTCTTAGCTTATTCTCTACTATCGTCAAAAGTCGAATTTTTTACTTTGACTATAATAATCACTTTGTTGCAATCCATAGTTGACTAGCAAAGTCTGTAAACTTTGGGTTTGACAATTCTAAGGAACGTAGTCAGGCTTTAAATTTGGCACCTAAGTCTAGGTGCCATAGAAAATCTAGTGGCACTTTTGCCATCAACCATGGGCGTCAAAATGTCACCTTTGGCTAAAATTTTGGGTGCCCCTTTTAATAACAAACCACTTTACTTTGAGTAATGAAAACATATTAGTTTTGTAAGTGCATTAAGCTTTCACAATTCAAAAGACGTCTTCTCAGCACACAAAATACACTATAGCAAGAGAATTTTAAAGGCATCATAAAGTATTGAAGACTTTCAAGTTATTCCAATCAAAAGCATCATTCTTCTTGCTTTCACAAGCTCCCAAGCTTCATAAACTGCTACCCAATCAATGCTATCAATTCCATGACCAAGAAGTGAGAGCCTCATTAAAGCCTCGAGCGTCTTGACATTGAGTAGCTGACGTCAATCGTTTTTGATTATGTTTTGTTTCGAAAATCCTCTTTCGCACAACACTGATGACGTAGGGATTACAAGAACAGCTTGCCATAGTTTCATCATGTTTGGAAATGTGTTATGCCAATCCAGATTTGATGAAAATACTCGCCAAGCATCCTTCATCTACATGCCTTCACATCCCTAATAGAGAGTGTTTGAAAAAGCAAGAAGCTCATCCCTACAACCTTGCTTGTTGATGATGGGATGGTCATTGAAATTATCCAACAATCTATTTAACCATCCTGTAATCCTGGGCTCTCTCTCCTTTTCATCATTTGGAAAATGTTGAGGACTAAAGAGTTTGCAAGCATTGAAGAAATAAACATCAGGGAACCGATCATTTACACAATCTATGACCTTTTGAACAAATGCTTTTGCAAGCATCACACAACTTTCAACATCACCTCCTTCATTATCTAAGGGTATGGTAGCTTTATCCTTGCTTGGAATACTTGTGAACAGCAGCTCATGCACAAATTCTTCTCCTTCTTCATTGACATGCCGCATCCTACCATTTTCAACTTGAAGCATAAATTTCTTCAAGAACAAAGTACCTTTACCAAATTCCTCTTTAAGAAACTTTCTCTTCAGTGATCCGAGTGTTACTTCGATGTTGGTACTGATGGATGTTATGTCTGCCAACTCCTCTTGGAACTTTTTGTTAAGAATGTTTAAGTCATGTAGAACATCTGCAAAGTAGGTAGATGCAAAATAGAACCTTATATACACACAACTTAGCATACCATCCTGGAGCACCCTCCTCCCAAAAGCTCATGATAGCTGGCATTAACTTGGTAAGTCTCTGCATCACACTCCCTCTTGCAAGACAACAAACATCATGAATTTGCAAGACCTCCAAGACTTGCAAATTCATATCCTGTAGCAGATTTTAAAATTCGGAATGGCGCAAACTAGAAGCATTGATCCAAGAATAGATTTTGTTTGCAATCTTGTCAATATAAGAGAGACAAGGAAAACATTTTGATGCAACCAAAACAGCAAGAGCTTCCCTGTGGGCAATGCAATGAACACTAATGAGGCATGGTACTTCTCTTTTGAGTTTGGCAACGAGTCCATCATGTCATCCAAGCATAGAGCTATCACCATCTGTAGCTATTCCAATTAGTCGTTGCTTGTTAAGGCCAATTTGGGTCATCACTTCCATAATGGCATCAAATTTTGTTTGTGCAGTCCCATCAGAAACAACAATGAGCTTTCCAAACTCAATGTTGCGTACACCCATTCCTTTTGATGAAAGAAAAGAAATATAGATGATCAAGTGTTTCTCTAAAGCTCTATCAGTAGATTCATCTACCATTAAAGCATAAAAAGTACTCTCCAATAGTTCTTCAAGTTGTACTTTGTGAAGATATTGTGATATAGAGAATAAAAATTCCTTCTTATCAATCATATTTGTGTAAGATGAGTAATCGTGTTGAAGAGGCATACCTTCCACCTTTAAAGTATAAGCTAGTTGGCACACCTTTTCAAACTTTCTTATTGCAAGATCTTCGTCACCTGTGAAATACATCAACTTCATGCAAGTGATCACCCTTTCTTTGTTTCTATCTTTAATTACCACAGCATGCTGTGGAAGTGTTGTCCCCTTTGTTTCATGATAGTTTCGCATTACAACCCATTTGTGCTCCCGTGATTGCATGTGCTTTCTTATTGCATCCCTCTTCATAGTCTTGCACCCTTGGCCAACACCCCATGGCCCCTTAACTCTAAACTTTTCATACCATTCACACTTCATGAATTCTCGTTCACCTTTTTAACAAGTCGAATGAGAAACGGATACTTTGATTTCCACTCTGTACGAAACTTTCTCCGTCTCACTTGTTTCTTCTTCTTACTTGTTGAGGGATCTTCATTATTGGTTGGCAAATCATCTTGGGGCATACCCGAAAGGTCCATGTCTTCAACGACTTCGTCTTCACTTGATTCACTCTCTGAGTCCTCATCAGACTCACTTTCGGAGCCAAATATATTGTGCAAGGTTTCTTCTCGTTCTCTCTCTTTATCTTGCTTACTTTGAAGCACTTCAAGGAGGCTACGTTGGCGGGCCATCTAATTAAAAACAATTTTCTATTATAGTACATTGTTTTGTATTTCATCTTAGCTTGAATTAATGTTAATCTCTTTCATTTTATAGACATTGATGTCATGCTACAACCATATAAATTATAGATTCAAAAGAAAGATAGGGACATGCATGAGAATCATGCATTTCTTTTAGCTATTCAGATGAGTGTAAATAAGCACCAAAGATGCATGAAAATAAGAATACAATGATTGTAAATAAAAGTTTTGGTACCTGGAGTGTGAAGCTTGGAGTTGCTAACTTGAAATCCAAGATGGCACACAAGCAAGACGATGTAGGAAATTAGGGCTCTTGCGTTCTAAAACCATAGAAAGATTACGAAGTTAGACATGAACATGCATGAATTGATCTCAACAACTAGATACTCATAAACCTAAATATACTCAACAACTAGATACTCAACAACTAGAAACTCATAAACCTAAATATACACTTAACATGAAATAAAACTTATGTGATTATTACTATTAGATATTACCTAGTAAAAGACTAAGAACCAAGAAGCTTGAGGAGTTTAGATTACTTCAGATCATGTGAAAGTGTTGTGTTCAAAGTAGTTCATTATATAGCATGCTCATCAACCTTTGAAATACCCTTGGAAGTTCAAAGGTAGAGGTCTTTTGGTGTTCTAATTTCAGAGACTCAATGGGGCCTTTGCCAGTCACGATGGGGCCTTTGCCAGTTCACGATGGCCTGGACGAAGAAGCCAAACATGGAGAACATGGCGAGGCGCCCATTCTTCAGCTCCTTCACCTCCTTCAACTCGGCGAAAGCGTCGGCAAGCCCGAACTGGCTCACATCGCCTAGAACTTGTATCGATTAGATGAGGCTCTTCGAAATCAATCAGAGGAAGTGGAGGAGGAATCAGAGGTAGAAGAGCAGCATGCGTGTGTAGCAATCGCATAGACTAGGAAAGACCGGCTTTGGCACGAGCGATATGGTCACCTCGAGGCTCGGAGTCGAAAACCTGCGAAGGCTGGCTAGTAGAGGCATGGTCACCGGGCTCGACTACCACGAAAGTGGTGATTCGTACATCTATGGTGGTTGTGCACAAGGCAAGCAGCACCGAGAACCGTTTTCAAAGTTGGGGTCGAGGGCCAGGGGCCCCACGGCGCCCATCAGCACCACCTGGCACGCCCATATGGCCAGGATGCTCTGCGCGTGCACCAGGCTCGGGTTGCCCAAATAGACAAGCCTGTCGTTGGCGAAGATCTGGGAGGCGGCCTTAAACCACACCGCCTCGCCGAACTTGACGATGTTCTTGGCCAAAAGCTCCGGAGTGACGCAACCCAAGGGCGCCCAGTATTGCCCCTGGGTACTATATTATATATATTTACTATATTATGTATATTATATAGGATATATACCCCTGGTCACTTAGACCCCTAAGGCTAGATGCCATTGGGCACTTCCCTTGTTTTTTCAAAGTGCCACGTTGGCACTTTTACCAGAAAACGGAGGTGCCATTTTGCACTTGAAATTGTGAAAGGCTCCCGTATGGGTGCCAAATTTAAAGCCTGAACGTAGTTGAGGGGAAGAAGCGCTTTGCAAGCTTCACTTTGTCTATCAATATCAAAACAAGGGGCTTTTGTGTGTAGAACAATCCAGCTATTGCATTCCAATCAACCTTTGACCACAATCAAAAAAGAAGATTCAAAGTTTACTTCCTTGAGTGCTCATTTGTGACCCACCAAAATCTGATTGACACTTCTAAAATTGTTACTGGCACTCCTATAAGAGGTGACATTGCTCTTGGATTACTTGCTACCTAAGCATACATGAAAGATCAACACTTGTAGTGCTGAAGTAGATGTGCAATGACCTCCATCTTATCCTTCAACTACGATTAGACTGTTGAATGCTTACTAAATTAAGGCACACTATAGCTACTGCTAGATCTGCTCGAGACTTGAGGAACATATGGCTGGAATTGATGTGAGTTAGGGTTGGAACTCCTCTTGGATTTCTATAGATGCTGGGTGATGAGGAAAAAATCTCAACCAATATCTTTAGGTGTGAATGATTACGCATTACTAGGTGACAACTAGTGGATGAGAGTCATGGGCCTCCATTTGGCGTATGGTTGGTTCTCAATGCTGATTGTAAATGCCCTTTTTTGTTAGTTGTAACAAGTAATGTAGGTCAGACAATTTGTCATAATGCTCCTAATGCAAGGATGCACATGAAATTCCCTCCTGCTAAGTTGAGGGACTAAACATTTTTGCCAACCCAATGTGATCATGAAGACCATGACTAGAAGACAATGCCTTCCATGTAAGATCTAAACTTTATATCTGTGTGACCAATGCCATTTCTAGCATGGCTTCCATGCCCTGCGCAAGTACCTGTGCGATTTGTGATTTGCTTTTTTGGAGTAAATGGCTGACCTTTAACATCCCAATCTTTTCTCATGTAGGGTGGCGTGCCCCATAGTGAACGCTTGTTTGCAGTAAATGGATGACCTTTAACGTGTAAAAATACACGGCATAGTGAAACAAAAACTGAACAAAGAATACAGAGTACACAACAAATTTGGGAGAACAAAAATTTCTTTCAATAATTATAGTAGTATAAATGATGGCTTTGTCCACCCATTTATAGTAGTACAAATGATGGCTCTGTCCACCCATGCGCTCCCACAATGGAGCTTAGATGGTGATCTACACGGATACTATATGAAAGGGCTGTTCACTAGATGAGTTGATACCAATGGATTGGGGAGGTCGCCTCTTTATAGCCCGAGGTCGGCGAAGGTGGTGGTTGGTGGGAATTGACTAGCCAGCCGCTTTTCTCCATGAGCACAATTTCTTACATCAAATGATTCAAGGTGTTTGAGGTGCACAAAACGCCTTGAATGGATCTATATGAGATCTATATGTTCTAGGCACTCCTCAAGTCTTCCTTGATTATCACAAATAAGGATTTGCATGGATAATAAAAATTCAGGAGGTGAACCATACCACCTAAGTCTTTCCGAGTATTCTATACAACTCCTGATAACACAATGGAAGCCACGATAGGAGATGCCAAATTTATCTTTACACAAAGGATGTGACAAGTTACAATTACGCATATACTTAGGCACGCATAAGCAGAATGGAATGAGACAAGTTACAAGTACGCATATACTTAGGCACGCATAAGCAGAATGGAATGGGACAAGGGATGGATTTGACCTTGTATTGGGCCAAGCACATAAACATGAGATAGATGGTTCAGGGGACATGCATTAGTAAGATTTTGTAATAAACAACAAATCAAAATACAGTGCAAGTGGGGTGGAAAAGATTAGTAGAGGACACTGGAAAAGACCAGCAAGAAACTAAGAATTGGAGCAATTTTGGTCCCCATGTGTACGCAACAGCATTGACTGCGTGCATGATACTAGAGAGCATCTGCGTGACCATACTTTACATCCATGTGATTCCCTACAATGTCACATCCACGTGACAACCTACAAACTAAATCACATATACATACATGTCTTTGCCTCCTTTCTCACATTCTCAACATACTGGGGGCGTAGCCCATCTCTTTGCCCTACAATCAGCCTCTCTCCGTCAGCTAGTAGCACACAATATAGTTTCACAACTGCAGCCAGATCTCAGAGTCTTCCCATAGTGCGTGAATCTCAGTTGTACCCTAGAATTGTCAATTCTCCTGCTCACTTACCTCCAGCCAGCTCGCCCCTCAGATCTTAGAATCTGTCCCAGTCTTCTACTCCTCGATTGCTAGAGTTTTTTCACCCACTTCACAGCCATAGTTTCCCATCTTCTTCCCAAATACATCGCCTCTTCCTCCTCTAAGCTTCCATCAGTTTCCAGCCTTGTATTCTCCCTCATATCAAGCCAGATCTGAGTCAGTTTCTAGCCTTGTTTCACACAGCACATGCCTCTTTCTACTTCTCTTGTGGACAGATTTTCCATCATTCATTTGGGCAAAAGTGCAGATGCAGCAGCAGCAGCTTGTTGCACCCCTAGATCTACATGCTCTTCTTGGGCAACTGGTTCACACAAACAAGGGTACGTTTAGTTCTCCACTCTTCTAGTGGAAAGCACCCTCGCTACATTTGGCATCCTTGGTAATTGGTTCACACAAGTTGCCATCCGATTAGCAGTGGATGATGAGACCAAGCTGTGCAAATTTCAACATGGTCTCCATCAAGATACAAATGCAAATTCAAAGTTGCAACATACAACCGCACACTTGTTCACACAGGTGGCCATCCAATTAGGGAGGATGAGACCAAGATGTGCGAATTTCAACATGGTCTCTATCAAGATACATATGCAATTTCAAAGTTGCAACATACAACTGCGCACTTGAGCAAGCCCAGAATTTTGAGTTGAGGCATCAAGGGCAAGGTCCAATGGTTCCCTATAGAGGCTCACCTAATCCTTGCAATCAAGAAGTGAGCATTTAAGCCACTAAAAGAACATGAATATCCAAAGCATTAGTGGCACTAATAGTCATTGAGAATTGTGACCCACGTAGACAAAAGGGTTTGCTGGATTCTTGATGTCGATACACACTAGCAACACTAGAATGAGGGCCATTGTTTCTATTGCTATGTCACAAGGCATATGAAGCGTGATGGCCCTCAACTAGAAGATTTGCACAAACAATTATAGTTCCATCAACTCCAACAAGGACTAAGCCAAGAGTCATAAAGGGCTTGATGAAGGGTGCACAGACAATGACCATTAATATGGTCAAGGTGTACAGTTCAATTGGTGGTTAAAGGGTTTTAGTAATCTTTGATAGTGGCTCCACCAAGGGCATAATCTCCACTTGAGATGCTACATGAGTATAGCTCTTGTTGTAAACAAGAGCTTGTATTGGAGTTGGGTGGTGCTTTCCCCAACAATTTCCAACAAAGTAGAGGACGCAACCGGCCTCAAATATAATTAGGAGCGATAATCTCACAATTTAGCAAGTATTAACACATCGGCATAACATCAACATCAAAACAACAACATTGGGGAGCTAGAATGCTCCTACTCAATACACGGTACACAAATTGTTCCTCATGATGAGGCAACAGGAACACATGATTCAAAAGAGGCTCTTGACACTGGCCATAAAGGGAAATGATTTTTCCTTTGATCCTGGGCGTGCTATTGACCATGTTGTCTAGGGTATGCAATCATTGGATATTCAGCCCATTTGTGGCATGCGTGGACGTAGCCCTACATCTTTTCTTGAGGAGCATTAGTTTGCAATGCCTTTTCATGCATGTGAGGATGCTTGTGGTAATGCTCCTATAAACGAAGAGTGAGATTCACTGGGATGCCCAGTCAACCACTTATGCCATCTCTCTTCATGCCCTCATGAGCATTAAAAGTGCTAAGACTATCAGACTGAGTGGCACGATTAATGGAAAGATTGTTCATGTGTCAGTGGATAACAAGAATGGCCATAGTTTTATTAATTGTAAGACCTTACAAAGGATGGGACTGATTGTTATTGAGATAGATCATAGGCTGAGAGTAGAAGTGGCAAATGGACAGCATATGATCACCAAATTTTGTTGCCAAGATGCAAGGATTAAGTTCTCTGATGATTATGAATTTGCATGTGATCTCTTGACATTGGATATGGGCCCAATAGATGCCATCCTAGGCTGTGATTGGTTGCAATCATTGGGAAAAATCAGCAAGGATTTCAAGGCCTGATCACTCAGTTTTGTCCACAGGGGTAGATCTGTAACATTGCATGGTGCTGCAACCCCTAAATTGCAGCTCATTTCAGCAAGACAGTAGGCTAGAGAGCTCAAGAAAGAGTGTGCCATTTATGCATTGAATGTGTCACTACCTAAGGATGGTCGCATACCCCGTGTTAAGAATGGTGATACGCAAAAATTCCTCTCCGAATTTATAGATGTCTTTAAAGGAATGTCATCACAATTGCCTCTCAAAAGAGAAGTTGATCATGCCATAATCCTGGAACTTGGTAATAAGCTAATCAATAAGGCCCCATACTGTCTCTCTAAGGTAGAATGGGAAGCAGTGGCAACACAGGTGCAAGAACTAGTTGAGAAGGTTTCATTTCTCATAGCACATCTCCCCTTGCATCTCCAATGCTCCTGGTGAAGAAGAAAGACAGTTCATACTATATGTGCATTGACTACTTGGACTTGAATAAGGCAACTATCAAGAATTGGTTTCCAATTCCCACGGTAGATGACTTGTTGGATGAAAGGGTGCTCAAGTTTTCACTAAGGTTGATTTGAGATCATGCTACCATCAAATCAGAATTAAGGAGGGAGATGAGCACAAGACAGCCTTTCGCACAAAGAGGGGCTTGTATGAGTTCAACGTGATGCCTTTTGGATTGAACAATGCACCTGCTACTTTTTAGGCACTCACGAACAAGATGTTGCACCCACTTCTTCCTTGTACTTGTATGCCCCAATTTCTCACGGTTCATTGTGGAGACAAATGCAATTGGCAAAGGCTTGGGGAATGTTCTGAGACAAGAGCATGGAGTTATAGCTTTTGAGAGCAGGAAGTTCAATGCCAAGGAGTTAGCTCATCATGTTTATGATTACGAAATGTTGGCTACCTTGCATGCTTTTGAAAAATAGTACCACTACATGTATGGCAGCAAAATAAAGATTAAAATGGATCATAGGACACTAAAGGACTTTCTTACACAACCTAATTTGTCCATGAGGTAGAAGAGATCATTGGCTACAGTTCAGTCCTATCATCTTTACATTGAGTAAAGGTAAAGAAAATGTGGTTGGTCTAGAATGTGGGCTTACAGTTTGTCTGTCGTTTGCACCATCTATCAGGAGTGGATTCATGGTATTTAGGAAGAACATACGCAGAATTCTAAGGCAGATCCCATCTTTTAGGAGTTATAACAGCCTAGGGGCTTGCTGAATTTCAGCTCCGTAATGGATTGCTATGGTGCAGGGACAGAATTTATCTCATGTTAGACTCAAATTATAGACTGCTAATTTTATAGGAAATGCACTCATCTCCTATGGCATGACATGTGGATATCACTAAGACATATGACAAGGTTAAAGAGAGCTTTATCTAGGATGGCTTGTGGCAAGATGTGGTTAAATACGTCTCCGAATGCTTGCCTTGCTAGCAATATAAAATGGACATTGCAAGCATTACCTATTTCAAAAGGTAAATGGACTCACATAGCCATGGATTTCATTACAAGCTTGCCTTCTACAGACAAGGGATAGGATAGCATTTATGTGGTTGTTGAAAAAATGACAAAACATGCCCATTTTATACCCACTAAGACTCCATACTCAACAGCATAGGTTGCTTGGCAGTTTATTGAGCATGTTTTTAAGCATCACGGGTTTCCTAAGGAAATTCTCAATGATAGAGATACAAAATTTATGGGTCACGCTCTTTTCAGCAATGGGTACTTCCCTCATGCCTAGCACTGCTTACCACCCTCAGACAGATGTCCAATCAAAAGGGTAAATAAATGGGTGGAGGAATACTTGAGGCACTTTTGTCTTCTTTTTTGTTTTTGCAAAAAGAAGGGCTGATTATATTACTTTCAAAACAGAGATTACATAAAGCTCAACAACAATGCTAGAGCACAAAGATTCCATCCCACCTATGAAACTACAAGCCTCACGGGGTTAAGCATTAAGCTGTTGCAATATGCTACCAAAACAAAAAGCCCTAATCTGGGCCTTCTGTGAACCAATAGACCACGAAACCAAAGAAGCTACGGATCCCTAATGAGATGAAGCCTGGAGACACCCGTAGATTGTGAATGATGTGAAGACCCATCCTCTGCTGAGCTCCCCCCCACCAAGCCCGCCCGAAGACACTAACAGAAAGAGGCCCCCCTGCAAGAGCAACCACCTCATGGTGGGGGGCCAGCCCGCACTCCAGTAGCCAACTCCACACATCTGCATGCCTCAACCCAACTAGGGTGTGTCCTGGTACGGCTGGAAAGAGCGGAGCCCCAAGAGAAGGTGTTAGACCAAGAAGCCCCGAGGAGAGAGCCAAGAAGGATTGCCCTAGGAAGTAGAAATCCTCGAGCCAGCGAACCATAGGTTGATACGACTCCTCTGAGTCAATATCCAGAAGTCGAGCCCGACCAAGAACAAGGTGCCAAACACGTCCAACAACCCCTACTCAGAGGAGAGCAATAAAGCCACAACCGGGTAGCAAGGTTCCATGAGCAGGTGTAGCTCCGAGACTAGAAGTAGCAGGATCCCTGTTGCCAAGCCCGACTATCAAGAAGAGCTCTCGACCACAAGGGAGGCAAACATCTTGCAACCCTAGCTCCTCATGCCCGATGTAGTGCCAAAACTCCTCGCGACCACATACCAGAACGCTTGCGACGCTTCCTTATATTTCCTTTGCTGCTATGTAAGTGCCAGTGATGCAAACCGCTAGGGCTGGGAAGCAGTCTAAATAAAGAAGTGCTCCCCTCCAAAGAGGTGCAATGCCCCAAGCCATAGGTGGCGGGAGAGAGTAGCTTGCACCTGCAAGCCCTGCACGAATGACATATGCACCAACAAGAGGGCAATGGGTGCAAACCACCCACCCATTCACTAGCCAAAACTGCCGTTGGAAGAGAGCCAAACATCACGCGAGAGAGATGGAGGCTGCGCAGGCGTGACCTGCGAGACCTCAGGTAGGAAGAGCTTCGGCAAGTCTCAGCCAAGGCTGCCATCTGAACCAGAAAGGAGGTGAGGCGAAGGTGAAGGAAGATGGGGGGGAGAGGGACGAGGCGGTAGACAGGTAGCAGACGAGCTCGTGTGCGACAAGGTGTAGCAGGGTAGCGGGAAGGTCGCGACGCAAATGTTGCCGTGGTATAAACCTTTGCAAGTTATGCACCTTTGTCATGATACAGAGAAGTCTTTGCCTTATATGTTCAAGTATTTTAAATCTTACAAACTTTTGTTTTCTTATAGTCTACTATTTTTGTAATAGTAAAAAAATAAAATATTGTATAAACATGGTTATTTTAAGGATGATTCCAGTATAAAAAATTTGATATATTTTGAAGGTAGTGCTTTGATGTACTTTAAGTTATTTAAAATTTAAGCAAATTTTAGTCTCTTGTGACAATCAAATTGTAAGTTTCTATTCAATACAAAAAAAAGATATGAACAAGAATCTTTCCAGGTACTCTAGGTCAATTACCTATTTTACTTCCAAACATGTTTTTATTCATTTTGGACATAAACACCTTATGTCGTTTGTAACTATATATATATAATTTGCAATAAAACCATGACATTGTTGTATTGCAATTATTTGTGTGTTTTTGATGTCTTCATCTTTATTCATTTTTGGACATTGACACCTTATGTAATTTGTAAGTATGTATGTAATTTGTAAGTATGTATATAATTTGCAATAAAACCATGACATTGTTGTATTGCAATTATTATTTTTATTTTAAGTGTCTTAAAAAAAGTTTAAATAATGTGATTTTAAAAAACATGGGGACAGAATGGGTGAGATATTTGGGGACATATATCTCACCCATTCTTTCCCTGTTGTTTTTACATACAGTCCACGGCTATAGCTCTATGCTATACATGCAACTATATACCCGCCTATATGTGTAGCTATACACGTGTCTGGGAAATATCTGGACGAGAAAGGCAAAGAGGACAAAACTTGACAACCCCCCAGATATCCAACAAGAATAATGCTACACTCACTCCCCCCAACACCCCAAAGGAGAAGGCACTAGAGGGTAGAGATATGTGCTATGGATCTTTCTGACAGGTGCGGCGATGCAAAGGTGGAGTGCTGATATATGCTCACACACACAAATGACAAACAAACTTTGTATCAAATGACACAAGGATAAAACGGCACCACAACACCAATGAAAGAGGCAAAATATAGCATGAAATGTGCTTTTTTTATTGAATTTCATGTGCACGGTGCTTGATTTACAAGACGAATTATGTAGCTCTTTATGATGAGAAAAAGAGAGAGAAGATACATCCAGATTTTGTGTGCTGGTTACACAAAGCCTTGTATGGCTTGAAGCAGGCACCCAAAGCATGGTCAAACAAGATCGGGGAGTATCTTGTTACCATTGGATTTCAGATATCCAATGTAGATTTTTCACTATTTGTGAAAAAGACAGATAGAGGGATCATGCTATTAGTCATCTACTATGTGGATGACTTGATTATCATTGGTGATAGTGATGTAGACATACATGATGTCAGGATGCTTTTGAAGCAAAAGTTTGAGATGAAGGATTTGGGTGAGCTGCGGTATTTCTTGGGCATAGAGGCGGTGAGATCGCCCCATGGCATTTTGCTATTTGCAGAGGTAGTATGGCTTGAACATGTTGTCCAAGTATGGTATGACACGTTGTAAGCCTATTTTAGTGCCATTGGAGTAGAACACAAAGATGTTCGCAGATACAGGTGAGATTTTGGAGGACTCCACTACATATATAGGCGCATAGTGGGTAGTTTGATCTACATGACCATTACAAGAAGGTACCAGACTTGAGCTATGTTGTTGGACTTGTGAGTCAGTTTATGCAGACCCCTAGGAAGCCACACTTGGATGTGGCTAGACGGATCCTCACGTACATAAAGTCCACAATTGATTATGGACTTTTCTATGAGGCTGGTACACAGAGATACAGTTGCATGGGTACACATATGCTAATTGGGCTAGTAGTATTGTAAACATGAGATCTACCAGTGTTTTTATGTTCTCATTTCGGAGTGCTGCTATGAGTTGGGGTAGTAAGAAGCAACCAATAGTTGCCTTGTTGAGTACAAAGGCAGAGTAGTACAGGGGTGCTGCTATGGCAGCTTGTGAGGTAGCTTGGTTTCAAAAGCTACTTGGTGACATGGGAGAACCCGCAGATAGTGCAGTTGTCATATATTGTGACAACATGAGCAGCATACAGTTGGCCAGTAACCGAGTATATCATGCTAGAATGAAGCACAGTGTATATTATCACTCGGTGACATGGGAGAACCCGCAGATAGTGCAGTTGTCATATATTGTGACAACATGAGCAGCATACAGTTGGCCAGTAACCGAGTATATCATGCTAGAATGAAGCACATTGAGGTATATTATCACTTTGTGATGAGAAGGTTCTAGCAGGAGATGTAGATCTGGTATATCTCAGCACACAGAGGATCAGGTGGGTGACATCTTCACGAAGGCATTGGGCATAGAGAAGCTCCACACAGGTTTAGGATCTTACTTGGAGTGCAGTGTGTGGAGTTGAGCTTGCGAGGGAGTGTTGAGACATTAAGCTTAACTAGTGCTATGGGATGGACGTCGATGACCCACCTAGCTGATAGCTTCCGCATCTACACCACTGGTATGGTTGGTGAGATTATGGGTGATATATGGCCAGTGGGATGACAGACTATGTGACAGCCATTTTGGATTACTAAAGAGTGGCATAGTTATAGCACCAGCTCATTTAGTTGGGTTCACATTATGGACCGACCCTTATATGTTGTAATAGTGGAGTACTAACCCATATAGTGTGCACTCTTATCTTTATGTTATGTTGGTTGAGTAGAGAAGAAGAAGATAGAAGAAAATTCAGCTATCCATCTCTCTCTTGTGTCTTGCTCTCTCTTGTGTGTGTGTGTGTGTGTGTGTGTGTTTGCTTGCTAGAGTTTGAAGCTCTCCCTCTCCCCCACATTCTCTTTAATGGAAGTCCCAGAGAATGGCACCAATGCCATTCTCCCCTTCAATCAAGTTGATGGGAGGCTTTCGGAATGACATCGCTCCCATTCTTCCTTTAATGTGACGATGAATGTTAGTGGTGTCATTCTCCCATTCAAGGTGAGTGATGGGAGGCCTTTAGAATGGCACCACTACCATTCCTTGAGTGTAAGGGAGAATGGCAGTGGTGCCATTCTCCCCATGAAGTTATGGGAGGCCTTGATAATGGCACCACTCTGCCATTCTTCCTAGAATGTAAGGGGGAATGGCAGTGGTGCCATTCTCCCCACCATGAAGTGATGGTAGGCCTTAAGAATGGCACCATTACTATTCTTCCTATAATTTAAGGGAGAATGGCACCACTACCATTCTTCGTTGTTGAATGTAAGGGGAAATGGCAGTGGTGCCATTCTCCGCTTCAAGGTGATGGGACGGGAGGCATTGAGAATGGCACCACTGTCATTATTCCTTGCATTCAAGGAAGAATGGAAGTGGCGCCATTCACCCCTTTAAGGTGAGTGATGGGAGGCCTTGCGAATAGAAACACTATCATTATTCCTCCAATGTAAGGGAGAATGGCACCACTGCCATTCTTCCTTAAATGTAAGGGAGAATGGCGATCGTGTCATTATCTCCTTCAAGGTTATGGAAGGACTTGAGAATGGAAGCCACTGCCATTTTTCCCTGAAAGTAAGAGGGAATGGCAGTGGTGTGCCATTCTATCCCTCAAGATGATGGGATGTGAGGCCTTGAGAATGGCAGCACTACCATTCCTTGAATGTAAGGAGAATAAAAGTGGAGCTATTCTACCATTTAGGATGACATCAAGGTGATGGAAGGCCTTGAGAATGGCACCACTACCATTCCTTGAATGTAAGGGAGAATGGCACTGGTGCCATTCTTCCCATGATGCGATAAGAGGCCTTGTGAATGGCAAAACTACCATTCTTCCTAGAATGTAAGGGAGAATGGCACCATTTCCATTCTTCCTTGAATGTAAGGGAGAAATCGCATGTCGTGCCATTCTTCCCTTCAAGGTGATGGGAGGACTTGATAATGGATATACCACTACCATTCTTTCTTGAAAGTAAGGGGGGAATGGGAGTGGTGCCATTCTACCCCTCAAGATGATGTGATTTGAGGCCTTGAGAATGGAAGTGGTGCCATCTTTCCCTTTCGGGTGATGGAAGGCCCCATTAGGAATTTTGTGAGGTCATTTTTGGGCCTTGTAAGGAAGTTTGACCGAAATATTCCCTCTAAAAAGGGGCACCGGATAAAATTTTTGCAAACGAACTCCAAATTTGTTGGACCTCACATATTTAGATTCTACTCTTCAAAAGCTATCCATTTATATATAACACGATAGGGTTTGGAGAAGGGACAAGATAGATACTTAGAAGATTCCTTTTTGCCTAGGAGGGAAGATTCACGTTACGATAGATACCTAGAAGATTCCTTTTTGCCTAGTGAATCTTTCCTAGGCAAAAAGGAATCTTCTAGGTATCTATCTTGTCCCTTCTCCGAACCCTGTCGTGTTATATATCAAAGGATAGCTTTTGAAGAGTAGAATCTAAATATGTGAGGTCCGACAAATTTCGAGTTCGTTTGTAAAAAATTTATCCGGTGCCCCTTTTTGGAGGGAATATTCCGGTCAAACTTCCTTACAAGGCCCAAAAATGACCTCAAAAAATTTCTAATGAGAGAATGGTACCAGTACAATTCTCCCCTTCAATCAAGTTGATGGGAGGCTTTGGGAATGACATCGCTCCCATTCTTGCTTTAATGTAAGGATGAATGGTAGTGGTTACATTCTCCCATTCAAGGTGAGTGCTGGGAGGCCTTGAGAATGGCACCACTACCATTCCTTGAGCGTAAGGGAGAACGGCAGTGGTGCCATTCTCCCCACAAAGTGATGCGAGGCCTTGAGAATGGCACCACTACTAAAGAGAATGTGGGGGAGAGAGAGAGCTTCAAACCCTAGCAAGCAAACACACACACACAAGAGAGAGATGGATAGAAAAATTTTCTTCTATCTTCTTCTTCTCTACTCAACCAACATAACATAAAGATGAGAGTACACACTATATGGCTTAGTACTCAACTACTACAACATACAAGGGTCGGTCCATAATGTGAACCCGACTAAATGAGCTGGCGCGCTATAACTATGCCAGTCTCTAGTAATCCAAAATGGCTATCACACAGCTTATCATCCCACTGGCCACATATCACCCATAATCTCACCAACAATGCTAGTGGTGTAGATGCGAAAGGTATCATCCAGGCGGGTCATCAATGGCTGTCGTCGTAGCAGCACTAGTTGAGCTCGATATCTCAACACTCCCCCTCAAGCTCAACTCCACACACTGCACTCCAAGTAAGCTCCTAAATCTGTGGAGCTTGTCTGTGCTCAATGCCTTTGTGAAGATGTCAGCTACTTGATCCTTTGTGCTGACATATACCAGATCTACATCTCCTGCAAGAACCTTCTCCCTCATAAAGTGATAATGCACATCAATGGGCCTCGTTCTAGCATGATATACTGGGTTACTGGCCAACTGTATGCTGCTCATGTTGTCACAATATATGACAACTACCCTACACGGGCTCTCCCATATCACCAAGTAGCTTCTGAAATGAAGCTACCTCACAAGCTGCCATAGCAGCACCCCTGTACTCTACCTCTGTACTTGACAAGGCAACTGTTGGCTGCTTCTCACTTCTCCAACTCATAGGAGCACTCCCAAATGAGAACATAAAACCACTGGTATATCTCGTGTCTACAATACTACTAGCCCAATCAGCATGTGTACCCATGAAACTGTATCTATGTACCAGCCTCATAAAAAAGTCCATAATCAACTGTGGACTTTATACACCTGAGAATCCGTCTAGCCACATCCAAGTGTGGCTTCCTAGGGGCCTACATAAACTGACTCACAAGTTGAACAGCATAGCTCAAGTCTCGCCTTGTAATGGTCATGTAGATCAAACTACCAACTATGTCGTTCATTGGTGTCGTGGTACCGTTTTGTCCTTGTGTCATTTGATACAAAGTTTGTTTGTCATTTGTGTGTGTGTAAGCATACATCAACACTCCACCTTTGCATTGTCGCACTTGTCAGAAAGATCCATAGCACATATCTCTACCCTTTAGTGCCTTCTTCTTTGGGGTGTTGGGGGAGTGTAGCATTATTCTTGTTGGATATCTGGGGGGGTTGTCAGGTTTTGTCCTCTTTGCCTTGCTCGTCCAAATATTTCCTAGACAGTGGCATGCCCGGTGGGACCTTGACTTGGTCTTGGTTCTGCGACACAAACCTACTTGGAAAGGGGACTTATGCAAAGTGCCATAGATTTGCAAGATAGCTTGAGAGAGAGTGACTGAGCTAAGAGATACCATAAAAGGGAGAAAGCCAAGCAACGCCTACTTCACTCTAGCCCCACTAGCACTTTTCCATTACAAAGTTCACCTCCTTCGCCATCATCGGGGGGGAGTTCACCTAGAATCCTAATTTCTATACCAATTCCAATTATGGCTCAACCACCACTTCCTCCTCCATTCGCTATTCAATCACCTTTGGCTTTGCCGCCAAATTTGGCCCGTCCCGATGCACCCCTCATCCCATTCCCCACATTCTATGGGATGCCATTGGAGGATCCCACGGCTCATCTAAACAATTTTAAAATTGCTTGTTTGACCTCACACATCGTTGAGGAAGGGCATGTGATGAATTACTTTAGCACTACACTCAAGGGTGAGGCCTCAAATTGGTTTGCCAAGCAACAACCAAACTCCATTCCAAACTTTGCCGATTTTGAGCAAAAATTCTTGGCCGAATTTCGCAAACCTCCAAACTTCTTCGCCTTTTTTGAGCAATTACGCTCATTCAAGCAAAATCACCCATATGAGACCTAGAACAAGCGGCCACGAGGTTTAGGAACTTTGTTGATCATTACACTCCTGTTTTTAACATCGACCCGCTCACCATCATGGACTCGTTTCTACGGGGCATACACCCTAGCATCCAAATTTTGGTTAGAGCTCAAGCCCCAGATGACTTGAATACGGCCATCACTTCTGTCATTAATGTGGAGAGCTCTTATCGATGTGCTTACGAGCCACAACAGGCCACGACTCCATCTCCCTCGTATTATCCATGGCTAGCACCACGTACTCCTGTTTTTCCCTCCCTGCAACAACCTTGGTCAACCTCATCGTATGTGCCTCAACTTCAACCAACTCAACCATTCCAATTCCCACCCGTTGTACCACCTCACCTTCAAGTGACCTCACCACCTCTTTTGCCTTTAGCACCCCCACCTTCTTCTAGCGCATCGTGGCTCCCCTAGCCTCTTCACAAAATCATGTTCCTACTGCTCATGCTCCATCACCATATATGATTTACCCTAATTCTACTTCTACCACTCCACCACCAGCACATCACAAGGGGGGGATGGGTATGAAAGCACCGCGTCTAGTATTGGGGATTTGAAAGACATGATGACAAATTACATGAACCAACTTAATGAAAATGTGAAGGCTGTGACTCTTAATGTGAATATTCTAAAGCGCCAACAAAACTTGTTGTCTGCACGTTGCCCTGAGCCTAATCCCACCAACATTGTGTGTCGAGCTTGTCATGTACCCGGCCATCTTTCCAAAGATTGCCCCACTGTTGTTTGCACTTATGAGAAATGTTTGGGTAGGGGGCACACTGAGGATATGTGTTACATTAAGATGCGCCATTTGATGAATATGAGCACCACTTTGCCACCCCCCGGCCCCATTAATCATCGTAGTGGTGTCGAGAAACCCCCGGGCCCTAGTTGGACACTTCTTCAGAGGGGGTCTCCTAGTTCTCCAGCAGTTGCTTCGTCTAGTGCACCACCTACCACCACTGAGAACCCTTCGATTAATATGATTGAGTTAGATTCATAATTTATCTAAAATTTCGCTTTAAATTAAATAAAAATATCCATTGTTTTGATATACCAAAAATTTCTCTTTTACCATTTAATTACATGGATCTCCATTATCATGGAAATTCCTCTTTTTGTATAAAAATAAGATTGCCAAAAATTTCTCTTTTCTTTAATTAAATTATTTATGTATAAACACTAAAATTTTGTTTCTCCATGAATATGATGAAAATCATTCTTTTAGCATAGGATGTCCAATCCTAGAATATGGTAGGAAGTCCTCTTTTAGCATTATGTATAAAAATAAGATATCTATTATTTAATAAGAATTCATCAATGAGAAGCATTCTTTTGCTAAAGAATTAGCCATAGGAATGACTATTCTTTTGGGAGAGAGAGAGATATACATAAAACACATTCTAATTAAGAATAAAGATTAACTTTTTCTTTAGTACTCATTAAAATTCTTAGGAAAAGCTTGATTTGAACTTAAAACAATTAATTAACACTTCTCAGGGGTTGAGAAGTGAAATCATTTGAGAATATTAACAAAAAACATAAAATTCCTTCTAACCTCAAGGTTTAGCTTGCTTCTTTATCTAGAAGTGAAGCCCCCAACCAATCAATTGCTTTAGCAAGTTGAGAAGAAAACTCGAGAAGCTCCAATCTCTCCAAAAGTAGAGGAGTTTTAAGGGATAATAGAAAATATGATTATTTTAATGTAATACTCACAGATGAGAATACAAAAGAATGAGGGTTTATTTATAGGTGAGGTACGCCACTAACTGAGTCCAACTAGGTTCTAGAATTTTCTAGCTTTAGTTTGACTGAATTTGGATAAAATTTGGACCAGTTTGGCTCCCTTTTTGATCCAGGAGAGAGGAGAGATAAAAATATCACAATTCTTTTGAATTAAAAACCTTCCCACACATGTGAAGGAGGCGCCTACCTCAAAGGTCTCCCCTTCCTTACCAAGGTGTCAACAATTCATCATTTCTCTAAAATATCTCATTTTCTTAGTAACATCTCTTAATTTTTAACTAATAAACCTTGTACTCAGTCAACTCTTCATCTTATGTGAGCATTTACTCATTTTTGGGTATTTTCTTTTATTATTTGGATTTATCTCATCCCAACACTTGGATTAATCGTATTGGCCCATATAGGAATCTTAATTCGACCATAATCCAGACATTTCTGAAAATCTAGACCCTTAGGCTAAGGTCCCTTATATCATTTTGAATTGATTCCTAATGCACATTAGAGAATTTATTTTGAACTTCTGTTTCAGGGAAATATATTTTAGATATTAGGAGAATTTTTATATCTAAAAATATCTCAGTATTAAATTATCTCTCTCTAGAATTTTTCTTCTCTCTAGGTAAAAATAATATTTTCTTGCGTTCTGAAATAGGGAGTGATTACAGGGGATTGAGGTAAAAGCTTATTTATTATTCAGGTTGAGGAGGAATCTTACATTCTCTCTCACTTGTGAAAAACACGAGATGTCCTCGTCTCGCAAAGTGGGGGTAATCTTTTGCCAACTCTTCTTCTTTCTCCCAGGTGGCATCTTCTAGAGGGAAGAAATTCCACTTGACTAAAAATTCTATGAGGACTCTGCTCCTGAGAACCTTCTCCCGACGTCAAGGATTTCTTCAGGTTGTTAGAGTACCATCTGGCCTTGAGTTGGAGAAATCAATTGTTCATCACATCAAGTACGTGACTTGGTTTGGGTACATATTTCTTAAGCAAACTAACGTGGAATACATTATGTACCTTGAGATGGGGAGAGAAGAAGTTTATAAGTTAGATCACCTACTTTCTTTATAAAAGCATACGGTCCACACAGTATCTGGGAGAGAACTTCTTATACTTCCCTAAAGATAAGGAAATTCTTTTTGGTCGTACTCGAATGAAGACCATATCTGATTCTTCAAACTCTCTCTCTCATCTCTTTTTATCTGCATACTGCTTTTGCCTATCTTGGGCTACCTTAATATCTTTATGGATTGATTACATTTGCTGGTCCATGTCATCAAGCATTTGTCTAGACATTTTGACTCTGATTAATGGGTCGGCAGACCAAGTCAATGGTGTAAGGCAATCTTGTCCATACAAAGCTTTGAAAGGACTCATCCCAATTCTTCGATGATAAGAAGCATTGTAAGCAAATTCAACCAGATGCAAATGACTTCTTGGGTTTCGTGCTACAGTATAACCAAAGGATAACTTCTATTACCTGATTCACTCTTTTAGTCTAGCCATTTGTTTCGAGGTGATAGGTTGTACTGAGATCCAAGAAAGTTCCTACTGCTTTGAAGAATGTAGTCCGAAATTTCGACGTAATTTGGGATCTTTGTCACTTACTATCCTCCTGGGGTAAGCCATGTAATCTGAAGATCTCTTTAAGAAAAACTCTGGCAACATCCACTACAGTGTATGTTTCTTTCACTGCTGGAATCAAATGGGCAACTTTGGTTAGTCTGTCAACTACCACAAAAATGGAGTTGTAATCTGATTACACTAATAGTAATCCAGTGACAAAGTCCATACTGATACATTCTCACTTCATCTGTGGAATGTCTAGAGGTTGCAGTTGCCATGGCATCTTGCCTCTCTGCCTTGACTCTTTGACACAATAAGCATTGCCGCACATAATCAAATACATCCTTTTTGAGCCTTGACCCAGAAGAAGCTTTTCTTCTCACAGGCTATCAGGCTAAATGTCCAGCTATCAGGCTATCATGGGCTTCTCTCAAAATTCTTCCCTTTATTCCCTCATCATTGGGAATGCATAGCCAATTATTATAATACATGCATCCTTCATCCAATCTGTACCTAAGAACTCGACTCATTTCCTGAGGAGTCTTGCTTTCCTGCATCAGAAGGGTAGAAATAGGGGCAAAGAGTTTGTCCTGCATGTTTTTCTCCTTTGCTTCACTGATCAATGAATTTGACACCACTGTAATTGCAAGCAATGAGGTTTTTTTGCTAAGCACATCTGCCACCACATTTTCTTTCCCTCATCGATACTTAATTTCAAAATCAAATTCCTGTAGGGTCTGCATCCTTTGATGCATGTTGAGATCCCTTTGGGTGAAAATCCACTTCAAACTTTGATGATCTATCATCAAGGTGAACCTCTGTCCCAAAAGATAATGTCTCCACAACTTCAGAGCATAAACTATTGAGAGTAACTCCAAGTCATGGATGGCATAATTTCTCTCATGTGTTCTGCGTTTTCTGGATTCATAGGCCACCGCATGACCTTCCTGCATAAGAGCACCGCCTAAGGCAAACCCACTGGCATCAGTAACTACTTCAAAAGGTTTTGTAAAATCTGGCAATTTAAGGACAGGGTTGGTTACTAAGGCTGTCTTCAGTTTATCAAAGGCATTCTGACACATTGTAATCCATTGAAAAAGGGTACTCTTCTTGAGAAGGTTAGTTAAAGGGGATGCTATCTAAGCATACCGGTATAAAGATCCTATGCCATCCGATTAATCCTAGGAATCCTCTGACTTCCTTTACTGTCTTGGGTTTCGACCAATCTATGATTGCTTGGACCTTTGCGGGGTCAAGAGAAATCCCATCTTTTGGCACTATGAATCCCAAGTATTCCACCTAGTCACAACAGAGAAAGAACACTTGCTCTTTTGTGCAAAGAGTTGGTGTTTCCTTAGGATTCCAAGACCTTGCGCACATGATCTTCATGATCCACAGCATTCTTTGAGTATACCAAGATATCATCAAAGAAGACAAGAACAAAATCATCTCAGTATTCTCTGAGAATATCATGTACATAAGACAATTAAATGTCATTGGGGCATTAGTCAATCCAAACGGCATGACTGTGAACTCATAATGCCCATAGTGAGTATTGAATGCTGTCTTTGGGATGTCCTGTTCCTTGATTCTGATCTGGTAGTACCCGGATTTGAGATCTATCTTTGTGAACATTTGGGTCTCACTTAACCGATCCAGAAGTTCATCAATCCTAGGGATAGGATACTTATTTTTAATTGTTAATTGATTCAATCCTCTGTAGTCAATACAGAGTCTTAACGTTCCATCTTTCTTCTTTTGAAAGAGAACGGGTGCACCCCAAGGTGAGACATTGGGTCTGACGAATCCCTGCTTTAACAGTTGTTTTAATTGTTCCTTAAGTTCTATGGCTTCAGGGACTGGCATTTTGTATGCACACTAGGCTATTGGCTCAGCTCTCCGGGGGTTAACTTGATCTCATGATCTACTTTGCGAGACAGAGGCATCTCATTCAGGTCTTCAGGGAACACATCTGCATACTCACTTAACCACTCTGGTCCTTTAGCCTTGCATTTTATGTCTACCAGATTCATCTTCACGACATAAACACCTTGCCTCTTTTTGAGCCCTTTTAATAATTTAGAAGCCTTGACTAATTGCAGTACTGGGGATCCAAAAATTCTAGTTCCTTGAACTTTATTCCCATGAAGGTGAAGAAAAGAGATGGTTCCATTTTGACAATGAATGTCAGCTTGATTCTTATGGAGCCAATCCATTCCAAGTATTCCATTATAGATTCCCAAGGGTAGGACTCTGAACTGGCACTCTATTACGTTCCCATCTAGACTAAACTGAATAAGGTCTGTCTCAAGGTGTGTGAAAAGAATCTTCCACTGGCCAATTCTACTTGCATAGGTTTCTCTAATTTTTTATTTAGGACTAACTTACGCAGACATCCTGGGGAAACAAAAGAATGAATACTACCTGAATCAATCAGAAGCTTAAATTGCTTATCGTAGTACTCTACTAGGGTCTAGATTACTAAAAATTGACAGTTATTCCCCTGATGCTCAATTGCGGCATAGATATGTCCTTTTTCTTCCTCCACTTCCTCAGCTATACTGACAGCTCTAGTTGCTGCAGTCTGAGGTGGAACTCTCTCTCTTTGGCTTCCCTAATTCTGGGAGGGAGTTTGGAGACTGCTTTGCATGGAGGCTACAGGAGGCTGAGTTGGCACTCTTCTGGGATTACCTTGATTTTGGTGCGGGGGAACCTGATTGGACTGATGCGAAGGAGTCTGTCTCTAAATTTTGGGACCCTGGCTTCCTTGGCCCACAGAAGGAGATGGGCAATCCTTGAGCTGGTACCCAAACCCCTGACGTCTGAAGCACTTGTTCTCACTTGGAAGCTCTTCCCTCTGCATTCTTGAAAGAGCCAGAGTTCCTGAGAAAGAGTTTCAAGGAAAAGGTCTTCCTTAATTCCTAAAACTTCCTAACTCTAGATTCTAGTTGGGACCTTGGTGTCTCTTTGGAGGCGGAAGGTTGGAAGAACTTCCCGGTGTCTGGAATCTCTCTTGAAGGATGAGGGAGCTGGCTTTGGTGGGACTTATCGATGAAGGTTTTGGCAAAGTCCTTTGCCATTATTATAGCTTCCGCCATGGAAACTGGCTTGGCATTCTTGACCAGGGTGTCTAAAGGTTCGTTCATTCCTCGAATGATCCTGGCCATAAGTTGCTCTTCATCTAGCGGTGGTGAGTACTTGAGGAGAAGAGCAAATGCTTGGTGATATTCTTCAATAGTTTTATTTCCCTGGTTTAGCTCTAAGAATTCATTCATCTTGGTTTCTAAAAATCCGGGGGGACAAAGTCTCTTCCTTAGATAGGCTTTGAGATCATTCCAAGACTGGGTATTCATATCCAAATGGTTGGTGTCGCAATGGTTTCTCCATGCCACCCTGACTGTTTCCACAATCTTCAACCTAGCAAGAGCCATTTTGCTTCTCTCATTGTATTCGGTGACATCAAAATATTCCTCCATGGCTTCAACCCATTTCTCCACAGCCTCGCCCAAGTTCTCCCCTTCACCTTTGAAGGGTCCTGGCTGAGTTTCGTGAAGAGCCTTGCGAATGTTGGGGTCAAGCTCTTCCTCATCAGTGAGAGGATCTGGCTGACGGCCATGGTTCCCTCGCCCCATGATTCTGCCAAAAAATGATGCATTATGAAATTTTTATTTATTCATGATGTCTATTGTCTAGTATCTCATATACTTCGTTCATCCATTTACTTATTTCAGTAGCAATGTGCATGTTTATGTGTGGGATTGTTTATGCTTCTCAATCTAAGTGATTAACTTCATTAGCATTGCAATATCATCACCTAAAGTAAACATCTTGCCATTTCTATTACCCTTTGTAATGAAGTGACACTGAGTTTTGAAGTCTTCCACATAACATCCTTGAGGATTAAACCTCACTTGCAAGCCCTGCTCAAACATCTGAGCAACATAAATGAGTTTTTTGGTAATATTTGGAATATGAAGTACATCTTGCCATCCTACATAGACAATGACACTTTACCAACATGTGCAATGGGATGTGCAATATCATCACTTGTTTCTACATAACCTGGTTTCTACAATGGGATGTGCAATATCATCACTTGTTTCTACATAACCTGGTCTTTCCACTTTGTATATCTCTAAACCATTCACCAGACTAGTCATGTGGTTTTTCCATTTTGTATATCTCTAAACCATTCACCAGACTAGTCATGTGGTTAGAGATGCTAAAATCTACATACCATATATCTTTGAATCCTAACACATCTTCTGTTGTAGAACTAAGCATATATTACATCACAAGCAATTGCTCACTTCTCTCATCACCACCTCGTTTACTAGATGATGGACAATCGCCTTGCTACAACTTTCCACTTTTAATGTTATTCTTCTTTTTAAAGAAGTCCTTTGCCATGTGACCTAGGTTTACATAATAATAGTACTCTATGCTATTTGCACTCTGATTTTTTTGCCAACCACCTCGGCTCGTCTAATTCCCCCTACCCCTACACTGGCCTCTTCCACCTGTGTATGATTGTTACTACTACAAATCATGTCAACCCCCACCTTGGCATTGAGAACAACCTTTACATCTACCTCTACCTCACTTGGAGTAGAAGGCATGTTCTGATGTGTTCTTGCTTTGTGTGAAGAGTAGTCCTCACCACACAGACTTTTCTTCTATGATCAGCATAGACACTAAGTTCCAAAAGTTGGAAACAATCTCCCTAACTACAATGGAGGCCTTGAATGGCTTGTACTGTGTGCCAAGCCCATTTAGAAAGACTCTCACTAAATCATCATCTTCCACCGATACATTGATAGACCTAAGGGATTCAACACTGCCATTTCTCTTTAAAGCATACTCATTTTTGATAGACATGCTTTTCATCTCTAGAGTATGCAGCTCTTGTTTAAACTGCAGTTTCCTTACCTTTGTGTTGGTCTAGATCATCTACACCATGACTTTCTTTGCACCCTAGTTCTAGTCCTTCAATGCCTCTACATCTACTGGAGTGGCATTCTCTTCAGATAACTCTAGAGCCTCCTTATTGTCTCCTTTGACATAGTCCCAAAATCCTTTACCCACCATCAAGAAATTGCTCATTCTAAACTTCCAAACATGGAAGTTGTTCTCCACCAGCTTCATCTGCGAAAAGCACGGGCAATTCCTCCATGATATTTTTACTCTAACGTGGTCAAGAGCCTTAACTAACTAAATTGATCTGACCGAACCTGTAAGTATCATAGTCAGATCAAGGAAAAGACTTGCACTTAGATCATAGAGACCAACGCTTTTTTCCTCATTGAGAGGCACAGCCATTGATTCTTGTCCATAGAACAATTTTTATCTGAGATTTACTTCATCTATCATACCATAATAGAATTGAGTCTCATTTTAGGGATCCATCAGTCTAGCCTAACCCCATCCAGTCCCATGGGGGGTTAGCCAACTGCCCAACCACTGTAGTGATGGTACCAGGGAAAAGAGTTTCCAGGCCCCCTAGCCGGATATTCATGCAAACTTAAAACTAGTCACACCACTTACACACCCAATATGAAATTGCCTTTTTCATAGATTCAGCTGTCTTTAAAATTACCTTTTTCATAGATTCAGTTGTCTTTCAAATAATCATTTAATGAAACTATAGTATCACTGATCATAATCCTCCAAAATTAATCCGATTGAATCTTGATTTCTAATTTTTCCTTCATTGGTGTACTTATGGCATCATTGGCAAAACCAAAATGCTCACCAGCTATCCACTCAGGGGGCTTTTCAATAGTTCCTAGCTCATAGTACTCGGCAATATATTCACTTATAAAAATCAAAATGGAATCTCTGTTGAAGATCAGCAAGATCAACCAACATATCCATATAAAAGAGCCATGGACTCATCCGTTGAGGACGAGCAAGGTCAATCAACCAGATCCATGCCCGAATTTAGAAAACAACTCTTACTCCTTGTTCCAAATATCTTCCACAACGTACGTGTGGGTATCGTCGGCGACTCAGAGCCCGAGCACCGTATGGTCAGCACCCTCTAGGATCCTTCGCAAGTCACCTAGTGCTTCACTCATAGGTCGCTTCCTTAGTCCCTCATCCACCATACCGAAAGCTCACTATTTAAATCGAACCGAGGCTGGTCAAGACCTCAGTTGACCTTGCTACGTGAGACGTCCTCCGTTGACTCTCCATCAGCTGTTGCAACTTTATCAGAACAGATAGGTCTCCACGACCTCATTCACAAGATGGTCAAAATGCTTTCCCAGCATTTTTGACATAAAACAACCATTTAAAAATAGGTCATAAATACAGTTTCTATAACGAACTCTTGTCTTTCCATATTGTTCCACATCAATCCTCATTTATTTCATATGTATTCCCATTCTCATCACATCATTTTCCATCTCATCACACCTTTCCTCATTTATCCGCAGCATCAGATCTCATCCACTCGCATCTACCCATATCCACATCTCATCACATCATATTCATTCACATCACATATCACATCTATCCCAATTTACATCACATCTCATTCACTCACATCTTGATTCACATCTCATTCATTCACATTCCAATTCACATCACATCACATCTATTCACGTCCATCACATTCATTTACATCACATCCATTTACATCCATCACATCACATTCATTCATATCCACCACATTCATTCTCATAACCATCCCATCACATACATTCTATCCACATTATATCACATCACTTCTATCCACATCATATCTCATTCATACACATCTCATCTCATTCATCCACATCCATCCAATCATTCACATGTATGACTACTCACATCTATCCATACATTCATATCTATCACTTCACATCCACATATATTCATGTCACATCACATTATTTCACATACACATCCACATCTATTCTTTCACATACATCCACATCCATTCTTTCACACACTCATCCACATCCATTCTTCACATACACATCCACAGCCATTCTTCACATACACATTCACACCCATTCTTCACATCCATTTTCATCACATACACATCCACATCCATCCATTCATTCACATCTATCTGATTCACATCACATCTCATCACATCTATTCACATCACCTTACATCCATCCATTCATTCGCATCGCATCTCATCACATCTCATTTCTATGCAAGTTTTCAGTTTGATTTTCTTTTGAATACAAGGAGTATTTCTTGAATTAGTATCCCCAAAACTTCTTGATCGAAATTCTTAATTTCATACTTGAATTCCTTGAATTCTGTAACCTTGATCCACAGATCAATTTGAAGGGTCTCAAACTTAGTTTCAGATTTGGCGGGAGTTTTGAGTGTATTTTTCTAAACTAGTCACACCTTCTTTCCTCGAAACTGACAAAAGAGTTTGGTCTTGGTCATAGTCTGATTCAAGGTTCGAGTCGGATAAGATTTTTCGTGATCTATCTCTCTCGAAAAAGGTTTGATAATTCAGTTACTATTTTACTGAATTTCTTTCTTTAAATATTCACTTAATTGATTTCTAAATTAGTTATGAATTCCAATGAGGAATAGATTAATCATTTATCTAAATATTTTGATCTCGATACATTTCTGTTTACAATTCGTGTGAATATAAAATGATAGAAATTTATCTCTTAGAGTATTTAATTATTCATTTATCAAATAATCATAGAATTTAAGAGAATTCTAATTTTGATATAAAAATTCTTTATGCATCTATTTATGCATGAAAATCAACTTCAGTGGGAATAACTCTTTTATTTAAAAAATCCTTTTATGCATCTATTTATGCATAAAATCAAATTTAATAGGAATAACACTTTTAAAATAAAAAGAATTTCTTTATGCATCTATTTATGCATAAATTTTTTTATAAGAATAACGCTTTTATAATAAAAGAATTCCTTTATGCATCTTTCTATGCATAAAAATCAAATTTAATAAGAATAACACTTTTGTAATTAAAAAACATCCTTTATGCATCTTTCTATATGCATAAAATTTAAATTTAATGAGAATAACACTTTTGTAATTAAAAAAATTCCTTTATGCATCTTTCTATGCATAAAAATCAAATTTAATGAGAATAAAGCTTTTGTAATAAAAAATTTCCTTTATGCATCTTTCTATGCATAAAAAATCAAATTTAATGAGAATAACACTTTTGTAATAAAAAAATTCCTTTATGCATCTTTCTATGCATAAAAATCAAATTTAATGAGAATAACACTTTTGTAATAAGAAAATTTCTTTTTGCATCTTTCTATATGCATAAAAATCAAATTTAATGAGAATAACACTTTTGTAATTAACAAAATTCCTTTTTGCATCTTTCTATGCATAAAAATCAAATTTAATGAGAATAACACTTTTGTAATAAAAAAAATTTTCTTTATGCATCTTTCTATGCATAAAAATCAAATTTAATGAGAATAACACTTTTGTAAAAAAATTCCTTTATGCATCTTTCTATGCATAAAAATCAATTTTAATAATTAATATCAGTGATATCCATGCATATTCATAGGTGAATATGTACATGGAGTAATTAGAATATTTCTTTTAGATGCAAAAATGGTGGGAATTATGCTTTTGGAATAACATAAAAACAAACTTTCTTTTTCACAAAATTCTAAAAAATTTTGCCATAACCTCCTTTGTATGGCTGACCATTTCTCATTTTTATCATTCTTTATTGAACTTAAATTAACCCAAATTAGATTTATAGAACTCTAATCTACACAATTTTCTAAATTCAAGAGAGTAAACAATAAGAAGAGTTTCATTAATTTTTTAGTTAATCTTTCTAGGATTGAGAAAGGTTGGAATGTAAAGAGGAGAACGGGGTGGCCTTTTTATCAAAGGCATAGCATTTGAATTTAATTCAACATCTGCAAAACATAAAAATTAAGAAAACCATAGATTCTTCATTAAACAAGTAAGAAAATTAGCTTACTTGGAGCTTGTAAGCTCTCTTTTGGCTTGAGCGATTGAGGGTTCTACTCTTGTTTGAAGCAAGAGTGGCCACCAATTCTCTTTGGAGAGGATTAGGCCAAAAACAATTGAATTATTAAAAAATTAAATGTAGATGGCTCAGGACAGGAGCAGAGTAATAGTTCATAAACACCATTAAGCTTTTACAAAGGGGGAGGCTTCTATTTATAGGAAAAAGTGAGCCTCTAACCAAGCAAACTAATTCTAAAATTTTTCAGATCAGTTTGGTCAATTTTTGACCATTTTTGGGTCAGTTCAGCTTACTTTTTGGATCTAGTTTTGAAATAGGAGAGAGGAGAGATGAAAATATCTCGCTTTATTGATTAATAATTGGGGGTAATGATGAGAAAAAGGTGCCTACTTCATGAGGGGAGATCCCCACACTAAGGTGTCAAAATTTTAGTTTTTTAATTGTTTTCTTTGGTTCTTAGTCCACTCTTATGTGAGCATTTACTCTTTTTTTTGGGGGGGGGGGTTCTTTTATTCTTCAATTTATCTCCTCCCTACATTTGGATTAATCTTATTGGTCCATAGGAACCTTAATTGGACCATAATCCAATAATTTCTAAAAACTGGACCCTTAGGCTAAGGTCCTTTATACCTATTTTTAATTAATTCCAATTGCACATTGGAAAGTTCTTTTCGAATTTCTATTTTAAGGGAAACCTTTTTAGACACTAGGAGGATTTTTATATGCAAAAATATCTCAATTTTGAATTACCTCCCTATAGACATTTTCTCTCTCCAAGCCAAAACAGGGTAAAACATGATTTTTCTTTTATTTCAAAGAGGGGAATAATTATAAGATGAGAAGGGGAGGTTCTTACACTTGCACACCTCAAAAGCTGGAGGGAGGAATCTTACACTACATCTTAATGAAGCTAGTGATAGAGACTAACCGGTATGGACAATTACCTGTGTCTGAAGGCCATGTTGATTGGGATAGTGTCAAAAAAGTTGTTGAGGAATGGGTTGATCATAATCATCAATGGTCAACATTAAAGTATAGAACAAGAATCCTTCCTATTTCATCCCCCCTAAGAAAGCCTTTAATAAGAGAGATTTAGGTGGTGCAACATTTGGTCCTCCACTCAATTCATCAGAGCTAAGAATTTTAAGGGATTCACCTTTAGTATCCAAGATGAAAGATATTCAAGCAATTCATATAGCTGAGCAACTAGGATTCAAAGGAAAATTTATCAAGCCACACACTGCTAAGGATTACATAAAGTCCTTAAGGATATTGAAGCTATTCATATAGCTGAAGCGACTAGGATTCAAAGGAAAATTTATCAAGCCACACACTACTAAGGATTACATAAAGTCCTTAAGGATTGCACATGGTTTCTCATGGTATAAATATTGTATTCTTTTATCTATTTATATCTCATATGTTTATTTGATGAGATGAATATATGAGATCTTATTCTTGGTGCTACTTTTGGGATGATACATATGTAAAGGGGTGGAGATCGACATGTTTGAGTAGATATATATTGGTATGTGATCCACTTCGAATAACAACATTTCCTATTCCAATCATGCAAGTGTTTCAAATTCGAAGCATCAATTTTGAGCTCCAGAAGTCTACCATAATAGGCACTGGACTTGGTCTTTTTTCACACAGATTTATCAAGAGAAGAATAATCGTCCTTCATTATGGAGGGGATAAATACTCATATAAATATTGGAAAAAGATGTGTAAATTCAATCCAAAGATAAAGAAGTATTCCATCTTAGAAGACCCTAAAGTCTCATCGAAGAAGGAGATGGTGTACATTGTTGGTGATGTTAGAAATGGCAATGTGGCAGGGTATATCAACATTAGTAGAAGTTCAAGTATCAATCGCAATGTATGTTATATATCACCTTGGTCGGTCTCTATGGATAGTGTAGACATTGCAGAATATGGTTATATTTATGTTGAAACCATAGATGGTATTTGTATAGGTGATGAGCTATTCATAGACTATGAGTTTGATTAATTACATAACACTATGAATACTTTTTCATTCATAACCAAATGTCACTTTTTGTGTGTTGTGTGCCAATGCAATATTACACTTTGAATATAAATGCTTTTGTGTCTTTGCAACAAAATGTTTAATTGTGTGAGGAATACTTTGTTCATTGTTGCAAACATTGAAGGTGCTCACAAATAGTTCATTTTTCATCCTTCAAGTATTACCATATTGGAGAATTTGGAAAAATCCCAAGACTTTGGGAATTTTCTTTTCAATATACTTTTTGGTGTATTTAAGCATACTAACTCAAAGTTGTCGGAGAATGTACATTTAGAACCTACTCTATAAGATCTTTCCAATGATATGTCACATGAGGGGGTTTTGACAAAATCTTAAAAAGTTTCACCATGGCCTCCTTTTTTACAATCTTGCAAAATGGGAATTGGGATTTTTCCAAATTCTCTAATATGGTATTAAGTTGTAATTTAGAAGTTATGGATTATATTTTTTGTTAATACAACTTTGACTTTTGCACATTCATATCTCTGTATAAATCCTTTGATGCCTTTTAATGTTACAATTGAAGACGTGAATCTTTGTTATGTTTAATTTGAGACAGTGAAGTAATAACAAGACTCCATTTTTAAATGTCTTTTTAACATTGAGATATGTAAGTAATATTCCAATAAATGGGTGGTTGTAGGATCAGGGTGCCCACTTTTGTCCACTCGGGTACCCTATAAATAGTGAAAAAATAGGCATTTGTTTACCTATAGTAGTGACCAATCTCTCCTAGCTAACGAAGGAATTTCCTTTCATGTTCTTTTGTTGTACACACCATAACATGCAAAGTTGAGAATATAGTTACATAATCTAATTAAGCATTAGATAATCGAAAGTACTCATTTCCTTAGGTACAAAGTCAATGTATACACCTTGTCCTAAATTTATACCGATTCCATAAAATGCTAATATCTTTTACATATAAACTCATATGAGATTCCCACTTTGGACCTTAGAGCTTCACATAATATAGAGCTTAACTTGATGTTTTGAGAAAATTTTAAGCTATTTGTTTATTTTCTTTAAATATTTCAAGGTCTTTAAAGTGTTATAATATTTGATACTTTTTGCACCCACAATAACTACCACTTAAAATGCTCAATCTTGTAGATCAAAAGAGTGGTAGATAGTGAGACATTAGTAGAATGTGATGGTTAGTAAAAATTATAAATCCAATGGTTATATTTTTAATGATCTCTTTTCCAAAATTCTTCTAGGCTATCAGAAGGCTTGTAAATATAAATAATCTAATTAGAAAAATTACATTTTTGATGTAAATTATCTAAAACCTATAGAGACTAGTGTATTTATAATGGTGCATCTATAGAAAAAAAATTGGATCACTCTAAGTAGTATGGAAATATAATTTTTAAATCATTTCATCTTATTTTTTTTAATTAATTTTGATTAATTAGACTATTTTATATTAATTTAAGTTATATTGGGTTAATTTAAGTTCATGTGTATTTTCTATTAGTTTCTTGATCTCATTTGAAGTACCTTTCCTCCCCAAAGTTGCTCTCTAAGCATTGTTCTCGTCCAGCATAAACTGGACACCCTGATCTTGCAACAACCTAAATATCTAGTTTGTTTCTACTTTGTGTCCTTTTTATTTGTGTATTTAGAAAGACATGATTATTTTAGTAGCTTATTACCAATGGACATGAAAATCTATATGAATGTGATAATGAATCATTCCTCCCCATTGTCATTCTGTAATAGTACCACTCTTTCCTCCTCCATTACCATCTTCTACATCTAGTTTTCCAAGAAGGGTATTGTAGTGTTTTGCATTTTGTTTTGGGGGAGAATGGCACCACTGCCATTCTCCCCAATGATAATGAACCAAACTAATCCAAATCTAATAAGAGGGAGAATGACACCATTGCCCTTCTCCTCTCAAACAAAATATTCAATGGGGAATGAGTTTGGAAAAGTCTAGCTAAGATGACATTGTGAATGGGGGTAGAATGTCAACACTACTATTCTTGCCAAAATGATAATGCGCCAAACCAAATAAAACCATGCTTTCATTGTAATCAAAGTAGGGAGAATGGAAGAATTGTCATTCTCCCTTGGAAAGTTTAATTATTAAAGGAGGATGGCACCATTGCCATTCTTCCTCCATTTTATACAAGAGGGAGAATTGAAGTGGTGCAATTATCCCATCAAATTAGGGAGGAAGGGATAATGGCAGCACTACCATTCTCCCTTTAATTTTCTAATCTTAAACCAAAATTTTCAAGGAAAGAATGACACAATGCTATTTTTCCCCTAAGTAATGGGGCCACCATCTCCCTTAATGAGGTGAGAATGGTACTAAATCCATCTTCGACCACTAAAATCAAATTAGAGAATAGCACCACATCAATGATAGAGGGTCCTAAACCCTTCCATTATAGTGGGGAAAAGTGGAGAATGACAATCTCTCTCAAAACTAAGTTAAGGATTGGAGAAAAACACCCTACCAGTCTTCTCTGGTGTGACAATGGACACACTAGTCTATACACTTTAAATTTGTATGTTTTATATAATGTTATCCAACCCTTAACAATAAGGTCATCCAATGAGGTAAACGACACCTTGACCATTTATTAAAATATTTTAATTTGACAATTGTAGAACAACACTTCTTAGATCTAATATTTTGATAATGTTTATAAACACCACAAAGACTCTTGAGATGATGACAGCTCATGCTACCAAAAATTACATTTCATAGTGGGTGTACCTAAACCAATTTTCTAATAAGGATTGTACATAGGTTTAAGAACAGTTACTAGAAACCATTTTGTATTTTCTAAGTGTTTTACCAAAATTAAGGAAGAATGGCACCACTGCCATTCTCCTTTAATTGAAAAAACAATTTTGTAAAACATCATTTTATTTTTTTAGTCCCTTGATAAATGCCTATGGTGTCATTTTGGGACTATAAATCTCAATGAATCAAGTATAATATCTTCATTTCCCATGGGAGAGGAGTTTGGTAATGTGTGTGCATGTAGCTTTCTTTCTTAATATTGGGGGAATTTGATTAGGTTTTACATCATAAATTAACTAATTTGCATGCTTTAATGTCTAAACATGAAGTTATTTATGCCATAAACCTATGTTTTAAGGAAAATTGATCATAAAATCCCTAAACACTACCATCCTAGGAATTGGGATTTTTCCGAATTACCTTATATACGGTCTTCTTGGGTTTTAGAGATGGCCGTATGGGGATCCATAGTTTTGTGTAGCCATTGTAGAATCCGTGGAGTGGCTAAAAGATTCTTGGGCACCCACCATTGATTGTCATGATACATATACGAGGTCAAGGTGCTTGCAGTGTGGGTGGTCAAGGATGTAGAGTTGAGGGGCAATGTCGACAAGACGAGGCATGTTTGTCATTGGTGGTGGGTGTGTCAAGAGTGGCCGATCAACCGGCTTAGGTGACGCATGGGGTGGGGAATAGGGGAGACTACCAGTGATGAGGAGGAGGTGTGTGGGGGAAGGGCAGTCAAGAGTGAGGATGTGTGGATGATTTTCTCTTGGGAACACCATAGGACAGTGGCCTTTTTGCCATTGATTTCCATGGTGAATGTTTCTTCGTGCCAATTGATTTGCCAGTGATGAGTGGCAATTGATTTGCCATTGATTTCCATGGTGAATGTTTCTTCGTGCCAATTGATTTGCCAGTGAGTGGCATCAATCCACTCTTTTCCAATTATTATCTGGCCTTGGAGTGCTCCTACATCTATAACATGAGATCTGCACTCCAACTAGTTATTTTCGATAGAAATTTTAGAAATGAAATACCCAACACTCATGAGACGCATTTCATGTAAGATTTGAATGTAAGTGTCTTCTTTTATTAGAGTGGGTTTTCCAAGAGCTTTCCATGCCTTTGTTGAGATATAAATCTCAACTAGTGCTAGGGCAATGGACATTGATGACCCGCTTGGGTGATAGCTTCTGCATCACACCACTAGCATGGTTGGTAAGATTATGGGTGTTATGTGGCCAGTGGGATGACAGGCTATGTGACAACCATTTTGGATTACTAGAGACTGGCATAGTTATGGCACCATCTCATTTAGTTGGGTTCACATTATGGACCGACCCTTGTATGTTGTAGCAGTTGAGTACTAACCCATATAGTGTGTACTCTTATCTTTATGTTATGTTGGTTGAGTAGAGAAGAAGAAGATAGTAAAAAATTCAGCTATCCATCTCTCTTGTGTCTTGCTCTCTCTTGTGTGTGTGTGTGTGTGTTTGCTTGCTAGGGTTTGAAGCTCTCTCTATAAGATTTCTCCTTAGCAGCCTGAATAATGAATAAGCTTTTACCTCAATCCCCTATAATCATTCTCAATTTCTAAATGCAAGAAAATATTATTTTTCCTTGTTTTTGCCTAGAGATAAGAAAATTTCTAGAGAGAGGTAATTCAATATTGCTAGAATCAATTAAAAATATGTATTAAAGACCTTAGCCTAAGGGTCCATATTTTCAAAAAAATTTAGATTATGGTCCAATTAAGGTTCCTATGGGGCCAATAGGATTAATCCACGTGTTGGGATGAGATAAATCCAAAGAATAAAAGAAAATAGCCAAAAATGAGTAAATGCTCACATAAGATGAAGAGTTGACTGAGTACAAGGTTTACTAGTTAAAAATTAAGAGATATTAGTAAAAAAATGAGATATTTAGAGAAAATGATGCATTTTTGATAGCTCAGGGTAAGGAGAGAATGCCACATCAACGAGGCACCTTTTTCTTCATTATTACTTGAGTTTTTCAATCCAAAAAATGAGATATTTTTCTCTCTCCTCTCTCTTAGACCAATTTAGATCAAAAGGGAGCCAAACTGATCCAAATCTTGTCTAAATTGACTCAAACTGAAGCTGAAAAATTCTAGAATCTAGTTGGACTTAGTTAGAGGCCTCCTTCACCTATAAATAGACCTTCATTCCTTTGTATTCTCATCTATGAGCTATACCATGCCAATATTACATTAAAATAATAATAATCGTGTTTTCTATTATCCCTTAATTTTCCTCTACTTTTGGGGAGCTTGGAGCTTCTCTCTCTCTTCATTAACAACTCTTGGAGTTCTCTTCTCCTCTTGCTAACCAATTGATTGGTTGGGAGCTTCACTACTACTAAAGAAAGAATCAAGCCAATCTTAGAGGTAAGATGAAATTTATGGTTTTTTTTCAATTTCCTCAATAACTTTATTCTTCTCAACCTCTCTCAAGCTTGAGAAGATTTCTAAATGATTGTTTTAATTCAAATCAAGCTTTCCCTAATAGAGTCTTAATGTTTGTGAGAAAGTTAATCTTTATGCTTATTTGTAATGCTTTCTTTAAGCAAATCTCTCTCTCAAAAAGAATAGTCATCTCTATGGCTAATTCTTTAACAAATGAATCTCTTATTTTTAAAACTAAACTCTAGGGTTGATGAGCCAGAGATTAAGAAAAAGATATTTTCATGATTTTGTGCTATTAAAATAATGGTTAATTATTTTAGATTATTTATGAGTAGTTACAAAACTACTTTAACTCATTCTAAATGAGAAATGGATCATCCTAACAAATTGGGAAAAGAGGAATATTGAAATTAGCTTAATTTAGTGGGATAATCATAATTATGTTGATAATTATGATATAAATTATGATTTAAGTTCATAGTTTAAATTTAAGCTTAAAAGAAGAACTTCTATCATAGTTTCATTACAAGATTTTATTCTTTTACGAGAGAACTTAAAAATTATCAATAATAGCAACAAAGCTATGGCAGATTTTTGTGAAAAAAATAGATATCTTATTTTTATGCATAATACTATTGTAGGTTTAGAAATTCAAAGCAAAAAGAATCATTTTGACCATATTTATGAACAAATACTTTTTGTATTTATGCATAAATATTTAATTTAGAAAAAAGAGAAATTTATGATAAATTTATTTTATGCATAAGAATTTTTAAATGATAAAAGAGGAATTCCCTTGACATTTGGAATCCAATCATTTAAATGCAAAAAGAGAAAATTTTGGCATATTCAAAATAATAGATATTTTTATTTATTTTAAAAAGATAAATTTTTAATAAAGTTATTTTATGCATAAGAAATTTTAAATGATAAAAGAGGAATTCCCATGACATTCAGAATTCAGTCATTTAAATGAAAAAAGAGGAATTTTTAGCATATTCAAAAAAATGGATATTTGTATTAAATTAAAAAGAGAAAATTTTATGGTATTTTAAGTAGAAAAAGGTTTAAACTAATTTTGATGACAAAAGAGGAATATTCACCATAATTACACCTAGAAAATTAGGGTATTTTAATGTTGATAATTAAACTGCAAAAAAAGAATATTCTTAGATATTTTTATGTTGATAAATCACCAATTTGATATAAACCCAAAATTGCATTAGTGGAAGAAGAGTATTTTTATAAAAACTCGATATTCTCGTATAGGACTTTTTCTTAATTCTATGGTGGTTAGGAAGGAATGAAATTCATAAAGTTAGAATTTTCCTTACGATTAGAAGTTTAGATTTTTCTCTGAAGAAAATCCTTAGGAATCAAAGTTAGAAGTAAATTGACTAATTTTGGTTAGACCACGACTGTGAGAATGGTGGTTTGGCTAGTAAACTACTTACCAATCTCTCAAATCTAAATCAAGCAAAAACCCCATGACCAATTTCAAATCTTGACACAAAGAATAGATTACCATTGAATTAGCATAGTTTTCCTTTAATTGAAATCACCAAGAATCAAGTTAGAAGTTCAGTCAAATGATGGGTAGATTACCCCGATGAGAGATCAATGATTCTCATTAAGTAAATTTGGATTATGGGAAAAGGGCTTTGTGGAATCAAACTTAAACTGGGAATATTACTTGCATAGAACCTCTCTTTTTTAAAGGATTGTTTTATGCCAGAATGGTAGAGGAAGCATTTGCTATAAGGAGAGACTCGTTGCAACGGTTGGCGGAGAGTCATCGAAGGATGTCGCTCGTCGTCTCACGCGGCAAAGCCTGCTGCCGAGGTCTTGACCAGCCTCAGCAAGATTAAAATGGTGCGCTTCCGATACGATGGGCGAGAACCGACAAAGCGGTCCCTGAGTGAAGTGCTATGACACCTACGTAAGATCCTAGAGGATTCTGACCAGGTGTTGCACGGGCTCACGGTTGCTAGGACACCCACGTGTACGTCGAGGAAGATACGGATAAAGTGAAGGGAATTACTTTTGTGAATTGAATTTTGATATTGGATCTCATTGGTTGACCTCGAGAGTAGGCAAACAATTAAATAAAAACATATTCCAGGTGAGATATTATATATATATATATATATATATATATTCTAATATTATCTCATGTGAGATATTGAAATAAAGAAAATGTTTTTGGGGTCACCACACTTCTCGTTGGAGATAATTGGCCCCTAAAAACCCCAATTTATTTTTTCTTGCTTTCTTGCTTTGTCGTCGCTCTCGCGATCTTGCCTGATCTCTCCGATCTTGCCCGAGCTGATAAGCTACTGGCATCCCGAACGAGATAACTATTATTGCCTTGAGCTATTAAGCATCACCCCCAAGCTATAGAGCATCATTGTTGCCCAAGTTTTCTACCCTCTCTCCCTCTTTCCTTTTATCACTCATGAGACTAAAAAAGAGTGCAAATGAGAGAGAGAGAGAGATAACTATTATTGCCTTGAGCTATTAAGCATCACCCCCAAGCTATAGAGCATCATTGTTGCCCAAGTTTCCTACCCTCTCTCCCTCTTTCCTTTTATCACTCATGAGACTAAAAAAGAGTGCAAATGAGAGAGAGAGAGAGAGAGAGAGAGAGAGAGAGAGAGAGAGAGAGAGAGAGAGAGAGAGAGAGAGAGAGAGAGAAGTTATATTAACATCTACGCAAAACACCAAGGGGCTATTAGACCAAAAGTAATACAATGGTACCATGGATATACTAACACCAAGTGCCTATTTAATGAGAGAGAGAGAGAGAGAGAGAGAGAGAGAGAGAGAGAAATAAATAAATATTAACGTTTACAAAAGACCCCAAGGGCGTATGAGACCAAAAGTAATACAATGGTACCATATGGATATACTAAGCCATGGAAATTTCAAAGAAAAAGTAAAATGAAAACATCTTACAATACATGTGATCAACAGATGATCCTGTGTAGAGTGCGATATGATGTGATTCTAATGAGGATACCCACCCTCGGCTAGAACTGGTCTGATGGTGGAGAGAATGGAAGGCCTATGTGATGGGAGCGTGTCATGCAGGTGGAGAACCTCACAAATATATCTCTATGTGGTGGAGGGTCCTGATGCTCTGCGTTGGGGATGTCTGCCTTGCAGAATGGATTGAGATCTCTTCCTAAATAAGAACTCCTCTGGGCATGGATCTAGAGTGAGGGTATGGGTGGTGGGTTGTGATGTCGTAGTAGAGAAAATATTGTGGGGGAAGTGGATTTCCATGTGGATGTGTCTACCACAAAGAAACCTATGATGGCTCTCTATGAGGTGTCCTGTCGGGGCCGAGGCTATCTCTATGTCATCTGAGCTCCATTAGTACATGCCCAAGAACCTCTGATCCTCAAATTGTATGGCCCATGTGAGTGGTCCGAATCCCCTATATCTCATAGTAAGCTAGTAGGCAACTGAACATATAATGGAAATCATCCTCTACTTCTCTTGTGATGCATACTGTGCATGTCCTCTCCTCATGTGGGATATCCTTAGCTCTACGAGTCTCTACTCTAAGGCGGTGGGAGGATACCCTGATCGGGTCGATTGTGATATGCATAGCATGTGACATGTATATCTCTATGTATCTCGGAATCTCAAAGAATCCATCCTCGGAGAGTCTCAAGAAGTGATCTCTTTAGAACTCACACTTCTTACCAGCTCTGACTGAGACACCCATGTTTGGTGTATGTGTAGCCCGATTAGATCTATGTCACCATCAACATGCCAAATTTGAGTTACACTATTGGCTTAGAGAGCCAGTTTATGCAGGTTCCGTACAAACCACATATTGATAGTGTGTAACACACACTTTGGTATTTGAGGGCCACTATTGATTATGCATTGTTTTATGCAGAAGGTGTACCATTGGAGCTATATGAGTACATAGATGCAGATTGGGCAGGTAGCATCTTACACAGGAGATCTACTAGTGGATTTATGTTTTCATTGGGGAGTGCTACTGTGACATGGAGCAACAAGAAGCAGCACATAGTTGCCTTGTCGAGTACAGAGGAGCTCTAGTGGCAGCGTGTGAGGTAGCTTGGTTACGCAAGTTACTTTGTTGATTTGGGGTTGCATGTGGAGAGAAAGGTTATCATATATTGTGACAATCTTAGCAGTATACAATTGGCCAAGAACCCAATTTTCTATGCGTGAATGAAACACATTGAGGTACATTACCACTTTATTGGGGAGGAGAGAGTCTTGGTGGCAGGTGACATCATCGACTTGGCTTACACGTCAGCATATAGTATCATGTTGCTGACATCTTCACAAAGGCCTTGGGAGCTACGAAGCTCCATAGATTTTGAGATATGCTTGGAGTTCATGAGCTGGAGTTGAGCTTGAGGGGGAGTGTTGGGATGTCAAGCTAAACATGAGCTGACACTCATGAGGCTCCTGCATGACCATTCGATATTTATATCACTCATGCGGGTTTGGTAGTTGGCATCGACATATCTTTGCCAGAGATTCTACAGCTAGACTACACTGACTAGTCCACACCTACCCACTCCTCTTAGCGTGTTCACATTATGGACCGCTTGTATATACTATATTATGTGTGTTAGTCACTTTATCTTCATTGTTGTAGACCTCTTTTGTTGTGTGAAGAAGAAGAAAACTTTTTAGCCTCTCACCATGTGTGTTCTCTTCTCTAGGATTTGTGTGAGTGTGTGTGTGCTTGCAAGAGCTCAAGCTCTCTTCTCCTCTGCATCTTTTCACATGCCACTCCTCCCGAGCCACGCACCCCCATAGTGGTGCATGTTCTCTAAAAGGTGACTCCCATGTGTAAGCCTCCACTTTGGGTAGCCCTCTCTCAGGGATTTAATGCATTTCTGTGTAGAAGATAATATCCCTATCTATGTAAGCCTCTGTGAAGCCTGATGTGTCTAACCATAGAGTTCCACTACAATTCCATACACTTATCCTCGAGAAAGAGAAATAAAGAAACAATGAATATTAAGCATGTACTAAAGACCCAATGGGCCTATGAGACCAAAGTGAAACAATAATAAAATGTGCAAGATATCTCAACATCAAACAGAAAATAAAATAGAAACAAAACAAAGCTATCTCACTTGGGTGATACAAAACTATCCATGGAATCCCATCAATAGAATACCAAGAAACATGGAACATGAGAGGAGAAAGGGGAGAGAGATATATATTTAGAATGGGAGAGGAGAGAGAATAAGTGAGAGAGATTGAGAGAGAGGAATAAGTAAAGAAAGAAATATTAAGGCATCTACTAGAGACCTAATGGGCCTATGATACCAAAGTGATACAATAATTTCCATGGCATATCTCATCAATGGAAAATAAAATAAAAACATTAAAAAGCTATCTAACTTGGGTGATACAAAATTGTTCATGGAATACCAAGAAACATGGAACATGAGAGGAGCGATTGAGGAAAAAGAAATAAAGAAAAGAAATAAATATTAAGCATCTACTAAAGACCCAATGGGCCTATGAAACCAAAGTGGTACAATAATGGGGTGGTTGCAACTCATTATCCTCATTGTTTCTGCTTGAGGATGCATAGTTAACCTGCTACACTTTCCCATTTTGCATGTCATCCTGCTTCTTATAACATTCTGCTTGCACATGTCTAGGCTTACCACAATAAAAGCATTCACGTGCATCATTATATTGCCTTTACCAATTTCCACGTCCTCTTTGACTCCCCCTGCCTCTGAATTTGCCTCTTCCACCTGTGTGTTGTTGATGTTGTTGTTGTGTATTCTGGGACTGTGGCCATAATTCTGATTACCTGTTCGACCACCTCCTTGATCGCGTCCACGGCCTCCTCTACCTCGTCCTCTACCTGAGCTTGTGTAGAAGGCCTGTTGCTCTAAACTGTTTTTGTTTTGTGAAGACTGTTGGTCTTCACCCAAGCTCTTCTCTTCTATAATCAGCATAGACACCAAATCTGTAAAGTTGGGAATGTTTTCCCGAGTCTAGTTTCGTTTAGTGGGCGCCCTTGGGTTTATTAGCCTGAAAACAAGCAATTTTTCAAGAAGAATAGCCAATCTCTCCTAGTTAGACAAGTAGTTTCACTTCAAGGTCTTCTAATGAAACATCACGTGCAAAGTTGGGAAACTAAAACTATAATTTGACTGTGTTGAGATATCAAGCTCATCTAGTGAGGTGGGGGGACACTAATGACCCGCATGGGGGATAGGCCCCACACTTACACCACTGGCATGGTTGGTGAGATCATGGGTGATATGCGGCCAGTGGGATGAAAGGCTGTTTGACAGCCATTCTAGAGACTGGCATAGTTATAGCGCCAGCTCATATAGTTGGGTTCACACTATAGAGAACCCTAGTATGTATTTGGTTGAGTACCTTTTCATATTCGTGTGTACTCTTATCTTTGTATATGGTGTGTTGAGTGTTGTGTGAAGAAGAAGAAGATTTTTAGCCTCTCACCTTGTGTGTTCTCTTTTAGGGTTTTGTGAGTGTGTGTGTGCTTGTGCAAGAGCTCAAGCTCTCTTCTCCCTTGCATCTTTTCATGGTATGAGAGCCTGGTTCATGCTAAGGGCTGAGCTGCAAGCAAGAGAAGCAAAGGAAGCGGTACAAGGGTAAGAACATCTACTCTTCCCTATTTGTGTTGGCGATACACCTTTGTCAGGAGCTCTATGGGAGGCACCGGCAACGATCTCTGGTTGAGGAGCTTTCTTCGCGGGAGTAAAGCTATAAGGTAACTACTCTATCCTATTAGACTATATTTTTGATGAGATATCAAGCTCATCTAGTGAGGCAGTGGACACTGATGACCCGCCTGGCGGATAGGCTCCACACTTACACCACTGGCATGGTTGGTGAGATCATGGGTGATATGCAGCCAGTGGGATAACAGGCTGTGTGATAGCCATTCTAGAGACTGGCATAGTTATAGCACTAGCTCATTTAGTTGAATTCAAACTATAAAGAATCCTAGTATGTATTTGGTTGAGTACCTTTTCATATGTGTGTACTGTTATCTTTGTATATGGTGTGTTGAGTGTTGAGTAAAGAAGAAGAAGATTTTCAGCCTCTCACCTTGTGTGTTCTCTTTTAGGGTTTTGTGAGTGTGTGTGTGCTTGCAAGAGCTCAAGATCTCTTCTCCCCTGCATCTTTTCATGGTATCAGAGCCTGGTTCATGCTAAGGGCTCAGCTGCAAGCAAGAGACGCATAGGAAGCGGTACTAGAGTAAGAGCTTCAACTACTCTTCTCTATTTGTGTTGGGGACTACACCCTTGTCGGGAGCTCTACGGGAGGCACCGGCAAACGATCTCTGATTGAGGAGCTTTCTTTGTCGCGGGAGTAAAGCTATAAGGCAACTATTTTGACCTATCAGACTAAATTTTTTTGGACGAAAATGCGTCTCGGGCGCGTTAGGACCTCCGTTTTTCAGAAAGCAGGCGATTTCTAGCACTGCGGGTAAGTCATTGATTCTCTGCAGAACTCTGTTTTAAGAACTGCAAGAAGACAGATTGGTTGTGCAGACATTGTCTGTGCTGCAAGGAGGTCAACAATTGCCATTGGGTGTATGTATGCACATTGAGGTCACTAGTTGTGACATTTGAGTGTAGTATAGTACCGCTGCAGAAAATACAGCAGTTTGTGCAGGACAAACCAGAGTGCTGTTTCTGGTAAATTTGTATGTCTGGCAAGATGTCAAATGATGGCATAAACTAGATTGTTGCTGAGAAGCTTGATAAGAACAACTTCCATGCTTAGAGGTTCAGGTTGACGAATTTCCTGATGGGAAAGAGTTATTGGGACTACATATAGAAGGTGAGCATGAAGAGGCATCGGAGATACCGAAGATCAATCCGACTGCTGAAGATGTGAAGGAGTTCAAGGATTGGAACCAAGGAACTAGAAAAGTTATGTATTGGCTCTCTATCAGTATACAGGACACCATGATTGGGCACATACAGGATGCCAAGTCCCCCAAGGAGGCATGGGACACCTTGGTAAAACTCTATGAAATAAATACCAAGGCACAAAAGATACAGTTGAAGAATGAACTTCATACTATGGAGAAAAAGAGTATGTCTGTGAATGACTATGCATTGAAGATAAAGGGTATTGTGGAATCCCTTGCATCTATTGGTGTTTCAGTAGATGATGATGATAAGGTGGAAGCCTGTCTACGTGGTCTCGGGCCACAATACAAGGCATTCAAGACGTCTATTCAGACTCGAGAAAACATTCCCAATTTTACAGATTTGGTATCTATGTTGATTATACAAGAGAAGAGCTTGGGTGAAGACCAAAATTCTTCACAAAACAAAAACAGTTCAAAGCAACAAGCGTTCTACATAAGTTCAGGAAGAGGATAAGGTAGAGGAGGCGGTGGACATGGTCAAGGAGGTGGCCGAACAGGTAATCAAAATTATTGCCAGCAGCAACAACAACAACAGTCCTAAAATTCACAACAACAACAACAACACGCAGGTGGAAGAGGCCAATTCAGAGGCAGGGGGATTCAAAGAGGTCATGGAAATTGGCAAAGGCAGTATAATGATACATGTGGATGCTTTTATTGTAGCAAGCGTGGACATGTGTAGGCAGATTGTTATAAGAAGGAGGCAGACATGCAAAATAGGAAATTGCAGCAAAACAACTATGCATCCTCAAGTAGAAACAATGAGGATAATGAAAGGTTGTTTATTATGCAGCATGTCAATAATGCCATGTCTGAAAATGTTGAAGCAGCACATAAAGATGATGTATGGTACGTTGATTTAGGTGCTTCGAACCACATGACAAGTAATGGGGAGTGGTTCAAGTAGATGAAAAACCTTGAAAGACCAGGTGGAAATAGGGGATGACACTGCTCATCCAATTGCCCATGTTAGAGATGTGCCATTGTCTATGCAGGATGAGAAAGTGAAGCACCTTGGAGATGTACTCTATGTTCCGAACATAACAAAGAATCTAGTTTCAGTTGGTTGAGCATGGTTTGCAGGTTCGATTTAATCCTGATGGTTGTTATGTTGAAGATTTTAAAGAAAAGTGTAGCTTGGTTGAAAAAGGCAACAGAGTGGGCAGAATGTTTACATTGAATGTAAACATGCCTGAAGTGAGTGGTGCAATATTTGCAAATGATTCAAGAGTTGTTGCAAACACAGACATTTGGCATAAAAGAATTGGACATGTGAATGTGCAGAGACTGAAGTCTATGCAAACTAAAGGAATTGTGACAGGGCTGCCAAGATTTAAAGTTGAAGGTATGTAGAGAATATGTGAAGCATGCCAATTTGGAAAGCAAACAAAGCATGTATTTCCACGTAATAAAAATGTGAGCAGAAATGCACTAGATGTTGTGCATTGAGATGCATGGGGTCCTGCGAAGACCATGTCTATGGGAGGCTACAGGTATTATGTGACATTTATTGATGACCACACAAGGAAAGTGTGGGTTTACTTCATGAAGGAGAAGGGTGAGGTGTTCACTCACTTTCAGAATTTTGAGACTTATGGTTGAAAAGCAAACAGGGAAATATGTAAAGTGCCTAAGGTCAGATGGAGGGGGAGAGTACTTCTTCAATGAGATCTCTGAATTTTTGAAGAAAAATGGTATTCAGAGACAGTTTACATGCAGATACACTCCGCAGAAAAATGGAGTTGCTGAGCAGAAAAACAGGCACATTGCTGAGCTTGCGCGAGCATTGATGGAAGAGAACAATATGCCGCATAGCTATTGGACTGAGGCTATTTCTACAGTAGTTTACATCATGAATAGGACTCCAACTGTAGCCATACATGATGTAATTCCAGAGGAGAGGTTTACTAGCAGAAAAGTTTTTGGATCCAAAAGCTGAAAAATGTGTGTTTATTGGATATTCCCTTGAGCAAAAGGGATACAGGTGTTATAACCCTGCTACACGTGAGTTGAGGGTAAGTAAGGATGTTGTTTTTGATGAGATGAGTAGCTGGTATGCTGCTGAAAAAGAAGCTGTTAGGGCTGATGTGAGTGGAAATGTGGTTGCACAAAATGCAAGTCAGCAATCACAGTCTTTGAGTAGACCAGGAGAGTCCTCATCTAGTGGTTCAGTTGTGATAGACCATGGAGTGGCAGGCTACATCATAATACCAGTCCTGCAAATGTGATTAGTACATGCAATAAAGGCAAAGAGAAAGTGGTTGAGCCCCTTAGGATGCCTGACATTCCTGCAGGGCATTCTCATGTTGATGGAGAGTCTAGTGGCTCAGAGATGAGCCTTGATGAGGAGCTTGGGATACCAGCTATGAGAACACCTAGTGCAAAGAAGGCTATGGAAGCCATGAATACAAAGCTGCGAAGATCTGGGAGAGTGAAGAATCCTGTGCACATGTTTACCTATGATGGTTATGTGGCACATCACTATGCATACATGGCAAAGGTTATGCAGTTTGTAGATCCCACATGCATTGATGAGGCTATTGCAAATGTGTGTTGGGTGAAAGCTATGGATGAGGAGATGGATGCACTATATGGAAATGAGACTTGGGATTTAGTGCAATTGCCTAAAGGCAAGAAAGCCATTGGATGCAAGTGGGTGTACAAAGTAAAACATAACAGTGATGGAAGCATAAGCAGGTACAAGGCTAGATTGGTAGCCAAAGGATATGCGTAGACATATGGCATTGATTATGAGGAAACTTTCAGCCTACTTGCCAAGATGGCCATAGTGAGAGTTGTGATAGCAGTGGTGGCTACATCAAAGAAATGGTCTTTACATCAGATGGATGTAAAGAATGCATTCTTGCACGGGGATTTCCAAGAAGAGGTGTATATGTTGCAGCCACCTGGTTATGAGGATGTGAGTCACCCCGAGCATGTGTGAAGGTTGAAGAAAGCCTTGTATGGCTTAAAACAAGCACCAAGAGCATGGTCTGACAAGCTTTCTGAATATTTTGTCACTCTTGGCTTTCATGTAGCCAATGCAGATTTCTCGCTGTATGTGAGACACAGTCATAGAGGGGTTGTGCTTGTTGTTATCTATGTAGATGACTTGATTAATATGGGGGACCATGATGCAGAGATCCTTGATGTAAAGATCTTGCTTAGAGAGAAGTTTGAGATGAAGGACCTGGGGGAGCTCAGATATTTCTTGGACATTGAGGTGATTAGGTCACCACATGGTATTGGATAACTGCAGAGACAGTATCGCTTGGACATATTGTCCAAGTATGGTATGACAGGCTGTAAGCCTATCTCAGTGCCATTGGATCAAAATGGCAAGTTGAGTGCAGATTCAGGAGAGATTTTGGAGGATCCTACTATGTATAGGTGCATAGTAGGAAGCCTGATCTACATGACGATCACTAGGCCAGATTTGAGCTATGCTGTTGGGTTGGTGAGTCAGTTTATGCAGGTTCCTCGAAAGCCGCATTTGGATGCATTGAGATGCATACTAAGGTATGTGAGGTCTACTGTGCATTGTGGACTATTTTATGAAACTGGGATAGAGATATGTGTACAACATGGATACACAGATGCTGATTGGGCTGGTAGTATCTCAGATAGAAGATCTACTAGTGGCTTCATGTTTACTTTGGGGGTGCTGCTATGACTTGGAGCAGCAAGAAGCAGCCTATGGTTGCTCTATCCAGCACAGAGGCCGAGTACAAAGGTGCTGCTATGGCAGCACGTGGTGAGGTAGCTTGGTTGAGAAAGCTACTTGTAGATTTGGGTCTATCAATGGATAGACAAGTTGTCATTTTCTGTGACAACATTAGCAGTATACAGTTGGCCATAGGAACCTAGTTTTTCATGCTCGCACAAAGCATATAGAGGTCCACTACCATTTTGTCAGAGACAAGGTCTTGGCAGGAGACGTTGACCTTGTTTATGTCAGCACCACACAGGATCACGTAGTTAACATCTTCTCCAAAGCATTGGGTACAGAGAAGCTCCGGAGAATCAGGGCTTCGCTTGGTGTACATGAGATGGAGTTGAGCTCGAGGGGGAGTGTTGAGATATCGAGCTCATCTAGTGAGGCGGTGGACACTGTGAGTGATGACCCGCCTGGGGGATAGGCCCCACACTTACACCACTCGCATGGTTGGTGAGATCATGGGTGATATGCGATGGGATGACAGGTTGTGTGAGAGCCATTCTAGAGACTGGCATAGTTATAGCACTAGCTCATTTAGTTGGGTTCACAGTATAGAGAACCCTAGTATGTATTTGGTTGAGTACCTTTTCATATTCATGTGTACTCTTATCTTTGTATATGGTGTGTTGAGTGTTGTGTGAAGAAGAAGAAGATTTTCAGCCTCTCACCTTGTGTGTTCTCTTTTAGGGTTTTGTGAGTGTTGTGTGAAGAAGAAGAAGATTTTCAGCCTCTCACCTTGTGTGTTCTCTTTTAGGGTTTTGTGAGTGTTGTGTGAAGAAGAAGAAGATTTTCAGCCTCTCACCTTGTGTGTTCTCTTTTAGGGTTTTGTGAGTGTGTGTGTGTGCTTGCAAGAGCTCAAGCTCTCTTCTCACCTGCATCTTTTCAAATTTTTGGGCTGAAAAACGCGTTTCGGGTGCGTTAGGACCTCCGTTTTTCAGAAAGCAGGTGATTTTGAGCACTGAGAGTAAGTCATCGATTCTATGTAGAACTCTGTTTTAAGAACTGCAAGAAGACAGATTGGTTGTGCAAACATTGTGTGTGCTGTAAGGAGGTCAACAGTTTCCATTGGGTGTATGTATGCACATTGAGGTCACTGGTTGTGATATTTGAGTGTAGTACAGTACCGCTGCAGAAAATACAGTAGTTTGTGCAAGACAAACCAGAGTGCTATTTTTGGTAAAGTTGTGTGTTTGGCAAGATGTCAAATAATGGCATAAACCAGATTATTGCTGAGAAGCTTGATAAGAACAACTTCCATGCTTGGAGGTTCAGGCTGATAAATTTCCTGATGGGAAAGGGTTACTGGGACTATATGGAAGGTGAGCATGAAGAGGCATCGGAGATACCCGAGATCAATCTGACTGCTGCAGACGTGGAAGAGATTAAGGATTGGAACCAAGGAGCCAGAAAAGTTATATATTGGCTCTCTATCAGTATACAAGACACCATGATTGGGCACATACAGGATGCCAAGTCCCCCAAGGAGGCATGGGACACCTTGGTAAAACTCTATGAAATAAATACCAAGGCACGAAAGATACAGTTGAAGAATGAACTTCATACTGTGGAGAAAAAGAGTATGTCTGTGAATGACTATGCATTGAAGAGGATCTTGGGATACCAGCTATGAGAACACCTGGTGTAAAGCCTAAGGCTATAGAAGCCATGAATACAAAGCTGTGAAGATCTGGGAGAGTGAAGAATCTTGTGCAGAGGTATACCTATGATGGTTATGTGGCACATCACTATGCATACATGGCAAAAGTTGTACAGGTTGTAGAGCCCACATGCATTGATGAGGCTGTTGGAAATGTGTGTTGGGAGAAAGCCATGGATGAGGAGATGGATGCACTATATGGAAATGAGACTTGGGATTTATTGAATTGCCTGAAGGCAAGAAAGCCATTGGATGCAAGTGGGTGTACAAAGTAAAACATAAAAATGATGGAAGCATAAGCAGGTACAAGGCTAGATTGGTAGCCAAAGGATATGCGCAGACATATGGCATTGATTATGAGGAAACTTTCAGCCCAGCTGCCAAGATGGCAATAGTGAGAGTTGTGATAGCAGTGGCTATGTCAAACAAATGGTCTTTACATCACATGGATGTAAAGAATGCATTCTTGCATGGGGATTTGCAAGAAGAGGTGTATATGTTGCAGCCACCTGGTTATGAGGATGTGAGTCACCTCGAGCATGTTTGTAGGTTGAAGAAAGCCTTGTATGGCTTAAAACAAGTACCAAGAGCATGGTCTGATAAGATTTTTAAATATCTTCTCACTATTGGCTTTCATGTAGCCAATGCAAATTTCTCGCTGTATGTGAGACATAGTGATAGAGGGATTGTGCTTGTTGGTCACCATCTATGTAGATGACCTGATCATTACAGGGGACCATGATGCAGAGATCTTTTATGTAAAGATCTTGCTTAGACAGAAGTTTGAGATGAAGGATGTGGGGGAGCTCAGATATTTCTTGGGCATTGAGTTGATTAGGTCACCACATAGTATTGGATTACTGCAGAGACAATATGGCTTCCACATGTTGTCCAAGTATGGTATGAAAAGATGCAGGGGGAAGAGAGCTTGAGCTCTTGCAAGCACACACACACTCACAAAACCCTAATATATAACACACAAGGTGAGAGGCTGAAAATCTTCTTCTTCTTCACTCAACACTCAACACACCATATACAAGATAAGAGTACACACAATATGAAAGGTACTCAACCAATATATACACGGGTTCTCTATAGTATGAACCCAACTAAATGAGCTGGTGCTATAACTATGCCAGTCTCTAGAATGGCTGTCACACAGCTTGTCATCCCACTGGCCGCATATCACCCATGATCTCACCAACCATGCCAGTGGTGTAAGTGTGGGGCCTATCCCCCAGGCGGGTCATCATCAGTGTCCACCGCCTCACTAGACGAGCTCGATATCTCAACACTCCCCCTCGAGCTCAAATCCATCTCATGTACACCAAGTGAAGCCCTGAATCTGCGGAGCTTCTCTGTACCCAATGCTTTGGTGAAGATGTCAGCTACGTGATCCTCTATGCTGACATAAACAAGGTCAAGATCTCCTGCCAAGACCTTCTCTCTGACGAAGTGGTAGTGGACCTCTATGTGCTTTGTACGAGCATGAAAGACTGGGTTCCTGGCCAACTGTATACTGCTAATGTTGTCACAAAAAATGACAGTTTGTCTATCCACTGATAGACCCAAATTTGCAAGTAGCTTTCTCAACCAAGCTACCTCACATGCTGCCATAGCAGCTCCTCTATACTCGGCCTCTATACTGGATAGAGCAACCGTAGGCTGCTTCTTGCTGCTCCAAGTCATAGCAGCACTCCCCAAAAAAAACATGAATCCACTGGTAGATCTTTTATCTGAGATACTACTAGCCCAATCGGCATCTGTGTACCCATGTACACATATCTTTGTCCCAGTCTCATAGAATAGTCCACAATGCAAAGTAGACCTCACATACCTTAGTATTCGTCTCACTGCATCCAAGTGCGGTTTCCGTGGATTCTGTATAAACTGACTCACCAACCCAACAGCATAGCTCAAATCTGGTCTGGTGATCGTCATGTAGATCAAACTTCCTACTATGCGCCTATACATAGTAGGATCCTCCAAGATCTCTCCTGAATCTGCACTCAACTTGCCATTCTGATCCAATGGCACGGAAATAGGCTTACAGCTTGTCATACCATACTTGGACAACATGTCCAGCCCATACTGTCTCTGCAGTAATCCAATACCATGTGGTGACCTAATCACCTCAATGCCCAAGAAATATCTGAGCTCCCCCAGATCCTTCATCTCAAACTTTTGTCTAAGCAAGATCTTTACATCAAAGATCTCTGCATCATGGTCTCCCGTAATGATCAAGTCATCTACATAGATGACAACAAGCACAACCCCTCTATCACCATGTCTCACATACAGCGAGAAATCTGCATTGGGCTACATGAAAGCCAATAGTGACAAGATATTCAGAAATCTTGTCAGACCATGCTCTTGGTGCTTGTTTTAAGCCATACAAGGCTTTTTTCAACCTGCAAACATGCTCGGTGACTCACATCCTCATAACCAGGTGGCTGCAAACATATACACCTCTTCTTGCAAATCCCCATGCAAGAATGCATTCTTTACATCCATGTGATGTAAAGACCATTGCTTTGACGCAGCCACTGCTATCACAACTCTCACTGTTGCCATCTTGGCAACTGGGCTGAAAGTTTCCTCATAATCAATGCCATATGTCTGCACATATCCTTTGGCTACCAATCTAGCCTTGTACCTGTTTATGCTTCCATCACTGTTATGTTTTACTTTGTACACCCACTTGCATCCAATGGCTTTCTTGCCTTCAGGCAATTGCACTAAGTCCCAAGTTTCATTTCCATATAGTGCATTCATCTCCTCATCCATAGCTTTCTCCCAACACACATTTCCAACAGCCTCATCAATGCATGTGGGCTCAACAACCTGCACAACCTTTGCCATATATGCGTAGTGATGTGCCACATAACCATCATACACCAGGTGTTCTCATAGCTGGGATCCCAAGCTCCTCATCATCAAGGCTCATATCTGAGCCACTAGACTCTCCATCAACATGAGAATGCCCTGCAGAAATGTCAGGCATACCAAGGGGCTCAACCACTTTCTCTTTTCCTTTACATGATGTACTAATCACATTTGCAGGATTGGTATTATGACGCAGCCTGCCACTCCATGGTCTTTCAACAGACCCACTAGATGAGGCAAAGACTGTGATTGCTGACCTGCATTCTGTGCAACCACACTTCCACTCACATCAGCCCCAACAGCTTCTTTTTCAGCAGCATACCAGCTGCTCATCTCATCAAAGACAACATCCCTGCTTACCCTCAACTCATGTGTAGCAGGGTTATAACACCTGTATCCCTTTTGCTCAAGGGAATATCCAATAAACACACATTTTTCAGTTTTTGGATCCAGCTTAGTTCTCAGCTCATCTGGCACATGCACATATGCAATGCATCCAAAGACTTTCAGATGAGACAGATCAGGTTTTCTGCCAGTAAACCTCTCCTCTGGAGTTACATCATGTATGGCTGCAGAGTTGGAGTCCTGTTCATGATGTATACTGCTGTAGAAACAGCCTCAGTCCAATAGCTATGCGGCATATTCTTCTCTTCCATCAATGCTCGTGCAATCTCAGCAATGTGCCTGTTTTTCCGCTCAGCAACTCCATTTTGCTGCGGAGTCTATCTGCATGTAAACTGTCTCCGAATACCATTCTTCTTCAAAAATTCAGAGAACTCATTGGAGAAGTACTCTCCCCCTCCATCTGACCTTAGGCACTTTACATATTTCCCTATTTGCTTTTCAACCAAAAACCTAAAATTCTGAAAGTGAGTGAACACCTCACTCTTCTCCTTCATGAAATATACCCACATTTTCCTTGTGTGGTCATCAGAGTGAATGTTACATAATACCTGCAGCCTCCCATAGACATGGTCTTCGTAGGACCCCATACATCTGAATGCACAACATCTAGTGCATTTCTGCTCACATATCTATTACGTGGAAATACATGCTTTGTTTGCTTTCCAAATTGGCATGCTTCACATATTCTCTGCATACCTTCCACTTTAAACTTTGGCAGCCTTGTCACAATTCCTTTAGTCTGCATAGACTTCATTCGCTGCACATTCACATGTCCAATTCTTTTATGCCAAATGTCTGTGTCTGCAACAGTTCCTGAACCATTTGTAAACATCGCAGCACTCATTTCAGGCATGTCTACATTCAACGTAAACATTCTGCCCACTTTGTTGCCTTTTGCAACCAACCTGCACTTGTCTTTAAAGTCTTCTCAACATAACAACCATCAGGGTTAAACCAAACCTATAAACCCTGCTTAATCATCTGACCAACTGAAACCAGATTCTTTGTTATGTTCGAAACGTGAAGTACATCTGCAAGGTACTTCACTTTGCCATCCTGCATAGACAATGGCACATCTCCAACATGGGCAATTGGATGAGCAGTGTCATCCCCTATTTCCACAAAACCTGGTCTTTCCGGGTTTTTTTTATCTCCTTGAACCACTCCCCATGACTTGTCATGTGGTTCGAAGCACCTGAATCCACATACCATACATCATCTTTTTGTGCTGCATCAACATTTTCAGACATGGCATTCACGACATGCTGCATAACAAACAACCTTAAATCATTATCCTCATTGTTTCTGCTTGAGGATGCATAGTTGTTCTACTGCACTTTCCCATTTTGCATGTCAGCCTACTTCTTATAACATTCTGCCTGCACATGTCCAAGCTTACCACAATAATAGCATTCACGTGCATCATTATACTGCCTTTGCCAATTTCCACGGCCTCTTTGACTCCCCCTGCCTCTGAATTTGCCTCTTCCATGCGTGTTGTTGTTGTTGTTGTTATGTATTCTGGGACTGTTGTTGTTGATGCTGCTGGCCATAATTCTGATTACCTGTTCAGCCACCTCCTTGACTGTGTCCACGACCTCCTCTACCTCGTCCTCCTCCTGAACTTGTGTAGAAGGCCTGTCGCTCTGAACTGTTTTTGTTTTGTGAAGACTGTTGGTCTTCACCCAAGCTCTTCTCTTCTATAATTAGCATAGACACCAAATTTGTAAAGTTGGGAATGTTTTTCCGAGTCTGAATAGACGTCTTGAATGCCTTGTATTGTGGCCCGAGACCATGTAGATAGACCTCCACCTTATCATCATCATCTATACTGACACACCAATAGATGCAAGGGATTCCACAATACCCTTTATCTTCAACGCATAGTCATTCACAGACATGCTCTTTTTCTCCACAGTATGAAGTTCATTCTTCAACTGTATCTTACGTGCCTTGGTATTTGTTTCATAGAGCTTTACCAAGGTGTCCCACGCCTCCTTGGGGGACTTGGCATCCTGAATGTGCCCAATCATGGTGTCCTATATACTAATGGAGAGCCAGTACATAACTTTCCTGGCTCCTTGGTTCTAGTCTTTATACTCTTTCACATCTGCAGAAGCAGTCAAATTTATGTCTGGTATCTCCGGTGCCTCTTCATGCTCACCTTCTATGTAGTCCCAATAGCCCTTTCCCATCAGGAAATTCATCAACCTGAACCTCCAAGCATGGAAGTTATTCTTATTAAGTTTCTCAGCCACAATCTGGGTTATCCCATCATTTGGCATCTTGCCAAACACACAATTTTACCAGAAACAGCACTCTGGTTTGTCCTGCACGAATTGCTGTATTTTCTGCAGCGGTACTGTAGTACTCTCAAATGTCACAACCAGTGACTTCAATGTGCATACATACACCCAGTGGCAACTGTTGACCTCTTTGCAACACCCAAAGTGTCTGCACAGTCAATCTGTCTTCTTGCAGTTCTTAAAACAGAGTTCTACAGAGAATTGATGACTTACCCGTAGTGCTTGAAATCACCTGCTTTCTGAAAAACGGAGGTCCAAACGTGCCCAAAACGCGTTTTCGGCCCAGATGATGTGGTCCGATAGGACAGTATAGTTGCCCTATAGCTTTACTCCTGCGAAGAAAGCTCCTCAATCAGAGATCGTTTGCCGGTGCCTCCCATAGAGCTCCCGACAAGGGTGTAGTCACCAACACAAATAGGGAAGAGTAGTTGAAGTTCTTACCCTCGTACCGCTTCCTGTGGTTCTCTTGCTTGCAGCTTAGCCCTTATAGCACAAACCAGGCTCTGATACCATGAAAAGATACAGGGGGGAAGAGAGCTTGAGCTCTTGCAAGCACACACACACTCACAAAACCCTAATAGAGAACACACAAGGTGAGAGACTGAAAATCTTCTTCTTCTTCACTCAACACTCAACACACCATATACAAGATAAGAGTACACACAATATGAAAGAGGTACTCAACCAATACATACACGGGTTCTCTATAGTGTGAACCCAACTAAATGAGCTGGCGCTATAACTATGCCAATCTCTAGAATGGCTGTCACACACAGCCTGTCATCCCACTAGCCGCATATCACCCATGATCTCACCAACCATGCCAGTGATGTAAGTGTGGGGCCTATCCCCCAGGCGGCGGGTCATCTCATCAGTGTCCACCGCCTCACTAGACGAGCTCGATATCTCAACATGGTATGATAGGCTGTAAGCCTATCTCAGTGCCATTGGATCAGAATGGCGAGTTGAGTACGGATTTAGGAGAGATTTTGGAGGATCCTACTATGTATAGGCACATAGAAGGAAGCTTGATCTACATGATGATCACTAGGCCAGATTTGAGCTATGCTGTTAGGCTGGTAAGTCAGTTTATGCTGGTTCCTTGGAAGCTACATTTGGATGCATTAAGACACATACTGAGGTATGTGAGGTCTACTTTGCATTGTGGGCTATTTTATGAAACTGGGACAGAGATATGTGTGCATGGGTACACAAATGCTGATTGGGCTGGTAATATCTCAAATAGAAGATCTATTAGTGGCTTTATGCTTTCTTTGGGGAGTGCTGCTGTGACTTGGAGTAGCAAGAAGCAGCCTACGGTTTCTCTATCCAGCACAGAGGCTGGGTACAGAGGTGCTACTATGGCAGGTAGCTTAGTTGAGAAAGCTACTTGTAGATTTGGGTCTATCAGTGGATAGACAAGTTGTCATTTTCTGTGACATTGGCAGTATACAGTTGGCTAGGAACCCAGTTTTTCATGCTCGAATGAGGCATATAGAGGTCCACTACCATTTTGTCAGAGAGAAGGTTTTGGCAGGAGACATTGACCTTGTTTATGTCAGCGCACAGGATCAGGTCACTGACATGTTCACCAAAGCATTGGGTATAGAGAAGCTCCACAGATTCAGGGCTTCGCTTGTTGTACATGAGATGGAGTTGAGATCGAGGGGGAGTGTTGAGATATCGAGCTCATCTAGTGAGGCGGTGGACACTGACGACCCGCATGGGGGATAGGCCCCATACTTACACCACTGGCATGGTTGGTGAGATCATGGGTGATATGTGGCCAGTGGGATGATAGACTATGTGAGAGCCATTCTAGAGACTGGCATAGTTATAGCGCCAGCTCATTTAGTTGGGTTCACACTATAGAGAACCCTAGTATGTATTTGGTTGAGTACCTTTTCATATTCGTGTGTACTCTTATCTTTGTATATGGTGTGTTGAGTGTTGTGTGAAGAAGAAGAAGATTTTTAGCCTCTCACCTTGTGTGTTCTCTTTTAGGGTTTTGTGGGTGTGTGTGTGTGTTTGCAAGAGCTCAAGCTCTCTTCTCTCCTGCATCTTTTCAGACTGAATATCCAATAATTGTAAAGCCTCTTTTCTTTGCGAGAACCAAAACTCTCAGGGAGTGCACAACCAAAAAACCCTAGGTATCACGTACATTCAAGAGGTATTTAAAAAACCCCTTAACTAAAATTTTTTCCCTAATAAAACAACCCCTCTTTACTTATGAGCTACCGATTGTTTTCTAAAGTTGAATTAAAAAACCCCTCCTGTTAATGTAATCCTGTTAAATTTCCTCAATGTATCTAATTAAAAAACCCCTCGTGCTGAACTCACGTGGTACACTAACATTTTTTGAGGTGAACCTGCCGAGCCAAAATTGTATATAGGCCTTATCGGAGGTTTGGCTAGGTACACTAAATGTGAGTAAATTGCCTATAATGTTTACATTATTACTCATATAATTTTTCTTTTGAATATCACAAATTCACATAACATAGAGATTAACTTGATTTATCGAGTAATTTTTATGTATTCTACTATTTTTATATTATTTAAAATGCATTAGAATTATTAAAAAGCATACTATTTTTTCCTCCCACCATAGCTACCATTTAAAATGCTCTATTTGTATGGATCTGGTGATGATTAGATTGGGGAAGTTTAGTAGAATGTGGATCTAAGGTAAGACTATAAATCTAACAGTTAGATTTTTGTAGATTTACTTTATAAAATTTGTTATGACTATTAGAGTCCCATTAAATCAATTGTAATTTAATAAGATAAAATTAAATATTGAATCTTTAAATCTTAAAACTATAGGGATAAATATACTTGTTACCATGAATTTATTTACAAAATTTGGCTTAATTTGAGTATGGGAAGGTCCATTTTCAATCCTCCCAAGTGAAAATTCCCATATTGTGTCCACTCTCCTCTTTTCAAGTCTAAAATGAATCCTAGTTAGGTTTCAAAATCTAGGCTTGGTAATCTTCAAAGCCTAGATATCATGCCATGTGTGAGTCTTGGTGGGTGGCCACAAATCTTATATGTGCATGCCACTTTATGTCCACATCAGCTTCGAGCAGATTTACATAAGCACCTTGCCACCTCCACCCTCCATGTCAACATGGTCAACCTAGTTGAATTCCCACCTCATCATCATAGTCATCAGATTAATGCCACATCTTCTTGTCACCTTTGCATGCCACCTCACACTTGGTGACATGGCATACCACATCATGGAATAGCTACATCAGCCATAATAGTGCCACATGTAAAGTAAATGCCACATGGCATGTACGCTTGACACATGGCACCTCTTTTTCACCTTTTTTTTTTCAAAAACATGTGTTCGAAAAAGTTAATTTAGTATATTTTTTAATATTTTCTAAAAAAAGAGAAATAAAATATGGAATTTTAAAGAATAAAATATATATAACTTATTAATATAAAAGAATTTAAAATCACTAATTTTAAAAGATTATATTTTAGAAATTAGATGAATAACATTTTCTTAAAAGTCCATGTTATGTAATTTTAAAATTTTGATTTTTTGAATTAATGTATATTTTTTTATTATTTTTAAAAAATAAAAAAATATATATAATTTTAAAGAATATAATTTATATGACTTATTAATATAAAAGAATTTAAAATCACTAATTTATAAGGATTATATTTTTAAAATTAGATAAATAATACTTTTTTAAAGTATATTTTATTTTATTTTAAAAATTTAATTTTTAAAATTTAATATTTCTTGAAAATATTTTATGTGTCGGAAAGACCTTTGAATAAAATTTAAAAAAAATAGATTATGAAAGAAAATATAGTTATATAATTATAAAACAAAAGATAATTTTAAAATATATTTATATATCTAGTAATGATAAATATTTATTATTATTAAATTTTTAAGTGGATAATAGTTTTCTTTTTATCTTTTTGTTTATCTTAATTATCCAATCAATCATAAATAGGACATCCAATGAGATTTGAAGTGGATGAGCTATTTTTCCTATATAAACACACATCTCTAGTACTATCCCACACACATCTCTAGTACTATCCCATCATTAAGCCATTAATCATAGATAGGAAGTCCAATGAGATTTGAAGTGGATAAGCTATTTTTCCTATATAAGAACACATCTCTAGTACTATCCCCTACACATCTCTAGTACTATCCCATCATTGAGCCTTCATAATTTTTTTCTCTCTTAGCTTCCTTGAGAATGGATTCTCAAAGTCATAGGAGTTGGAAATGTGATAGGACTAGACTTCCCCCTCTCCACCAAGTTCAAGAGGAGGAGAGAAAAAGGGTATCTTGTGAGAGAAAGAGAGAGTGGAGAGCATGTTAATGAGCAACACCTTCCGCCTTGCCCCTCCTCTTCCTCTTTCTCTCCCTCCACCATCTTCTCTCCCACTATCCCTTAGTTTAGATAATAAACATGAACTAGCCCTTCCTAAGCCCCCTTCTCTTCCATAAAAGACCCCACCCCCTCCTTTGGGTGCCCATAGTATGGATAGGAGAGAACTATCAAAGTCAAGGGTGCATCATCATTCCCATGTAATCTTCTAATCCTATTTCAAAGACCTCATACCTTCATCACAATCATGCGTGCTTGATGCTTTTGATTGATCAGCACAACATGGCCAAGTGCAGGGCGCTTTCTAACATTGGAGGTTCAAGAGAGAGGAGAGTTGGCATGGTGATGCTATGACGTGAAAAATTGATATCTTTCATTGTCAATTTTGTGCATATTCTGATGGTTTCGCAATGGTAATAAGGTGGAAGCTTGTCCAAGAAGATTGCGGCGCCCACAATGGAATAACGGCGTGGTGATGCGGCGGCTTGGCGGCTACCCCGATAACAACATTCTATCTTCAAATATAATGGTTTTACTTGATTTAGGGTGCACACATTGTAAATGCCACAAGTATGCTTGATAAATACTTTGGTATGGTAGATAGGCTAGTGATGTGGAAAATAAAAGTGGGCCTTTATGCTCACATGGATTTTTATTGTATTATTAATATGGTATTCACCATAAGGCTACAAGTTGGGGAGTGTGGAAGGCATGTGGAGGAGTGTGTGTAGGTGCATAATTGGGAAAGATTCTTCTAGAATGCCTACATGGAAGAGGAGAATTCTGCCATGTGTAAGTGGGATCTCCACCTACACGCGACTTAGGCTTGGCTATTATCTCATCACACTCTCAAAGTCAAAAAGTCTTCAATTTAATAATCAATAGAAGACTTAGCCTAAGAGGACAATTGATGGTGACATCTACCCTTATGTCACTGAAGGGTTGAAGTTTTTTATGTTGTAATTTGTAACAATGGAAGAGAGGGTGATTCTCCACCTATAAAAGGAGCCCTCCTCTCCCTTTCAAATCAAGGAATGAGCCTCCTCAATTGAGCATTTTGTGTCATTGCCATTCTCTTATCTTCAAACCCTTATTCCCACACTCTCTTTACATGTGAATGTCTCATTTAGCATTAGCTCCTCATGCTTAACCCAATTTTGGACCTCTTTGATGATTCATGATAAGTGAGATAAGGAGTTATTATCTTGGTGGGCCTGTGACTTCTCAAGGTAGCCCTTGCCTTATTGCCGCCCTCCTTTGGAGGTACCAATGGTCTTAGCGATAATGAGCATGTGGAAAGACTTTGGGGACCATAGGTAAATCTTTACGATTGTCTGCTGAGCAATGTTTACCCTTACCCTCTAGCTTGAATCATGAAGGAGATGAAAGGCAAGAGGCAATGTGAAAATTGAGGTTTCATGCAAAGAGAGGGAAGAGCAGTTTTTGTGGTCCAACACCCAAATTTCAACCGGTAATTAATCATCACTCGGGTATTGGTTTCTTAAATTGATCATATGGCTAGGAAGCTCTTTATATGCTCTTTCCACTTATGTAACTAATTTCTTACTCCCTTACTTCATTGATGATCAGAATTTCTCCCAAAGTTGCTAATTTTTAGGCGAATTTTGGCAGTTTTATAGTCTTGTAGTAAAATGCTCATAACTTTTCGCTCGGTTGTCCGGTTTTAAAAGTTTTTATATGGGCACGAAGCTCTCTTCAAGCTCTACGCATCTATCTAATCCTATTTTGCAAAGCCTATATGGATTTAAAACTGCAATTATCTGTGTATCTCTATTTTTATAGAATTTTGGCAGTTTTATAGTCTTGTAGTAAAATGCTCATAACTTTTCGCTCAGTTGCCCGTTTTTGAAAATTTTTATATGGACGCGAAGCTCTCTTCAAGCTCTATGCATCTATATAATCCTCTCTTGCACAGCCTATATAGATTTAAAACTTCAATTCTCTGTGTATCTCTATTTTTATAGAATTTTGGTAGTTTTATAGTCTTGTAGTAAAATGCTCATAACTTTTCGCTCGGTTGCCCGTTTTTGAAAGTTTTTATATAGACGCGAAACTCTCTTCAAGCTCTACGCATCTATATAATCCGCTCTTACACAGCCTTTATGGATTTAAAATTGCAATTCCCTGTGTATCTCTATTTTTTAGACTTTTGGCCATTCTTTCTTCTTAATCATGATTAATTCCTCCTAATCTCTTATCAAAAGGCAAACCCCATGTGTCTTTTCCTCTTGTAAGTGATTGCTATATTCATTTTCTTTAATATGTTCCGTCCAAATCGCCCAATTCGAATGGATGAACCTTACCAATATTCCTCGTATGTTTCCGTTCACATAATCCTGAGTCGAAAGATTTTCTTCCAACAAAGAATCGCCCTCTTGTTTGGAGCTACAAGACTGGCAGAAATCCTTGCTTCTTCGGAGCCTTTCATCTTCCCTTCCATGAATTATGATCTCACCTTTGATGTGTATATCTTTATCTTAACCTAGGGAGAGAAAGGGAGGTGAGGAGACTGTGAGGTTTCATACAAGTGTGTTTTGATTCTGAGAAGTGACCGAAGTCCAAACCCCAACTTCGTGTCACATCTTTTGGTGGAGACGGCGGACAGGTTTTACTTAGAATTATTCTATTTCAACCTCAAGGTCTCGCAAGATTAAAGGAAAGTTGTTTTGAAACAAGTAAATTTCCCTTGTCACTACTCATCTTCTGGTGCAAGATGTTCAACATTTCGGTGTTCCAAGGATCGGAAGGAGAAGACCCAGGGAGTTATCTCCGAGAGTTTAACCGAGCATGCCGCTTGACGGGTTGGTCTATGAAGGAGAGAGCAGAAATACTTCCAGATTTCTTGGAGGGTATGGCCTTAACTTGGCATGAGGCTTTGCCAGAGGAGTCCAAGAATGATTGGGAAAGGTTGACCAAAGCAATGAAGGAGAGATTTGGGACAGTGGAGTCGCCAAATGCTTTACCATTGCAATTGGATCAAATTTTCCAAAAGGATGGAGAGTCAGTTTCTGCCTTTTCAGTGAGGTATGAAGCCTTATTCATCAAATATCAACAAGCTGCTTTACATGTTGTTGCTTCTTCTTCTTCACCTTCTATGGAAGATTCAAAGAGTTCTTTAGCAATGGAGCACCTTAAGATGAGCAAGTTTATCAGGGCTTTGGATCCCCGCTTGCATGGAAAAGTTCTTAGCAAAGATCCCACTAGTTTTAAAGAGGCTTTTCGTATTGCTTTGAAGAAGGAGGCCACTCTTCATATTGAGTCCACATTCCAATCTTCTCCGAGTGTGCCAACCCCACCACGAGTAGAGATAGCCTCAACATCTCAGGTACAAGCTCCATCCTTGGATCATAACATTGCACAACTTATGGCAAAATTTGCTGATTTGAAGTTACACTTAGTCAATGCAAGGCCACCTAGGGTTCCACGAGCTGAGGATAAACCTAGGGATAGAAGTAGTGTCACATGCTAAGAGAAGGGGCACTATCGCATTGAGTGTCCAAAGTTGAGGAAAAGTGAGGATAAAAGTTTAGCACTTTTAGAGGAGACATGCTCAGAAGAAGAAGAGAAAACATTGATGCCACTAATGGCAAAAAGGGGTCGTAAAACTAGGAGTCAGGAAGAAGAACAAGAAGATAAATCTGAAGAAGAGGAGAAAAATAAGAAGAAGAAGAAGTCATCTAGGAGAAAAATTGGACAATCTGACTTTCCTCTTGGACAAGGATCTCTTAGTTATGACCTCTTAACAGATCTTAGGGAGAAAACAGCACAAATCACATTTGGGCAGCTTTTGGCACTCTCTCCAAAGCTTAGAAAAGAATGGGGTAAGCTGGCTAGCACAAGGGAATCTAAGAAAAAGAAGAAGAGGGATAATGGGACTCCTATGGTTCAAAAGGTGGATATTGATGTAGGAGATGACGTGCCTGTGATTGATGTCATCATTGAGGGGCAGACAATTTCTAATGCATACATTGATGGAGGTGCATCAATCAATGTCATGAGTGAAAAAACAATGAAAGATGCTGATTTAAAGTTGTCTTCTACCAACTCTCCCTATCGCATCAAACTTGCTGATAATACTAGGGTGAAAACCTTAGGAATTGTCAGGAATTTGGGAGTGGATGTATGTGGTATTTCTGTGCCTACAACTTTTCAGGTCATTCCTACAAAGCCTGATGCTAAGGCTTACCCATTGATATTGGGTAGGCCATGGCTTCGCCAAGTGAAGGCGATTCAAAAGTGGGAGACAGGTGATCTTATTCTACAAGGTGAGAATAAGAAGGTCCACTACAACATCAAGAGTCGTCGCAAGAAAGTGGTAAGAGGTGAACCTTCAACTTCCGAAAGTTCAGAGTCAGAGTCATCCGATGAAGAGAAGACAAGTGGTAGCTTCGAGGATTCCATCTCAGAAGGAGAGGTGGAGGGAGTTGCATTTGGTCTTTCCCTGGGAAGGGATCGAGGGGATGCTGAAGATAATGGAGCCTTGGAAGGGGAAGCTTCTTCAACCATGTGTGCAAGAAAGGAGATGTGGACCTCACTAGTCTTCACCAACAAAATGAACTTCTTCTTGATGAGTCCATAGCAGGTACTGAAAGGGAGAATTACTTAAAAATGTTGGATGGATTTCCTAACCTTTTTGCAAATAGCTACTCACAAGTACGCCAAGTTACCCTAGTAGAGCACAAGATTGATCTCAAGCCCCAAAGTAAGCTAGTGGTACAGTAGCTAAGGCATTTGGGAGTAGTGCAAGCAGAGGTGCTTAAGAAGGAGGTAACTAATTTGCTTGAAGCTGGATTTATTTTTCCAGTAGAGAATTCAGAGTGGATTTTCCCAGTTGTAGTCACTCCAAAAAAGGGTTGAAAATGGCGTGTGTGTGTGGACTTTCGCCCTTTGAATGCATGCACAAAGAGGGATTATTATCCTCTACCCTTTCAGGATGAGATTTTGGATCAAGTTGCAGGTCATGAGTTGTATTCAGTGTGTGATGGATACTCTCGATACTTTCAAATCCGGATTTGTGAAGAAGATCAAAGGAAAACCTCATTTATCACCCCTTGGGGAGTGTATGCCTATAGGGTGATGCCATTTGGCTTGACCAATGTACCAGTAACTTTTCAACGCTTCATGAGTCAGGTATTTGCACCTTACTTGGGGAAGTTTATAAGGGTCTTTCTGGATGATTTTTGCATTTATTCAAGCCGCATGGATCACTTAGAAAAGTTGAGGTTGGCCTTGCAAAGTATTGATGATGCAAAAGGGTGTCTTAATCCTGGAAAATGCCGCTTGGCACGAAGGAAGGTGGTTCTCTTGGAACATGTTATCTCTGAAGAAGGCATAGAGATGGATCCTGAGAAGGTGCAGGCAATTGTGGCCCTCCCACCGCCTACCAATGTGAGGGAGGTAAGGAGAATTTTGGATAAAACAAAGTATTACCAACGCTTTGTTGACATGTTCTGTGAGAAGATGTATCCTATAAATCTGTTGACAAAGAAGAATGTTTCTTTCCAATGGGGGCCCGATCAAATTCAATCTTTTTGTTTGCTCAAGGAATGCATGAGTCAAAGTCCAATTGTTCAGCCTCCTAGGTGAGGGGAGGACTTTTATGTGAACCCAAGTGTCTCATCACATTCAGTGGGTGCTATACTCTTGCAAAAGGGAGAGCAAGGGCGTATGCAACAAGTGTATTATGCAAGCCGACAACTCACTGATGTCGAGGAGAGGTATGGTGAAATGGAGAAAGGTGGTTTGTCTCTTGTTTTTGCAGTAAAGAAGTTTAGGTCATACTTGTTACCTCACCCTTTTTTCTTCCTCACATCTCAACCTTCTTTACAATTCTTGGTCCGTAAACCCAATCCTGCAGGAGGGAAGTTTGCAAAGTGGATTTGTGAGCTTCAAGAATTTTCTTTCACTTTTATTACAGAAAACACCACTAGGGCCTCTCTTGCAGATTTGCTTACCAGGAAGGAAGAGGAAGAAGGAACAGGAGCAAAGGAAGAAGTATATGAAGATTTGGAGACACCACCAACTGCTTTCACTATGCATTTTGATGGAGCCTTTAGCCCTTCTAGGCAATGTGGGGCTGGGGGGATAGTTTTATTTGATCCAGAAGGAAAAGAGGTATGGGCCAAGGGTAGGGAATTTCCAAAGGCTATATCAAATAATGTGGCTGAGTACAATGCATTAATTTGGGGATTAGAGGATTGTATAAAAGATGGAATTGAAGAGGTAGAGGTTAAAGGGGATTCACAATTGGTCATCCGACAAATGAAAGGAGAATATAAGGCGAGGAGTCCTAATCTCCAAGAATTGTATAAAAGGGCAATGGAGTTGAAAGAAGCTTTTGAGTTTTGTAAATTTGTGCATGTTAACAGGAAGGATAATCAAAAGACTGATGAATTGGCTACTAAAACCTTGGCTTCTTTCAAAGTAGCTACTCTTGCATTAATGGATACAGGTTGGCCTGAGCTCCAAGATGTTCAACACTATTTAGATACATGATACTTCCCTCCTGGATTGAATCTTCAATAGAAGCAAAGGCTTACCAGGAAAGCTCATCCTTACACAATTCTAGGGGATGTTCTTTACAAGCAAGGTAAGGATAAGATTCTTAGGAGGGTAGTGAGCCTGGAAGAATCTAAAAGGATTATGGAATTATGTCATGAATGTTCAGGTCACTTTGCCTCAGCCAGCATAACTCGGAGGATCCTTAACACAGGGTATTATTGGCCTCGACTCAGCAAAGATGTCTATGAGTGGTGCAGAAGCTGTGAAGTATGCCAGGCATATCGGCATAAGCAATTGGTTCCCGGACCCTTAAACCCTATCCCAGCATATGGTCCATTTGAAAGGTGGGGATTAGATTTTGTGGGCCCATTTCCTCGTTCCTCACATGGGAAGTATTACATATTGGTGGCCACAGATTATGCAACAAGGTGGGCAGAAGCAAAGGCAATGGTCAATAATAAAGCAGTGGCTGTGGCATCCTTTCTCAGGGAATACATATGTGCCCGATTTGGGTGTCCATTGGAAATCCTTACAGATGGGGGGGGAGGTCTTTCAGGAATGACTTGATTGAAGCTTTGGTGCAGAAATTAAAAATAAAGCATGCTATGTCAACTCCCTATTATTCCCAATGTAATGGTTTAGTAGAAAAAACTAATGGACTGCTTTGTGGATCTTTGTCTAAGCTAGTGGATACTATGAAGAGAAAGTGGGATGTGCATTTGCCAGAGGTCCTATGGGCCTATAGGACAACTCACAAACTCTCTTGGTTTCACACCTTTTCAGTTAGTTTATGGAATGGAGGCTATTTTGCCAATAGAATTGGAAATCACAAGCCTTCGCACATCTTTTGCACGCTTGAATAATGAAGAAGAAACACATGCCCAATGCCTAGCACAACTGGAGATCTTGGATGAGAGGCGACTTCAGGCACTTCAAAATTTGGAGGCTGCACAACAACGGCGCAAGGCAAGGCATGAAACTCTCACAAAGAAGAAGAAAAAGCCAGAACTCAAGCAAGGAAGCTTAGTCATGAGGTATGATGGCCGTGTGGAGAAACGGCTAGATAAGAAGCTTCTTCGACGATGGGAAGGCCCCTTCAGGATAAAGCAAAAGTTTAAAAATAACACCTATCTTCTAGTGGATGCAAGTGGCCAGGAGGTTCCCGGACGTGCCAATGAGTACTGGCTAAAGATATTCTACCCTCGAGCACCATGGCCAGCAGACCCCCCAGACAAGCATGGAGGATCTACTAGGGGGGGAAAGATGTGACGTGAAAAATTGATATCTTTCATTGTCAATTTTGTGCATATTTTGATGGTTTTGCAATGGTAATAAGGTGGAAGCTTGTCCAAGAAGATTGCGGCGCCCACAATGGAATAACGGCGTGGTGATGCGGCGGCTTGGCGGCTACCCCGATAACAACATTCTATCTTCAAATATAATGGTTTTACTTGATTTAGGGTGCACACATTGTAAATGCCACAAGTATGCTTGATAAATACTTTGGTATGGTAGATAGGCTAGTGACGTGGAAAATAAAAGTGGGCCTTTATGCTCACATGGATTTTTATTGTATTATTAATATGGTATTCACCATAAGGCTACAAGTTGGGGAGTGTGGAAGGCATGTGGAGGAGTGTGTGTAGGTGCATAATTGGGAAAGATTCTTCTAGAATGCCTACATGAAAGAGGAGAATTCCGCCATGTGTAAGTGGGATCTCCACCTACACCCCACTTAGGCTTGGCTATTATCTCATCACACTCTCAAAGTCAAAAAGTCTTCAATTTAATAATCAATAGAAGACTTAGCCTAAGAGGACAATTGATGGTGACATCTACCCTTATGTCACTGAAGGGTTGAAGTTTTTTATGTTGTAATTTGTAACAATGGAAGAGAGGGTGATTCTCCACCTATAAAAGGAGCCCTCCTCTCCCTTTCAAATCAAGGAATGAGCCTCCTCAATTGAGCATTTTGTGTCATTGCCATTCTCTTATCTTCAAACCCTTATTCCAACACTCTCTTTACATGATGTGAATGTCTCATTTAGCATTAGCTCCTCATACTTAACCCAATTTTGGACCTCTTTGATGATTCATGATAAGTGGGATAAGGAGTTATTATCTTGGCGGGCCTGTGACTTCTCAAGGTAGCCCTTGCCTTATTGCCGTCCTCCTTTGGAGGTACCAACATGGTTTTAGCGGTAATGAGCATGTGGAAAGACTTTGGGGACCATAGGTAAATCTTTACGATTGTTTGCTGAGCAATGTTTACCCTTACCCTCTAGATTGAATCATGAAGGAGATGAAAGGCAAGAGGCTATGTGAAAATTGAGGTTTCATGCAAAGAGAGGGAAGAGCAGTTTTTGTGGTCCAATACCCAAATTTCAACCTTACTCATCACTCGGGTATTGGTTTCTTAAATTGATCATATGGCTAGGAAGCTCTTTATATGCTCTTTCCACTCATGTAACTAATTTCTTACTCCCTTACTTCATTGACGATCAGAATTTCTCCCAAAGTTGCTAATTTTTAGGCGAATTTTGGCAGTTTTATAGTCTTGTAGTAAAATGCTCATAACTTTTCGCTCGGTTGTCCGTTTTTGAAAGTTTTTATATGGACGCGAAGCTCTCTTCAAGCTCTACACATCTATCTAATCCTCTTTTGCAAAACCTATATAGATTTAAAACTGCAATTCTCTGTGTATCTCTGTTTTTATAGAATTTTGGCAGTTTTATAGTCTTGTAGTAAAATGCTCATAACTTTTCGCTCGGTTGCCCGTTTTTGAAAGTTTTTATATGGACGCGAAGCTCTCTTCAAGCTCTACGCATCTATATAATTTTCTCTTGCACAGCCTATATGGATTTAAAACTACAATTCTCTGTGTATCTTTATTTTTATAGAATTTTGGCAGTTTTATAGTCTTGTAGTAAAATGCTCATAACTTTTCGCTCGGTTGCCCGTTTTTGAAAGTTTTTATATAGACGCGAAGCTCTCTTCAAGCTCTACGCATCTATATAATCCGCTCTTACACAGCCTTTATGGATTGAAAACTATAATTCCCTGTGTATCTCTATTTTTTAAGACTTTTGGCCATTCTTTCTTCTTAATCATGATTAATTCTTCCTAATCTCTTATCAAAAGGCAAACCCCATGTGTCTTATCCTCTTGTAAGCGATTGCTATATTCATTTTCTTTAATATGTTCCGTCCAATGAAATGAATGTGATGCATGTGAATGGGTGTGATGAATGTGATGGATGTGAATGGGTGTGATGGATGTGAATGGGTGTGATAGGTGTGATGGATGTGAATGGGTGTGATGAGATGTCAATGGATGTGATGAGATGTGAATGGATGTGAATGTGATATGATGATATTTGAATGGATGGATGTGATGTAATGTGAATGGATGGATGAGATGTAAAGCGGATGAATGAGGATCTAGGTAGATGTGAATGGATGTGATGTGGATCTAAATAGATGTGAATGGATGAGATGTGAGGTGAATGGATGTGATGTGGATTGGGGTAGATGTGAATGGATGAGATGTGATGTGGATGGAATGTATGTAATGTGATGTGGATATGGGTAGATGTGAATGGATGAGATGTAATAGGGATGGATGTGACGTGATGTGATGAGATGTGATGTGGATGGAATGTATGTAATGTGATGTGGATATGGGTAGATGTGAATGGATGAGATGTAATTGGATGCGACGTGGATGAATGTGATGTGATATGGATAGATGTGATGAGATGTAATATGATATGATTTAATTAAGGGATGACAAATTGAGAACCTGCATAACTGAAATTCTCGTGGAGGAATGTTCAAATGAAATTTTCGGTCTGATGGACCATTATTGTGTTAAGGGTATGAATGATATGTTTTGAATAAATTGTTCTCTAATAATGAGTTCTGTATGTTCTTCTTGTAGAAGGGATCTTTATCCCATGATTTTGCGTGGGTTGACCAGACTACAAGAAACCCCAGAATCAGTTGGATTTTAAGGTGAAAGAGTTTATCCTCCAGCTGCGAGATGAGGACATCTCGCCCTTTTAAAGTGGGTTAGGATGTAAGATTCCTCCCTCCATCTTTTGAGGTGAAAAGGTGTAAGAACCTCCCCTTCTGTTCTTGAAATTATTCCCCTCTTTGAAATAGAAGAAAGATCTTGTTTTACCCTATTTTGGCCTAGACAGAGAAAATGTCTAGAAAGAGATAATCCAAAATTTTAGATATCTTTGGATATAAAAATCCTCCTAGTGTCTTAAATGGATTCCCCTAAAACAGAAGTTCAAAATGAACTTTCCAATATGCATTAGGAATTAATTGAAAAGGGTATAAGGGACCTTAGCCTAAGGGTCTACATTTTTAGAAATTTTTGGATTATGGTCCAATTAAGGTTCCAATGGGCCAATTGGATTAATCCAAGTGTTGGGATGAGATAAATCCAAAGAATAAAAGAAAATACCCAAAAATGAGTAAATGCTCACATAAGATGAAGAGTTGACTGAGTACAAGGTTTATTAGTTTAAAATTGTGAGATATTACTAAAAAAATGAGATATTTTCAAATAATGATGCATTTTTGACACCTTAGTAAAGAGAGGGGGAATCTTGAGGTAGGTGCTTAATTCACATGTCTGGAAGGGTTTTTAATTTAGAAAATTTGTGATATTTTTATCTCTCCTTTCTCCTGGATCAAACCAAATCAAAAAGGGAGCCAAACTAGTCCAAATCTTGTCCAAATTGAGTCAAATTGAACCTCAAAAATTCTAGAATTTAGTTGGACTTGGTTAGTGGCCTCCCTCACCTATAAATAGACCCTTAGTCTTTTGTAAAAAAAATTGTGAGCTATACCATGCCAGTATTACATTAAAATAATCATATATTCTATTATCCCTTAAAGATCCTCTACTTTTGGGGAGCTTGAAGCTTTTCTCTCTCTCTTTAACAACTCTTGGAGCTCTCTTCTCCACTTACTAAACCAATTGATTGGTTGGGGGCTTCACTTCTAGAAAAAGAAGCAAGCTAATCCTCGAGGTAAGAATGAATTTTATGGTTTTTTGTTAATATTCTTAAATGACTTCTCTTCTCAACCCCTCTCAAGCTTGAGAAGGTTTTAATTGGTTGTTCAAATCAAGCTTTCCCTTAGAATTTTAATGTGTAATAAAGAGAAAGTTATTATTTATGCTTATTTTTAGAATGCTTTCTTATGTATATATCTCTCTCAAAAAGAATAGTCATGGGCCTATGGCTAATTCTTTAGCAAAAGAATGCTTCTCATTGATAAATTCTTAATTCGAAATCAAACTCTGAACTTGTTAAGCTAGAGAATAAGAAAATGGTATTTTTATGCTTTTATGTTAACAAAATAATGGTTAATTCTTTTCAATTATTTATAAGTAGTTAAAAACTACTTTAATTGATTCTAAATGGGAAAGAGATAATCCTATCAATTTGGAAAAAGAGAAATAATGGAAATAACTTAATTCTAGTATAATAATAATAATTAAGTTTATGATTATGGTTAAAATTATGATTTAAATTCATAGTTTAGATTTAAGCTTAATAATAGATCTTCTATCATATTTGCATTACAATGTTTTATTCTTTTAAGAAAAATTTGAGAATTATCAGTAATAGCAGCGAAGCTACGGTAAATTTTTCAAAAAATAATACATATCTTATTTTTAGGCATAATGATAAAAGAGGACTTCCTACCATATTCTAGGATTGGACATTCTATGAAAAAATGATGATTTTCATCATATTCATGAGAAATAATGTTTTTTATAATTATCCTTAATTAATTGATTAAGAGAAAAGAGTATTTTTCGGTAAATTTATGCAAAAAGAGTAATTCCCATGATATTTGAGAATCAAGTATTTAAATGGTAAAAGAGGAATTTTTGGTAAAAAAATTTTAATGCAAAAAGAGGAATTCCCATAGTATTTGAGATCCAAGTAATTAAATGGAAAAAGTGGAATTTTTGGTAAATTTATTTTATGTAAAAAGAGAAATTTCCATGATAATGGAGATCCAAGAAATTAAATGGTAAAAGAGGAATTTTTGGCATAATTCAAATTATGAGTATTTATCAAAAGTGAAATTTTGAGCGATATTAATTTTATTGGGAAATATGGGTAGAATTGATTTTTGTAAATCCCATGAATCTTTTACTCAAAAAGAAGAATATTGAATATATTTCACTTGAGAAGTTTGAGAAATAATATGAAAATATCCATCAAGAAAAAGTACCTTTAACTAGGCTAAGTAATTAGCAGAAACTTAGAAAAGTCCCATCGATATCGAAAGTAGAAAACAGTACTAAAAGTGGATGTGAATGTGATAAGATGTGAATGCGATGTGATAAGATGTGGATGTGAATGTGATAAGATGTGAATGCGATGTGATAAGATGTGAGTGGATGTGATGTGATGTAAATGGATGTGGATGTGAATGTGATAAGATGTGAATGCGATGTGATAAGATGTGAGCCGATGTGGATGAGATGTGATGTAATATAAATGGATGTGGATGTGAATGTGATAAGATGTGAATGTGATGAGATGTGAGTGGATGTGATGAGATATGGATGAGATGTGATGTTGTGTAAATGTGGATGTGGATGAGATGTGATGTGATGTGATGTAAATGGATGTGGATGAGCTATGATGTGATGTAAATCGATGTGGATGTGAATATGATGAGATGTGATGATATGTGAATGGGGGTGATGTGATGTAAATGGATGAGAATGAGATGTGAAGTGATAAATGTGCATGTGAATGAGATGTGATGATATGTGAATGGGAGTGATGTGATGTAAATGGATGAGAATGAGATGTGAAGTGATAAATGTGCATGTGAATGAATGGATGGATGTGGATAGATGTGAATGTGAATGAATGGATGGATGTGGATGAATGTGATGAGATATGGATAGATGTGATGAGATGCGAATGGATGTGATGAGATATGGATAGATGTGGATGTGATGTAATGTAGATGGAATGAATGAGATGTGGTGTGAATAGATGTGGACGTGATGTAATGTGGATGGAATGAATGTGATGTGATATGGATGGAATGAATGTGATGTGATAAGGATAGATGTGGATGGAATGTATGTGATGTGATGAGGATGCAATGTATGTGATGGATGTGAATGGGTGTGATGAATGTGATGGATGTGAATGGGTGTGATGGATGTGAATAGGTGTGATGGGTGTGATGAATGTGAATGGGTGTGATGAGATGTCAATGGATGCGATGAGATGTCAATGGATGTGAATGTGATATGATGATATCTTAATGGATGTGATGTAATGTGAATGGATGGATGAGATGTAAGACATATAAATGAGGATCTAGAAAAATGTGAATGGATGTGATGTGATGTGATATGGATCTATATAGATGTGAATGGATGAGATGTGAGGTGAATGGATGTGATGTGGATCAGGGTAGATATGAATGGATGAGATGTGATATGGATGGAATGTATGTAATGTGATGTGGATATGGGTAGATGTGAATGGATGAGATGTAATGAGGATGGATGTGACGTGATGTGAGATGAGGATCTGAATAGATGTAATTGCATGTGATGAGATGTGATGTGGATGAATGTGATGTGATGTGGATAGATGTGATGAGATGTAATATGATATGACTGGATGAGAATGGATGAAGACGATGGGAATACATATGACTGGATGTGAAATAAGCAATGTGAGTTGATGTAGAAGAATGTGGAATAACGAGAAATGATGTGGAACAATGTGGAAAGATCAGAGTTTGTTAGAAACTCTATTTATGACCTGTTTTTAAATGATTGTTTTATGTCAAGAATACTGGGGAAGCATTTTGACCATATTGTGAATGAGGTCGTGGAGACCTAAGTGATAAGGTTGCAACAGTTGACAGAGAGTCAACAGAGGATGTCTCGCATAGCAAGGTCGCGGTTGAGGTCTTGACCAGTCTAGGTTTGATTTAAATGGTGAGCTTCCGGTACGGTGGATGAAGGACCAAGGAAGCAGCCTATGAGTGAAGCGCTAGGTGACCTACGAAGGAACCTAGAGGGTGCTGACCATATGGTGATTGGGCTCTGGGTCACCGAAGATACCCATGCGTGCGTCGAGGAAGAAAATTGGAACAAGGAGTTAGAGTTGTTTTCTGAATTTGGGCATGGATCTGGTTGATTGGCCTTGCTGGTCCAACAGATGAGTCCATGGCTCTTTTATATGGATCTGTTGGTTGATCTTGTTGATCTTCAATGGAGAGTCCATCTCGATTTTCTTATATGATTATATTGTCAGGTACTATGAGAGCTAGGAACTATTGAAAAGGCCCTTCACTGAACATGTGTGGTGAGCGTTTTGGCTGCCAATGATGCCATAAGTACACCGATGAAGGAATGATCGGAAATTAGAATTCAAGCTAGATATTTTGGAGGATTATGATCAGTGATACTATGGTTTCATTAAAATGTTGTTTTAAAGACATGATAATATGTGAAACATGTAATTTCATATTGGGTGTGTAAGTGGTGTTTTAAAGACAGGTGAGTCTGTGAAACATGCAATTTCATATTGGGTGTATAAGTGGTGTTTTAAAGACAGGTGAGTCTGTGAAACATGCAATTTCATATTGGGTGTGTAAGTGGTGTGACTATCTTGAAGTTTGCTTGAAGCGCTGGCTAGGGGGCCTAGGAACTCTTTTCCCTAGTACCCGGGACAAAACATAACCAAATTTCTATATGGATACTATCACTACAGTGGTTGGGCCATGGGATTGGATGGGGTTAGGCTCAACTGATGGATCCCTAAAATGAGACTCAATTGTGTTAAGTTACGATAGTTGAAGTAAATCCCGGATAACCCTTGTTTTATGGAAAGGAATCAATGGTTGTGCCTCTTGCTGGAGGAAACAAGCGTTGGACTCTATGATCTAAGTGCAAGTCTTTTCCTTGATCTGACCATGTGACTTATGGGTTCGCTCGGATCAGTTTGGTTAGTTAAGGCTTTTGACTACGTTAGAGTAAAAATATCCTGGAGGAATCTCCTATGTTTGGTGGGCGAGGGAAGTTTTTCTGGGTTTGGTATTGGAAGAACCAAGGGATTAGTCTCTTCTCCGGATATCCATAGGCGAGGCCTCCAGTGAGAGGTTCTGCCCCTGTGCAAGAAGTACTACTTCTGCTGCTAGCACGCCCGAAATTCGTTGCATGGAGGGGGCAGTGATCTTTGAGTACACGTCGAATCACATCCATAGGCAAATGAGGAAATTGATCCCTTAGAAATACCTTTGCATAGGTTGTATATTCCTCTTCCTCGGTAACCCAATTTCTAAATTCTTAGAGCCATGCATCCATTTCTTTAGCCTTTCCCATAATTTCTATAACCCTATGTCTCCTTCCCATGGAGAAAGCTACTAGGCATGTGAAATAGCAAGATCGCCAGAAGTGTTGAGGCTAAACAAAGCCCCAAACCAATACTACACAAAAGACATGAAATTACAGAGAATAGGCTTTAAACACTCCCCACACATCATCATCATCATTTCAGATCACAGGGATAAGAAACATCCTATCTATCTCCATCACAGAACACAAAATCCAACATTACAACATTACAGGGATAGAATTCTAAAATCACAGGATAAACATAGAAACACAAAGAACACCAACCTTAACACCAAGGTTTCAGTTTCTTGCATTGTGTAATGCATGATCCAAAAGGTTACATTTAAAAATTGTAAGATTCCTCCCTAGCCTCTCAAGATATCCAGCATCTTCTCCTGTCATCAATCCCCTCTTCAGAAATATAAGAGATCTCGTCTCTACCTGTTTTGACATAGAGAGAGAAAATATTCTAGAGAGAGAATATTCAGATTTTGAATATTTTTGGATAGAAAAATATCTCATCTTATTAAAATAAGTTCCCCTGAAACAAAAATTCAAAAAGAATTTTCCAATGTACAATTGGAAATAGGTATAAAGGACCTTAGCCTAAGGGTCTAGATTTTTAGAAATTTTTGGATTATGGTCCAATTAAGGTTCCTATGGACCAATAAGATCAATCCATGTGTGGGGAGGAGATAAATCCAATTTTGTAAAAGATGATACCCAAAAATGAGTAAATTCTCACATAAGATGAAGAGTTGACTATGTACAAGGTTTATTAGTAAGAAACTATGAGTAATATCAAAAATATGAGATATTTTGGGTATCCAAAAATGAGTAAATGCTCACATAAGATAAAGAGTTGAAAATGTACAAAGTTTATTAGTAAAAAAACTATGAGCAATATCAAAAATATAAGATATTTTGGGTATCCAAAAATGAGTAAATACTCACATAAGATGAAGAGTTGAAAATGTACAAGGTTTATTAGTAAAAAAACTATGAGCAATATTAAAAATATGAGATATTTTGGGTATAATGATTCCATTTTGACACATATGTAAGGAAGGGGAGTCCATTAAAGGAGGTGCATATTTCACATGCTTGAATGAGTTTTAAACTCATAAAAATTGAGATATTTCATCTCTCCTCTCTCCTAATTCAAGTCTAGTTGCAAAAAGTTAGCTCAACTAACTTAAAAATGGTCAAAAATTGACCAAATTGAGTTGGAAAATTCTAGAATCAGTTTGTTTGGTTAGGAGCTCACTTTTTCCTATAAATAGAGGCCTTCCCCTTTTGTTGAAACTTAACAATGTTTAATGCATTGTTACTCTACTCCACACAAGCCAAGAACTATGAATTTAATTAATAATTCATTAGTTCTTGACATTTCCCTCTTCCAAAGATTGGTGGCCACTCTTGTTCAAACAAGAGTTGAACCCTCAAACCATCAAACCAAAGGAAAGCTATCAAGGTCTTTAGTAAGTTGGTGATTCTCTTTTTTTTATTTAAATGGTTTTTATGCTTTATGTCTTCTCTAAGAATGTTATGCCTCATTACAAAAAGGCATTCCCCTCTCTTCTCTAACAAAACCAACCATTCTCTATCCTAGGTGAATGGTTAATTGATTAATGTCAAGTTTTTCTTAATAATAATTATTTTATTATAAAAGTGTTATTTTTAGCATAATTGAATGACATGCATAGAGGTATGCATAAAAGATGATTATTTTATTATAAAAGTATTATTTTTAGCATAATTGAATGACATGCATAGAGGTATGCATAAAAGATGATTATTTTATTATAAAAGTGTTATTTTTAGCATAATTGAATTTCATGCATAGAGGTATGCATAAAAGATGATTATTTTATTATAAAAGTGTTATTTTTAGCATAATTGAATGACATGCATAGAGGGATGCATAAAAGATGATTATTTTATTATAAAAGTGTTATTTTTAGCATAATTGAATGACATGCATAGAGGTATGCATAAAAGATGATTATTTTATTATAAAAGTGTTATTTTTAGCATAATTGAAATTCATGCATAGAGGTATGCATAAAAGATGATTATTTTATTATAAAAGTGTTATTTTTAGCATAATTGAATTTCATGCATAGAGGTATGCATAAAAGATGATTATTTTATTATAAAAATGTTACTTTTAGCATAATTGAATTTCATGCATAGAGGTATGCATAAAAGATGAATATTTTATTCTAAAAGTGTAATTCCTACTAAATTGAATTTATGCATAGGAAGATGCATAAAAGATTGATTTTTAATTCCTACTAAATTGAATTTATGCATAGGAAGATGCATAAAAGATTGATTTTTAATTCAAAAGTATCTTTCTCATCTAAATTGAATTTATGCATAGGAAGATGCATAAAAGATGGAATTTTAATTCAAAGTGTCATTCTCATTTAAAATAAATTTATGCATAGGAAGATGCATAAAAGATTGATTTTATTCGAAAATGTTAGTTATCCTTAAACGGAATTTATGCATAAATAGATGTGTGATGAAATCTTATATCAAATATGAGAATTCTCTTGTATTCTATATATAGATATGGGAAATGATAAGATGTGATAAGATGTGATAAGATGCATATGAGATGAGTTAGGATGTGATAAGATGAGTTTGAGAAATTGCTTAACTTAAAATTCCGTGGAGGAATGTTGATAAAGAAATTTTTTGGTTTGATGGACCATTATCGTGTTAATGATATAATCTGAATGAATTGTTATTTAATGATGAGTTCTATATAAGGGATATTTTATCCCAGTATTCTGTTGGGTTGACCAGAATATAAGGAACCTCAGAATAAATTGGATCTTAAGAAAAAGAGTTGTCCTCTACCTTGAGAGATGAGGACATCTCGCACTTTTTTAAGTGGGGTAGAATGTAAGATTCTCCCCCAACCTTCGAGGTATACAGGAGTAAGAACCTCCCTTTCTGATCTTATAATTATTCCCTCTCTAAAATAAAAGAAAATCCTGTTTAAAAAGGAAGACTCTTTCCCCAGAATATTTCTTAGGAGCCCACCTGTTTTAAGGATTCAGAACGATGAGTTCAGAAGTGAGAACCGGTGTTTTGGATACCAAGGTTTTGGTCTTCATTCGAGTACGGCCCAAAAGAAGTTCCTTATCTCTTGGGAAGTATAGGAAGTTATCCCCTAGATATTGTGGACCATATCGGAATTCAATGAAAGTAGGTGACTTAGCCTACGAGCTTTTTCTACCTCATCATCTCAAAGTTCATATTGTATCTCATCTAAACCTTCTATAGAAATATGTGCCAAACCCAAATCATGAAAAGACGGTAAAACTTCAGTGGCAAGATACCCGTTGGCTTCTAGGTTACGCTAGTTCCTTCTTTTATATAAGTCGTAACTCTTACTTGTCACTCGCAGTAATCTTACTCCCATCGATTCCCTTTCTTCCTTAGTCTCCTTTATGGCTTGGCAACAAGAATTAGTTTTATCCATGATGATTTCTCACCTTCAAGATGCAAGCGAGTCTGTGAAAAAGAAGGATTTTATAGCACTGTATGAGCGCTCACTTTTCCCTCACTTGGGAACTTCTGTAGCTCAGACCAAATGGTGGACCTGTCGAGACATAACTAGGGTAACACCGTGGGGTCGGCAGCACTTTCGTAACAATATCCGCTTGGCTATGGTTATTGAAGCTTTGGGTTTGGGTCCCCAATACTATTGCATGATGAGTTCAAGGCATGGTGGATTTTCTGAGCGGGTCTTCTTACTTGCGTGTTTTCTTCCTCACCAGAAGATATGCCTTTATCCCAATTTCGGCTTGCCTCTTAGAGGTCCTTTTATTAGGTCACCTCATACCAATGAGATAGGTACGGCAATAACCGACCGAATTATTCCCAGAAATGAATTACCTTATACGTGTGCTGCTTGTGAGTACTACTTTTGTGACCATACGATGGACGGGCTTATGGAATTGTAAAAAGTTCTTCTATCTTGCTGTATATGTTCCAAGAGTGAATAAAGTTGAAATCTTTGTTCTTGTCTTGAGTCTTGCTCTCTTTGAGACTTTTCTTGGTGGTTAATTTTAATTAAATTTTCTCTCAGTCTCATATTCGTGCATCTTGTGAAATTATCCCCAGTTTGCGAGATGAGGACATCTCGCGTTTTTCAAGTGGGAGAGAATGTAAGATTCCTCTCCAGCCTCTCAAGATATCCAGCATCTTCCCCTGTAATCAATCCCCTCTTCAGAAATATAAGACATCTCGTCTCTACCTGTTTTGACATAGAGAGAGAAAATATTCTAGAGAGAGAATATTCATATCTTGAATATTTTTGGATAGAAAAATATCTCATCTTATTAAAATAAGTTCCCCTGAAACAGAAATTCAAAAAGAATTTTTCAATGTGCAATTGGAATTAATTGGAAATAGGTATAAAGGACCTTAGCCTAAGGATCTAGATTTTCAGAAATTTTTGGATTATGGTCCAATTAAGGTTACTATGGACCAATAAGATCAATCCATGTGTGGGGAGGAGATAAATCTAATTTTGTAAAAGATGATAACCAAAAATGAGTAAATGCTCACATAAGATGAAGAGTTGACTATGTACAAGGTTTATTAGTAAGAAACTATGAGTAATATCAAAAATATGAGATATTTTGGGTATCCAAAAATGAGTAAATGCTCACATAAGATGGAGTTGAAAATGTACAAGGTTTATTAGTAAAAAAACTATGAGCAATATCAAAAATATGAGATATATTGGGTATCCAAAAATGAGTAAATACTCACATAAGATGAAGAGTTGAAAATGTACAAGGTTTATTAGTAAAAAACTATGAGCAATATTAAAAATATGAGATATTTTGGGTATAATGATTCCATTTTGACACATATGTAAGGAAGGGGAGTCCATTAAAGGAGGTGCATATTTCACATGCTTGAATGAGTTTTAAACTCATAAAAATTGAGATATTTCATCTCTCCTCTCTCCTAATTCAAGTCTAGTTGCAAAAAGTTAGCTCAACTAACCTAAAAATGGTCAAAAATTGACCAAATTGAGTTGGAAAATTCTATAATCAGTTTGTTTGGTTAGGAGCTCACTTTTTCCTATAAATAGGGGCCTTCCCCTTTTGTTGAAACTTAACAATGTTTAATGCATTGTTACTCTACTCCCCCAAGCCAAGAACTATGAATTTAATTAATAATTCATTAGTTCTTGACATTTCCCTCTTCCAAAGATTGGTGGCCACTCTTGTTCAAACAAGAGTTGAACCCTCAAACCATCAAGCCAAAGGAAAGCTATCAAGGTCTTTAGTAAGTTGGTGATTCTCTTTTTTTGATTTAAATGGTTTTTATGCTTTATGTCTTCTCTAAGAATGTTATGCCTCATTACAAAAAGGCATTCCCCTCTCTTCTCTAACAAAACCAACCATTCTCTATCCTAGGTGAATGGTTAATTGATTAATGTCAAGTTTTTTTTAATAATAATTATTTTATTATAAAAGTGTTATTTTTAGCATAATTGAATGACATGCATAGAGGTATGCATAAAAGATGATTATTTTATTATAAAAGTGTTATTTTTAGCATAATTGAATGACATGCATAGAGGTATGCATAAAAGATGATTATTTTATTATAAAAGTGTTATTTTTAGCATAATTGAATTTCATGCATAGAGGTATGCATAAAAGATAATTATTTTATTATAAAAGTGTTATTTTTAGAATAATTGAATGACATGTATAGAGGTATGCATAAAAGATGATTATTTTATTATAAAAGTGTTATTTTTAGCATAATTGAATGACATGCATAGAGGTATGCATAAAAGATGATTATTTTATTATAAAAGTGTTATTTTTAGCATAATTGAAATTCATGCATAGAGGTATGCATAAAAGATGATTATTTTATTATAAAAGTGTTATTTTTAGCATAATTGAATTTCATGCATAGAGGTATGCATAAAAGATGATTATTTTATTATAAAAATGTTACTTTTAGCATAATTGAATTTCATGCATAGAGGTATGCATAAAAGATGAATATTTTATTCTAAAAGTGTAATTCCTACTAAATTGAATTTATGCATAGGAAGATGCATAAAAGATTGATTTTTAATTCAAAAGTATCTTTCTCATCTAAATTGAATTTATGCATAGGAAGATGCATAAAAGATGGAATTTTAATTCAAAGTGTCATTCTCATTTAAAATAAATTTATGCATAGGAAGATGCATAAAAGATTGATTTTATTCGAAAATGATAGTCATCCTTAAACGAAATTTATGCATAAATAAATGCGTAATGAAATCTTATATCAAATATGAGAATTCTCTTGTATTCTATAAATAGATATGGGAAATGATAAGATGTGATAAGATGCATATGAGATGAGTTAGGATGTGATAAGATGAGTTAAGAAGTGATAAGATGTGTATGGGATGAGGTAAGAAGTGTATGTGATGGGATAAGATATATATGGGTTGTGATAGGGTGAGAATATGGATGTGGATGTGGATGCATGAGTATGGATGTATGGATGTGAATGTGGATGGGTTTGTATGGATGTATGAATGTGGATGTGGATGCATGGATGTGAATATGGATGTGTATGTATGGATGTATGCATGTAAATGTGGATGTATGAATGTGGATGTGGATGTATGGATGTGAAATGTGGATGTGGATGTGGATGTATGGATGTGAATGTGGATATGTATGTATGGATGTATGCATGTAGATGTGGATGCATGAGTATGGATGTATGGATGTGAAAGTAGATGGGTATGTATGGATGTATGAATGTGGATGTGGATGTATAGATGTGAATGTGGATGTGTATGTATGGATGTATGCATGTAGATGTGAATGTGGATGTGGATGAGTATGTATGGATGTATACATGTAGATATGGATGTATGCATGTAGATGTGAATGTGGATGTGGATGAGTATGTATGGATGTATGCATGGAGATATGGATGTATGCATGTAGATGTAGATGTATGGATGTGAATGAGAAAGTAGATATGGATGTATACATGGAGATGTGGATGTATGCATGTAAATGTAGATGTATGGATGTGAATGTGAATGTGGATATGGATGTATACATGGAAATGTGGATGTATGCATGTAGATGTAGATGTATGGATGTGAATGAGAATGTAGATGTGGATGTATACATGGAAAGGAGGATGTATGCATGTAGATGTAGATGTATGGATGTGAATGAGAAAGTAGATATGGATGTATACATGGAGATGTGGATGTATGCATGTAAATGTAGATGTATGGATGTGAATGTGAATGTGAATGTGGATATGGATGTATACATGGAAATGTGGATGTATGCATGTAGATGTAGATGTATGGATGTGAATGAGAAAGTAGATGTGAATGTATACATGGAAATGTGGATGTATGCATGTAGATGTAGATGTATGGATGTGAATGAGAATGTAGATATGGATGTATACATGGAGATGTGGATGTATGCATGTAGATGTAGATGTATGGATGTGAATGAGAATGTAGATGTGGATGTATACATGGAAATGTGGATGTATGCATGTAGATGTAGATGTATGGATGTGAATGAGAATGTAGATGTGGATGTATACATGGAGATGTGGATGTATGCATGTAGATGTAGATGTATGGATGTGAATGAGAATGTGGATGTGGATGTATACATGGAGATGTGGATGTATGCATGTAGATGTAGATGTATGGATGTGAATGTGAATGTGGATGTGGATGTGGATGTATACATGGAGATGTGGATGTATGCATGTAGATGTAGATGTATGGATGTGAATGAGAATGTGGATGTGGATGTATACATGCGGATATGGGATTGGATGTATGATGTGGATGTACGAACAGGGATGTGTATGTAGAATAATGAATGTGAATGTGTATGTGAATTAATGTGTCATCGATATGAGGGAATGGATGAGAATGAGTACACCTTGAATGGAATGTGGAATAAGTAATGTGGATTGAGGAAGGATAATGTGGAAAGACGAGAGTTCGATATAGAAACTGTATTTTGTGACTGTTTTGTAAATGACTGTTTTATGTCAAGAATGCTGGGGAAGCATTTTGACCATTTTGTGGATTAAAGTCATGGAGACCTAACTGATAAAGTTGCAACTGCTGACGGAGAGTCAATGGAGGACGTCTCGCGTAGCAAGGTCGGCCGAGGTCTTGACCAGCGTCGGTTCGATTTAAATGGTGAGCTTTCGGTACGGTGGATGAGGGACCAAAGAAGCGGCCTATGAGTGAAGCGCTAGGTCACCTGCGAAGGATCCTAGAGGGTGCTGACCATACGGTGCTCGGGCTCTAGGTCGCCGAAGATACCCACACGTGCGTCGTGGAAGATATTGGAACAAGGAATAAGAGTTGTTTTCTGAAACCGGGCATGGATCTGGTTGATTGACCTTGCTGGTCCTGAGTCCATGGCTCTTTTATATGGATCTGATGGTTGATCTTGCTGATCTTCCACGGAGATTCCATTCTGTTATGTGAATATATTGCCGGTTACTATGAGCTAGGAACTATGAAAAAGGCCCCTGAGTGAACAAGTGGTGAGCGTTCTGGTTGCCAATGATGCCATAAGTATACCGATGAATGAATGACTGGAAATAAGGATTCAACTAGAGACTTTGAGAATTGTCATCAATGACATAATGGTTTCATTAAAGGATTGTTTTAAAGTTAGCTGATGCTAAGAAAAAGGCAATTTTCATATTGGGTGTGTAAGTGGTGTGGCTAGTTTTATGTTTGCATAAACTTCCGGCTAGGGGGCCTTGGAACTCTTTTCCTTGGTACCCGGGACAAAACCTAACCAAATTCTTAATTGGATCCCATCACTATAGTGGTTGGGTGGTTGGCTAACCCATGGGACTGGATGGGGTTAGGCTGGACTGATGGATCCGTAAATCGAGACCCAATTTTTGTTATTACGATAGATAAAGTAAATCCCGGATAGTAATTGTTCTATGGATAAGAATCAACGGTTGTGCCTTTTGATGGGAAAAAAAGCGTTGATCCCAATGATCCAAGTGCAAGTTTCTTCCTTGATCCGACCGAGTATCTTTATAGGTGCAGTCGGATCAGCGTGATCAGTAATGATCTTGACTACGTTAGAGTAAAAAGTTATCCTGGTGGAATCGTCCGTGCTTTCTGGGTAAGGGAAGTTTTTCCGGGTTCGGTTTTGGAAAAACCGACAAATTAGTCTCTTGTCCAGATATCCGTGGTGGATGAGGCCCCGAGTGTGGGATCCTAGCCCACGCAAGAAGTGCTACTTCCAGTGGTAGTACCCCGAATCCGTTGTGCGGTGGGGACAGGGATCTCACAAATATAAAGCCCAAAATGACGTCTCCCGAAATCTCAGGTAAAAAGACTAATGTTCAAAAGTATCTAAGAAGTACCAAGGTAAAGCCTAGGCTTTACAATGGACCACCATCTATTAGTACTTCTGCTATGTCCACTACTCTAGCCAACTAGGCCTGGATCATTGGGATGGCTTTATCATAAATTGGGGATTCCTTAGAGAGGGTTTTTGTCTTCTTTATGTGCATGCCTTCCAATGGCTACAAGGGTGACATCTTCTCTTCTTGAGGCATTAGTCGGCACATCAGGTGCTCCTTGAAGCTTTTGGTACCAGTGTGAGAAGTTGTTCCACCAACATATAAATCGGTACCGCTTCAGATCTTCCCATAGATCATATGGTTGCGTTTCTGGTTTCGTGAGCCTACTTTAGATTTTCCCTTACTCTTCCCCAACCATCGTACGTGAACATGATTTGATGGTGACCAAAACCCCCCCACATGCTCACAAAGTCTGGTCAACATCAGAGCATCTTTGGGTTATCAAACATGCATTGAGTGCGGATTTTTCAAGGCTCTTAGTGATTGAGAGGCACCATGGAAATCCCACTCTTTTCCATGCCATCGTACCCAAACATTCTCCGATGGTGACCAAACTTCGCGAGCATGTGGGGGGGATCTCGCTCTTCCCTATGTTCCCCCCACATGCCCGCAAAGTTTAGTCTCACCATCGGAGCATGTTTGGGTACGATGGCATGGGGAAGAGCGAAATTTTCCATGGCCTCTAGAGCACTAAGAGACTTGAAAAATCTAAGTGATAACCCAAATATCATCCGATGGTGACCAAACTTTTGGAGCATGTGGAGGGGGGTCCCCTCCCACATGCTCGTTGCAAAGTTTGGTCACACCATCGGGGCATGTCTACGTACAATGGTAGGAGGAAGAGTAGGATTTTCCATGCCCTCTAGAGCACTAAGAGACTTGAAAAATTATTATTGGGTGCTAATTGATAACCCAAACATCGTCTCTATTTTGAAAAAACCTTTGCGAGCATGTGGGGGGGGCACATGGTCGCAAAGTTTGGTCATCATAGAAGAATGTTTGGGTACGATGGCATGGGGAAGAGTGGGATTTTCAATGACCTCTAAAGCATTAAGAGACTTGAAAAATCTCCACTAGGTGATAATTAATTACCTAAACATCATTTGAGGTGACCAAACTCTTTGAACATGTAGGGGGGGTCCCACCCCACATGGTCGCAAAGTTTGGTCACCATAGGAGCATGTTTGGATACGATGGCATGGGGAAGAGTGGGATTTTCCTTGGCCTCTCGAGCAGTGAGACTTGGAAATTCTACACTGGCACTAATTGATAACCCAAACATCGTCCAATGGTGACCAAACTTTGTGAGCATGTGGGGGGGTCTCCTACCCCCCCACATGCTTGCAAAGTTTGGTATCACCATTGGAGCATGTTTGGGTACAATGGCATGGGAAAGAGCAAGATTTTTCCACGTCCTCTAAATCACCAAGAGACTTGAAAAATCTACATTGGGCACTAATTGATAACCCAAAAATTGTTCGATAGGGGTGACCAAACTTTGCGAGCATGTGGGGGGTCCCCTCCCACATGCTTGAAAAGTTTGGTCATATGATTGGAGCATGTTTGAGTACGATGGCATGGGGAAGAGAAATATTTTCCATGGCCTCTCGAGCACTAAGAGACTTGAAACATACACATCATTGGGCTCTCATTTATAACCCAAACATTGTCTCTGTGGGGTGAACAAAACTCTGCGAGCATGTGGAGGGGGGTCCCCTGCCCACATCCTCACAAAGTTTGGTCACCATCGGAGCATATTTGGGAAAGATGGCCTAGGGAAGAGTGTGATTCCATGCCCTCTAGAGCACTAAGAGACTTGAAAAATCCACAGTGGGCAATAATTGATAACCCCCCCTACATGCTCCGAGGTGGCTCCGAGGTGGGGTCCCCCCCCCACATGGTCACAAATTTTGGTCACCATCGGACCACGTTTGAGTACGATAGCATGGGAAAGAGTGAGATTTTCCATGGCCTCTCAAGCACTAAGAGACTTGAAAAGTCCGAATTGGACACTAATAATTGATAACCTAAACATCTTATGAGGTGACCAAACATTGGGAGCATGTGGGGGGTCCCCCCCAGATGCTACGATGGCATGAGGAAGAGCGGGATATTCCATGGCCTCTCGAGCACTAAGAGACTTGAAAAATCTACACCAGGGCACTAATTCATCACCCAAATATCATTCGATTGTGACCAAAATTTTCAAGCATGTGTCCCCCCCCCCACATGCTCACAAAGTCTGGTCACCATTGGAGCATATTTTGGTACGATGGCATGTGGAAGAGCGCAATTTTCCATGGCCTCTCGAGCACTAAGAGACTTGAAAAATCCGTATTGAGCATTAATGGATAACCCAAACGTTTTTCGAGGGTAACCAAACTTTGCGAGTGTACCAAATTTTCGAGCACTCGCAAAGTTTGGTCACCATCCGAGCATGTTTGGGTATGATGGCATGGGGATGAGTGGGATTTTCCATAGCCTCTTAAGAACTAAGAGACTTGAAATATCTACACTAGGCACTAATTGATAACCCAAACAATGTGTGATGGTGAAAAACCTTTGTGTCTTAGTGCTCCAGTGGCCATGGAAAATCCCACTCTTCCCCATGCCATCGTACCCAAACATGCTCCGATTTGGTGACCAAACTTTGAAAGTATGTGGGGGGGGGACCCCACATGCTACCTATAAACCCATAAAAACAAGTCTTAGTTATTTTTTTCTTTAATATGTTCTAGTGAATTTAGTTTATCGAATCCTTGAGAGCTATAAGTACTATATGTAGAGCCAATAGAGCTATCATGCCGACTTAAACTGTGCATCACATCCATCTGACCAAACCCATCTCTGGCACCATGTGACCCTAAACTCTCGTAAAAATTTCTCATGGAGATAAAAATAATGTTGCACAAAATGTGCATCATGTGAATGATCATCATTGATATAGAAATGATAGTCTCGAATAATGACATAGGAATTAGGGGTACTCGCTATCCCATCTACTTGCACCTGTGCATGTCGATAGCTAATGTGAACCATAATAACAACCTAGTGAGGTAAGGGAGAGAGATGATTAGGACATAAAAATTAAATTAAGCAATATAGCTCAAACATGAAACAAATATTATGAAATATAACCATTACCTGCTACTACGAGAAGTAATACTCAAATTGTATCTCCTCAAAAGGTGTGAAGGTATAGTTCTCTGCAAAATCAACCACACAAATATGACCAAACCAATAGGAAACTCTGTTAGGCATGCTTGGAACTGACAATCTTGCAACTTGGCGCAATAACTGTGCCATATATAGGGGTAGGTCTGCTCCCTAAATTTGGTTGTGAAGTGACAACATGGTGTATGTTTGTCCATGACCTACAACTTCTTGTACTACCCACCACTCTGGAGCTTGTGTATCACATACTTATAAAGTCACCATGGCACTATCTCTTGGTCACTTGCATAAATATCTACCATCTGTAGATGTGCAAGTGAACCACATGATGTGCAATTGTTGCTCTCCACACAAGGCATCATATGGAAATGGGCATCCTCTGTGCGTGCACACAAAAGAGAGTGGATGAAATCACGAGGACTACGAGGCAACTCTTTATGCCCACTAAGAGAACGGAACACGCCATAAAAAAGTTAGAATTCAACATGCTAGCCACAATAACATGTGTCACGTTGTTGCGTGAGTACCTCATAAACCAAGGCTTAAACCCCTCAAATGACCTTTGCCCAATTTTAAGGTTTGGATATGATGCCATAAACTGAGAATACAACTCTAATTGCATCATTTCAAGAAATCAAGCATCGTGCTTAATGAACACTCCTCTTGTGACTCTCTCATGCAAAGCTTTCTTCAAAATTGGTGAGGTATGCTGATTTTCCTCCCAAAACCTTTCTACCAAGGCTCTAGTGGTTTTATCTAGTAGGCGATCATGCCTAGCTACACAACCACACTACTCACCCACAAAGCACCAGCCTCATTGGCATCTAAACTTTGCCATCTAATAGACCCAACTCTAAGTACATGTGGTGCTATGGGAAGGATGGGAGATGTGACACTCACCTTACCCTTCATTTGGGAGCTACTTATGGCTCCCACTCTAACTCGTCGAGCAGTGAAACCGTTCACAGAGTTCCTCTTCTTGTTAACTATATAGGAACACTTTGTAGCATTGTGACACGAAGTTGGGGTTTGGACTTCGGTCACTGGACTTCGGTCACTTCTCAGAATCAAAACACACTTGTATGAAACCTCACAGTCTCCTCACCTCCCTTTCTCTCCCTAGGTTAAGATAAAGATATACACATCAAAGGTGAGATCATAATTCATGGAAGGGAAGATGAAAGGCTCCGGAGAAGCAAGGATTTCTTCCAGTCTTGTAGCTCCAAACAAGAGGGCGGTTCTTTGTTGGAAGAAAATCTTCCGACTCAGGATTATGTGAACGGAAACATACGGGGAATATTGGTGAGGTTCATCCGTTCGTCCACATTACATCACATCCACATCTATTCACATCACATCTCATTCATTCCATATACATTACATCACATCCACATCTATCCATATCTCATCACATCCATCCACATCCATCCATTCATTCACAGTCACATCTATCCACATCCATCCAGTCAATCACATGAACATTTATCACTTCACATCTCATTCTCATCCATTTACATCGCATCACCCCCATTCACATATCATCCCATCTCATTCACATCTAATCACATTCACATCCACATCCATTTACATCACATCACATCTCATCCACATCCATTTACATCACATCATATCTCATCCACATCTATTTACACCACATCACATGTCATCCACATCTCATCACATCCACTCACATCTCATCACATTCACATCTTATCACATTAACATCCACATCCATTTACATCACATTACATCTCATTCACTCACATCTTATCACATCGCATTCACATCTTATCACATCCACATCCACATCCATTTACATCACATCACATCCACTCACATCTTATCACATCGCATTCACATCTTATCACATCGCATTCACATCTTATCACATCCATTTACATCACATCACATCCACTCACATCTTATCACATCGCATTCACATCTTATCACATTCACATCCACTTTTAGTACTGTTTTCTACTTTTGATACCAATGGGACTTTTCTAAGTTTATGCCAATTTCTTAGCCTAGTTACAGGTACTTTTTCTCGATGGATATTTTCATATTCTTTCTCAAATTTCTCAAGTGAAATATATTCAATATTCTTCTTTTTGAGTAAATGATTCATGGGATTTACAAAAATCAATTCTATCCATATTTTCTAATAAAATTAATAATGCTCAAAATTCCACTTTTAATAAATACTCATAATTTGAATTATGCCAAAAATTTCCCTTTTACCATTTAATTTCTTGGATCTCAATTATCATGGGAATTCCTCTTTTTGCATAAAATAAATTTACCAAAAATTTCTCTTTTTCCATTTAAATACTTAAATCTTAAAAATCATGGGGATTCCACTTTTTGCATAAAAATAAATTCACCAAAAGTCATCTTTTACCATTTAAATACTTGATTCTCAAATATCAATGGAATTCCTGTTTTTGCGTAAATTTACCAAAAATTACTCTTTTCTCTTAAATATTAATTAAGCATAATTATATAAAAAAATATTTCTCATGAATATGATAAAAATCATTCTTTTTGCATAGAATGTCCAATCCTAGAATATGGTAGGACGTTCTCTTTTAACATTATGCAAAAAAATAAGATATGTATTATTTTTTGAAAATTTTGCCATAGCTTCGCTACTATTATTGATAATTCTCAAATTATTCTTAAAAGAATAAAACATTGTAATGCAAATATGATAGAAGATCTATTCTTAAGCTTAAATCTAAGCTATGAATTTAAATCATAATTTTAACCATAATCATAAACTTAATTATGATTATTCTACTAGAATTAAGTTATTTTCATTATTTCTCTTTTTTCAAATCGATAGGATTATCTCTTTCCCATTTAGAATCAAGTAAAGTAGTTTTTAACTACTTATAAATAATTTAAAAGAATTAACCTCTATTTTGTTAACATAAAAGCATAAAAATACCATGTTTCTATTCTCTAGCTTAACAAGCTTAGAGTTTTATTTCGAATCAAGAATTTATCAATGAGAAGCATTCTTTTGCTAAAGAATTAGCCATAGGAATGACTATTCTTTTTAAGAGAGAGATATACATAAGAAATCATTCTAAATAAACATAAAGATTAACTTTTTCTTTATTACACATTAAAGATTAACTTTTTCTTTATTACACATTAAAATTCTCTAGCTTAACAACCTTAGAGTTTTATTTTGAATTAAGAATTTATCAATGAGAAGCATTCTTTTACTAAAGAATCAGCCATAGGAATGACTATTCTTTTTGAGAGAGAGATATACATAAGAAATCATTCTAAATAAGCATAAAGATTAACTTTTTCTTTATTACACATTAAAATTCTTAGGGAAAGCTTGATTTGAACAACCAATTAGAAACTTCTCAATCTTGAGAGGGATTGAGAAGAGAAGTCATTTGAGAATATTAACAAAAAACCATAAAATTCATTCTTACTCTCAAGGATTAGCTTGCTTCTTTTTCTAGAAGTGAAGCCCCCAAACAATCAATTGGTTTAGCAAGTGGAGAAGAGAGCTCCAAGAGTTGTTGAAGAGAGAGAGAGAAGCTCCAAGCTTCCCAAAAGTAGAGGATTTTTAAGGGATAATAAAAAATATGATTATTTTAATGTAATACTGGCAGGGTATAGCTCACAGATTTTTTTACAAAAGACTAAGGGTCTATTTATAGGTGAGAGAGGCCACTAACCAATTCCCAGTAGGTTCTAGAATTTTCCATGTTCAGTTTGACTCAATTTAGACAAGATTTGGACCAGTTTGTCTCCCTTTTTTATTTGGTTTGATCTAGGAGAGAGGAGAGATAAAAATATCACAATTTTTTTGAATTAAAAGCCCTTCCACATGTGAATTAGGTGCCTACCTCAAGATTCCACCTCTCCTTTACCAAGGTATTAAAAATGCATCATTATTCCAAATCATTATTCCAAACTAATAAACCTTGTACTAAGTCAACTCTTCATCTTATGTGAGCATTTACTCATTTTTGGGTATTTTTTTTATTATTTGGATTTATTTCATCCTAACACTTGGATTAATCCAATTGGCACATTGGAACCTTAATTGGACTATAATCCAAAAATTTCTAAAAATGTAGACCGTTAGGCTAAGGTCCATTATACCCTTTTCAATTAATTCCTAATGCAAATTGGAAAGTTCATTTTGAACTTCTATTTCAGGGGAATCCATTTTAGACACTAGGAGGATTTTTATATCCAAAGATATCTAAATTTTAGATTATCTCTCTCTAGACATTTTCTCTCTCTAGGCCAAAGCATGGTAAAACAAGATCTTTCTTCTACTTCAGAGAGGGGAATAATTTCAAGAACAGAAGAAGGGGAGGTTCTTTCACCTTTTCATGTCAAAAGCTAGAGGGAGGAATCTTACAGATACAGGCAATCGTTTGGAAGACACAGAGGAAAAAATTTCTTCCAGGGGCTTTGGAATAGTGAATTCTCCAAGTAAGGCCCAAAGGTTTCTAGAGAATTGTTATTACCATCAGTTTCATCACAAGTGCCGATTTGTGGGTGAAAATGTAGATGGGTGAGGAGGAACAATATTTCGCAGAACATTTGATCATGGGTATGGCACACAATTCAAAATTAGGTTGTGAAAGATTACCATCTCTGGCAGAGCATCCAAATGAAGGAAGCAATCCACCTAATTCACCACCAGTAATGGAGGACTTGGATGAGGACGTCATTTCCCCTAAATCTGCAGGAGATGAGGAAAGAGCATCAGCAAATGATGAAATTACTAGGGGAGTGGCAAGGCTTCTTGGCACAAGAGCACTTTGCTTAATTGCTAAGGGAAAAAAGATCTTTGAATTTCAATCCATTACCACAGTTACCTCCAAAAGAAGAAGACCACCACCAATGATGCAAGCAAATACTCCACCACCTGGTGCCCCAGCAAACCCCAAGGTTGGCCCAGCCAAATTCAATGGCTCAAAGAAAGCTAATGCTGATAGCCATGTTGGTCAGTTTGAAACCAGATGGCAGGCTACTGGTTTTGGTATGTACCCAGATGAAGTGAAGAAGGAACACTTTGCTACTACATTGGAAGGTCATGCACAATGGGATAGTTTACTCAATATGGATTACAACATTTCCCAAATTATAATGCTCTGAAAGAAGCCTTTCTTGTGAGGTAAAATAAAGAGAAAACCCTTGAAGATATCCTCAAGAAGCTTAGGGAGCTGAAACAGGGAGAGATAGGGGTGGAGGATTATGCCTAAAAATTTAAAATTTGTACAATAGGTTGTTGGCAACTACTGAACAGTTAGGAGAACATTTCTACAAGGGCCTAAGAACAAGACTTCAAAGTTATGTGGCAGGCAGAGACATTCAGAATGCAAATGACTTTAATAACCTGGTGAATACAACACTCAGGGCAAAAAGAAGATTAGGACTACCTTACAAAAGGAAGAAGCAGTTAGAAGATTTTGATGAAGATTCAAAAGCAAAAAAGAGTGATTCTGATGAAGATTCTGATGAAGATTCAAAAGCAAAAAAGAGTGATTCAGAGGATGAGGATGATAACTCTCTGAAAACTCAGATGATGAGGATTGGAGTGAGAAGAAAACGAAACTAAAGAAGAACAAGAGGAAGCAATAAATCAAGAAGAAAAACAACAAGAAAATCAAAATAGTCAAGGAGGATGATTTGGAGAAGAAGATTCTTGACAATATTAAAGTCCTGGGAATGGCACCAGTGGGTGAGGCATCTAGGCCATATTGTGAGATCGGCCAAAAGCTAGATCATATGTCAACCAATTGTTGGTATAATCCACAGTATAGGGGGAGAGTTCCACCCAAGATTGTTCACATGAACCAGTAAGCAACTCCTCAAGCCAATCAGGTTGGAGTTGAGCAGAATAGGAGGGTTGTTGGGCCTCCAAGGAGAAATCAAAACCGAGATCAGTATCAACCTATGACTTTGAATCAAAACCCTCAATGGGGTAATCAAAATCCTCATTGGGGAGGTCAACATAGGAATTTCAATAACAACAACAATCAAAATAGAAATACGAACTTTAATTATTGTGGCTTGCCAAGTCTTAGGTAGGGTCCAAGATGTGAGCTTTGGTGTAAGCATAAAAATGAAAGGGAAATTCCAATTGTCAGGTATAATGAAAGACAAAAAGGGAATCAAAATCAAGAGAATTAGCCCCCTGCTCAATTGAATGCAGTAATGTTGGAAGAAATTAATAAAGGATCAGCAAGACAAGAAAAACATGGGGAAGTGACCAAAAAATACATTGGAAGTGTGATTGTACACAATGCATGGAAATAGAGGATGTTCAGGATGTGGATTCAATGGCAATTACTAGGTCAAAAAATCAGGGTAGCAAGAAGTCCCCTGAAGTTTCAGCAAAAAAGGAAGATCCCATTGAATGGGAAGCTCAGAAGGGAATTAGAATAGGAGTCATAAAATAGTTGAACAAAGTTCAGGGAAGATAGGAGGAGCAACCTGTTATACCAGTGTTACCCTCTCAGGATGTGGCTACATTGCCAATATATCATAAAAGAAGGTTGGAAATGAAGCAAGACTCTACCCCAGGTGATGAGAGCTTATTCCAAGCTTTGATGAAAGCTCAATTGCATTTAACTCTGGAACAAGTTCTGAGCTTGGACCCAGTATTTAAGGAAAAGCTTATGGCGAAGTGGAAGGTTGGCAATGTGTTAGGAGTTCTGAAAGATGGTGTAGGGGTTCCACCACCAGAACCATCCCAAGTAGAGGATGTTGATTACAGAGTCCTGGTGTGTTGGATGTTAAACTTGGAAACGTCAATATTAAGGGAGCCTTATTGGGATGGAGGTTCAGGTGTCAATATCCTTCCAGAATCAATTTGTAGAAAATTGGGGATTTCTAAATTTGACGATGCACCCTTTCAGGTGAAAATGGCGGATCAGAGGAGGGTACAACCTCTGGGAATTATCAGAGGGCAGAACTTGCAGGTTGCTAGATTGAATTTTACAGTAAATTTTGTTGTCCTGAAACTTGAAGGATCAGAAAATCATCGATCAAAGTTAGATTCAGATTTTTCTAAGTCAAATATTGGTGGAAAAGATTATCAACCAAGTTTGGGAATGTAAGATTCACGGTTACTTTGGGGATCCCACACTGACATATGTTAACCATACTCCTTCACACGTAGCAATGGCTGCACCCCTGTATTCAGCCTCTGTAGTACTAGATAAAGCAGTAGTAGGTTGCTTCTTGCTACTCCAACTCACCACTCCACTTCCAAATGTAAAGGCATAACCACTAGTAGACCTCCTCTCATACGAGCTACCTACCCAATCTGCTCCAACTCACCACTGCACTTCCAAACGTAAAGGCATAACCACTAGTAGACCTTTTCTCATACGAGCTACCTGCCCAATCTGCTTCTGTGTAGCCGTGTACATCCAAGCCTTTACCATGCTCATAAAGAAGACCATAATGTGCAGTGGTCTTTACATAGCGCATAATGCGTCTCATTGCATCTAAATGATGTTTTCTGGGGCTCTGCATAGATTGGCTTACTAGCCCCACAACATAATTGATATCCGGGCGTGTGATAGTCATGTAAATAAGACTGCCAACCATCTTTCTATACATAGATGGATCATCCAACTCTTCACCAAAATCAGCCCGTAACTTCACATTCTGCTCCAAAGGTGTACTCATTAGCTTACACCCTGTCATCCCATATTTTGCCAACATATCCAATACCATGTCCCTGCATGGTCTTTGATCACTTCAATCCCAAGAAAATATCTCAATTCACCCAAGTCTTTCATATCAAACTTCCCACTCAATGCCTTCTTGACATGCATAACATCTGTAGCATGATCTCCTGTGATAATCAAGTCATCCAAATAGATGACAAGTAAGATAATCCCATGATCTATTTTCTTCACATAGATGACAAGTAAGACAATCCCATGATCTGTTTTCTTCATATAGAGTGAAGAATATGCTGAAGAAACCTAAAATCCAAGGGAGATAAGATATCGGCTTATCTTATCACGCCAAGCACGAGGTGCTTGCTTCAAACCATACAATGCTTTCTTTAATCTGCATACATGAGTGGGATACCTCGGGTGTACATATCCTTTTGGTTGTGCCATATAAACTTCCTCTTGCAAATCACCATTTAGAAATGCATTTTTCACATCCATTTGATATATTTCCCAACTATTTGCTATGGAGCCATAGCAATGGCTGCTCTCATTGTTCCCATCTTTGCAACTGGACTGTTTCATCATAGTCCAAGCCTTGGGTTTGTGCATAACCCTTAGCTACCAACCGCGCTTTATGGCACTCAATGGAAATTTAATGGCATTGTGTAATGTCAAGAAAATTGTAACATTTGTGAAATGTTGCAATCATTCAAATTTCTCATTAATGATATATCAAAATCTACAATTGAGTAAACAAATTACAACGCATCATCATTTGGAGATAATAAATAGTACTCTAACACTTTTCAACAACAACAATGTAATGCTAAAAAGATTACTAAAAAACATATTAAGTAAAGTCTAATTGACATACAAAGTGTCTAGTTTGCTACAGTAAAACCTAGCATGACTAAAAGCTATCAAAATGGTAATATAACATCTTATTATTGGAGCATATGCACTTTGTTCAATTACAAAGTATCAATTCTTAAATATAAAGTCCTACCGGTTGGGGATATTTCTCGCCTATCATTATTATTTTTGATCTCCCTCCACTATAGCTTCTTCTATGTTTGAAAGAATTAAGACATCGCCTTCACCCTCTATCTTAGCTAAGTCTGCTAATTCCTCTAGCTCATCAACAGATAGAGGAGGTAATGGTTCTTTAGAAGCAAACTCAAACTTTTCATTGTTCTCAATAGAGGTTGCTCCAACCTTTGGGTCTTGATCAGGTAGCTCTAGAAAGCCCTTTATTCGCATGGGCATAAAGCATGCTTAAACCTCATCAAGCTCCACAGCCACACAATTCAGTTTGCATTGTAATGCACAAGTAGTAGTCATCCCTACAATAAAGTTTAAATTATTGAGATGAAAATACATACTTTGAGAGATGTTATGCCCATCAGCTCAGTGGCGGTAGAGTGCTCAGTCTAACCACCTTCCACGTCATGAGCACATCCTCCGTACTGCACGTGTAAAGATGGGGGGCTATAACCATCGAGGTAGCCATTGCCAAGATCAAGAAGACCGAGCTAAAAAGGATTGTGCAAGGTGAATAGCGGGAGCGTTAGCCAAAGATTGTAGAAGTGCATGTTGCTAGTCACAACTAGTGAATAACCAATGATGTGAACCATGCTATGGTCATAGTCTTAGGAGGTTTTAGTCATGTGTCGAGCAATTTCTCTATAATGAACTTGTAATGATGAATTTGTACCGATTTTGGAAGTAATACATTTATCAAAGAGCAATGTTGCAACCCACTTTATCTATGTGTACTCTCTGTAATGTGTTGACTTGGAATGCTGTGTCTCTGCTTTAAGAAACATGCTGTGTGCTAGAGAGAGAGAGAGAGAGAGAGAGAGAGAGAGAGAGAGAGACTTAGAAGAGTGAGAGAAGAGTGTGCGTGTGAGAAGTTTCAAAGCTGAGTTGAGCTCTAAGTGTTCCCATGACCACTCCAGAGTTGGTGTTTAAATCTAGAAGCTTTGGTGGTGGGTGGATACATTTCTCCCAGCATTGTTTGACTGGTTTGATACCCCAGACTTCTATCTTGCCATTCGACTGAGAGGAAAATTGGCGAGAAACACCTGGCAGTCTTGCTGTTGGGGTCACTACTACAACTTCACTGGAAAACTCCTCACTAAGGGAAACCTCCACCATAACTATTGGTTTGAGGCATGGAGAAGCACTCCCAATCCACCAGCAAATGGGATGTCTAGACACTCAATCTTCTTTCGACTTCCATATTCGTGTGACATGAAGATTATGATCTTCCTCTTACATCCCATGTATATCTTCAAGAATGTGGTAATAACAAATATTTGGGACCATTGAATTTATAAAAGAGATACAAAGGGTGCAAGGGATGACTTACAAAATATTGGACGTCTTCAAAGTGCATGGCCAATTCAAAGTGAGAGTGGCAAAATAGTCCTACCAAAGGCACTATGTGTATTAACCAAGAGAGCACAATAAGGTGATAAGTGTGATCGCCTCTTTTCGTACACTAACGAGAGTAATCCATTCGTTGAAGGCTTCCTTCACAAAGACCGAAAAGAAAGAAGAGGAATAACTATATGACCTCAAGGCACATGATTGGCACAAGATATTATAGGTATATAAATATTCGCTTTTTCATTTTCTCTTTGTGATACATAATTTGTAAGTTCATATACTAACTTTCATTTTTCATTTTCTCTTTGTGATACATAATTTGTAAGTTCATATACTAACTTTCATTTTTTTGGATGGATAGTTTATTCTTCCAATTGCTATAGTTGGTTGTGGAGACAAGAAGGTGAGAGAGAATATTTACAAAATGGAAAGCTTGGTGAGGTATGAATCTTTTTTTCAATTCACTAAGTTATATTGCTTATTTGGAATTCTCATGGGCTCACAAGTTATGTATTGGTAAATAGTACATATAATTGCTATGTATGTAGGTACATATCCTTAAAGGAGATAGATCCTACATCCATTGAGATGGCTCATCTTAATATTATTAAGAGACAGTGTTTATGATCGAGGAAAAATAAATTGTTCAAATACTATAATTTACTATTCTAGATTTTAATAACTCTTTTACATAAACCTAATTTCCCAACCAGGTTAGCCTACCAGATGTCTTCCACTAGTGGTCCCATGTCCTCTGCGAACTCTTTCCCCAATGAAATGTGAGGAACCACCTTCTTGCACACTAGTGTTGGCATTACGATCTCTTTTGCCACACACATTTGTACCTCCTTTGCCCTAGCATTGAGATCCACCCCTAGCACCCTGGACACCATTTGCCTTGTCCTATCAGTTATAGCACCTTTGATGTGCCTTCACGTACATTATGTTGTTGGGTGCCAATGTGTATCATTAATCAACTCATTGTCTCATCAAAGGGCATCACATAATAGATGTAGCAATTGCATGTAGTAGCAATGCACATCACTGGAAATGACGGATCTTCAGCCCGCAGATTGATTCCATCTTGCCAAATTGGATTGACCACCAACACTTTGGCGATCTTGCTCTGGGGATGTGGAAGCGCTCGGAGAAACACAGGAGGCTCTCTATTCACCCCCTTAGTAGTGTGGCATTCTCGTGCAAGCTTTGGGCAGACAGGAAGAAGCGCTTGCACAAACCCTTGTAAGGCGACTCCTAATCAACAACCTACAACAACAGCTACCCAGGCAGCCCACTCCTCTCGGGCTAGGCAATGTGTAACCTCTCCATCCAATGGCCAATCAGGGAGGCAACCACAAGTATCCGATATATAAGGGCAAGAAGTCTAAGACCCTTTGAGACATACAAATGCAAGAATAATATTATAGTTAACATAGAAATTAGATAATTTATTTGATCGAACAACTGACACCAGCCATCACCTATAGAAAAACAACATGAAAACATTGGTTTCTTTGTATGCTATTAAAGCTCAACGCCACAGTGGATCTATGTTTAGGTTTTGTAGTGAAAATCCCAACTTAATTTTAAAATTCCAAGGGTACAAGAATGGCTCTAATATTGAGATCACCACATGTGAGCGGATCTTTTTTAGCAAAATTCAAATTCTCACAACCTAAAGCCATATGTCTAGGTGCTATATTTCCACCATCAAAAAGTGACACCAAAAACATCCTCGCCCCTCATGCACGCACATTGGATATTTTGACAATAAGGGCCTGAAGAAACTCCAACTTAGTGAGTGTTTCATGAACTCATGAGACAATGAATCCAATCCTAGAATCTACGCAAGTACATGAAGTATAAGTGCTTGCATGGCATTTATCCTAGGTGCTTGCTCTCTCATTTTTTAAACCCTTTACATGTGCATCATGGAGAGTAATATTGACATAGAGTAGTTCACACCCATTGTTCTATAGCTTTAGTACTAGCATAAAAGTTATAATGGGCTCACAAATAACTTGTGTATCCAAGGTCCTTCCCTTATCTATGTTCTCGTGGAAATCTTTAGTTAGTCAGGATATCCACTTAAAAATATTGTGATCCCTGTATTTTGAATGAAAAGCACTAGGAAATTTTACTATAGTTGCATTTGGTTGAGCTAACTACAGAGCTGGCCCTCAATTTGAATCACAAATCCATTTTCTTGAAGCATATATATCTCATGTGGGTGCAAACATGTCCCATCATCCATTGACCACACCCTAAGTGTAGGGATAGGTGTACCATCACATGCTCTGCACCCTTAATAACCCAAGGTTTAGTCTTAGGTGAAGCTGCAAAAACAAAATCGCCTATCAGCCCTTACTTTCTTGATGATTGAATCGGATCAAATGCATGTAGTTCTTAAAAAAATCCATAGAAATGTATTGAGTGAAGGTGAGTAGAAGGGCGCTCTTCTTGCACAACTTTTGATGGAACAAAACTAATACTCACTCTCTACATCAACAAATTCATGGTTTAGGTGTGTGACAAAGCAAGGTATGTATTCTCTTACTTTTGGACCCGTGTCCTTTACCCTAAAGAGAAATAATAGCCCTTCTTGATCTTGGTATCTCCAAAATAGTCATTAAAGTGAATGCTATGGCCTACTTAGTGGAAGTCCAAACTGCTAACAACTTGAAATGTATATTTCCTTCTAGTTTTGAATTTCTCTCTCTCCCTACCTCCCTCCATGCCAAAATGTGGAGCTGTTTCTTTCCCTACAAGTATTTTGAGCCTCTAAATTAATATTGGGTGTATTGATAAGAGATGCTGCAGAGTGGTATACATTTAGTCTGCAAGAGAGAGAAGCTCTTCTAGACCTAAAGAGAGTTGTGGCACAACATGTAAAATGGAGAACTACAGAGTTCAAGATATGGGAAGAGTGTTGTGAGTGGTAGGGTGATAAGGCATCTCGCAAGGTCACGGCTCTCAAGTTTCCTATGTGTCTAGACAAAGAAGGCTGTACTGATGTATGTGGCCCCTTGCCTTCTTACCTTGTTAGCTTATAGCCTCTTTAAATAGTGGGCCTTTAAGGTGGCTACTTCTCTAGCACCATAACCTTGGCCTCCTTTCCGAAAAGCATCACCTACCTTCACCTCAGTCTCGCAACTCCTTCTCCAAGCTCAAAATGTCCCTCATTCCTAAGGTCACTTACCTTGGTCTCAATGCTAATGCGCTTAGTGGCATTATTCCTATATAGCTTGGCACTTTGTAAAGCCTTACTTATCTCACTTAATGCTTTTTAAAACCCCTTACCATGGCCTAGAATTGGCAACTTATCTCTGCAAACATTCACAAGGGGTACTCGAAACAAATAATAGCTTGAAAGTCATAAGATCAAAAAATCTAAGCACAAGTGCCAAAGACCCTAGCACGACCGTCTCAGATGCAACAAAGAAGCCTCTCTATCACGTCCAATCCCAGTGCGCCCACTCCATGTAAAAAGGGAGGTAGAGGGATAGGGGAGGCCTTACAACTCCGTGGTTATGGGATAGTCAACACACAAGCGGGATCAACCAAGAAGACACACCAATGTTTCTTCCAACACCCCTTACAACAAGGAGAGGGTCACATTACTTTCTTGTTGTACAACTTAGAGGCACAAGCAATGAACTAGCTCAGAGAGGTCTGGGGTTGACAGGATAGAACTCTATGTCCAAGGCATCCTATGGCCAACCTTAATGTTGTTGTCACGAGCTTGTCTAGCATTAATGGCTTGGTCGACTAAGGGAGGAGCGTACACTATCTAGCTAAAAATGGAGAGAGGGAGCATAGCCACTTTGATACCGCTGCTCTAATGCCACTAAAAGCATAAGCACAAAATACCCTAGCACGACTGTCTCAGACATGAGAGAGAAGCCCCCCTGATCACCTCCAATCGTGGTGTCCACTTCACCCAAAAAGCGTGGTGGAGGGATAGGGAAGGCCTTAGATGATTATATATATATATATAATATAATATTTTTAGCTAATCAACTCTGTGTATATGGGATAATCAACACACAAGTGGGATCAACCATGTAGACACAACGATATTTCTTCCAACAAAAAAATGTGCCTAAGGGCATTTTTTTCCTATTTTTTATTATTTCAACCTTGATCAATGTTTGCATTGATGAACTACAAATAGGAAACAAAAAGTGCCAAAAAATGTTCCCAAGGGAGAATACATCGATTGATGAACTACTAATAGGAAAAAACAATGTGCCAAAAAAGTGCCCAAGGGAGGCCACACTGGTGATGAACTCCAATAGGAAAAACAAATATGCCAAAAAAATGTGCCCATAGAGGCCACACCGGTGCTGCCTCCCTTGGGCACATTTTGTTTCCTATTTATTATTTCAACCTTGATAAATGTTATAATTGATGAACTACAATGACGTATGGTGCAAAAGTTCCCCAATCAAAATTATGTCCTTTTGTAAGAAAGAAATGCCTACATATGTGTACAAGAGGTAGGCTTTCTATATTCTAAGGAATAATAGACCAGGAAATCTTGATTAAACCCTAAAAAGGGGAGAAGCCCTCAGAGGTTGTTGTAGAGCGGTTCTCTCTACTGTGCAATATAGTGCCCATAGAGTACTACCGATCAACAAATGTGTTCAGAAACACAATGTCAATCCGAGGATTCGACCCGATTAGTGCATGAAGGCTTATCCCATGAGGGAGAGCTCACATACACAAACCACCACTTGACGATTCAACCATTCAACACCTCAATCAATCTCTCAATTCCTTAAATCCACTACACTAATCAAGAGAACAAGCAATGCATGGCAATCTCTTAATCCCATTCAAACATTGATTAAATCTTAGCTTTCCCTAATGCCTGCAAATCCATAAGCATGCATCTACTAACCCACAAGCTTAAGAAAGCATAGAATGTAACATTCACAAACCCACAAGCTCATAGAGAGAGTCTATCCATGAATAACTCATTGCCAATGAAGTGGGCAAGAGCTTGCATCAATGGAGACTACACACACACACACTACAAGCATGCAGGATACACAAGAGAAAGAAAGAAGCATTCAACTAATCATAGATTAATCTACTTCAATGGTGCTAAAACATATTAAGAGAAAGAAGTGGAGCTATACTCATAGGAGCCTGATGCTCATTAGAGTACAATAGAGAGAGTTAGAGAGTTGCCATAGCTAGAGAGCTCAAGAGCTTTACTCAATAGCTTATGAGAATGGCCAAAAACATCAGACCATTAACACGAAAAGGAGCTATTACAGCATCAGGGTCTTGGACAATCAAAGAACCATTATTAAAGGCCTCTAACAGCCTAACCACCTCATTTGTAATTTGCCAGGAAACTTATAATATCGATTGTCATAGACTAAAACCTGATCATTCTTTTGAAACTCCCTCACCTTAATGTGATGATCGTGCCAAGCCTTTCGTCTATGTTGCATCGCCTCAACATTTTGTAGAGCCGTTAAACGTATCTCATCCAACCTCACCAAGGCCAGTAATCGAGCCTCTAAAGATTCCTTCTCACCTAGTCGAGATTCCAAGGCAACGCGTAATGTGGGTATTTCCTTCTCTATTGGGAAAATTTCTTCTGTACCATACACTAGAGTGAAAGGTGTATTTTGAGTCGTAACCTTAAATGTGGTACGGTATGCCCACAAAGCCTCAAACAATCGCTCATCCCAATCGCGTCGATTTTCCGATACTGTCTTGGTTAAAATCGTTTCCAGTATTCGATTGGTCACCTCCACTTGACCATTAGCTCGAGGATAATACGGAGTGGATTTTCGATGCTTGATTTTGTAAAGTTTCGTTAATTCCGTAATGGTCTCATTTAAAAAATGAGAACCACGATCACTCACCAACTCCAACGGACAACCAAAACGAGTAATGATATTTTCATATAAAAATTTGGCGACATCCAATGCCCTATCCGTTTTCAAAGGTTTAGCTTCAACCCACTTGGTCACATAATCCGTGCACACAAGAATGTATCGATTGGATCGATAAAACGAGTGGGTGGATCAATCGGACCCACAAAATCAATTCCCCATTTCTCAAAAGGTTTTAAAGCCAAAATTGGATTTAAAGGGGTCGCAAATTGTGGTGTGGGTTGACCAACCCGTTGACACTTATCAAAACGATTACAATGCTCGAAAGAGTCTTTATAAACAGTTGGCCACCAATACCCTGTTAGCAATACTTTGCGAGCGGTTAATTCCCCCGCAAAATGACCTCCACATGGCTCATCATGAAGTGCACGTAAGATAGAAGGTATCTCATCCTCTCGCACACAACGACGATACACCCCCTCCCTAATAGGAAAATAACAATACAAATAACCACCAAAGAGGGTGTAGTGGCGAGATTGCAATAAAATTTTCTTTTTTTCATACTTGCTAGCACCTCCTGGAAAATGAGCAGTGCTCAAGAAATTTGCAATATCCGCAAACCAAGGAAGTGTACAATCGGTCAAAAATAATGCCGCATCAGGCAATTCATCATCCACTCCCTCCTCAATATCCTCAGTCAAAAGTCGAGAAAGATGATCCGCCAATACATGAGATTTTCCAGGACGAGTAACCACCTCAAAATCAAACTCTTAAAAAAGTAACATCCATCGAATTACTCGCCCCGCCAGATCTGTCTTGTTCAAAAGGTATCTTAGTGCTTGATGATCCACATAAATTGTAAAAAGCTTGCCCAATAAATAATGTCGATATTTATTCACGGCAAATACCATGGATAAACATTCCTTCTCCGTTGTAGTGTAATTTCTCTCTGTATTTGTCAAATTGCGACTCGCATAATAAATCGGATGGTCTACCTTCTTATCTTCTGCTTGACAAAGAACTGCTCCTACAGCTGTGTGTGAAGCGTCTGCATGAATATGAAAAGGTTTAGACCAATCTGGGGGTATCAAAACTGGTGCTTTTATCAATAGATCTTTGATCGTATCAAAAGCCTCCTGACAATCTTGTGACCATTCAAAGGGTACATCCTTTCGAAGAAGAGTAGTTAAAGGGTTTACCAACAAAGCAAAATTCAATATGAATCGGTGATAATAATTAGCATGTCCCAAAAACCCTCGTAATTGCTTCATGGTTGTAGGTGCAGGCAGATCACGTATCTTATTGATTTTACTATCATCCACAGTAATGCCCTCAGATGAAATCATGTGACCTAACAAGATTCCTTTCTTAATGCCAAAAACACATTTCTCCGGATTCAAGGAAATACCGGTTTGCTGACAACGATCAAAGACCTTAGACAACTTCTCAGGCATATCCTCCTCATCCCCTTGAACTGAAAAATCGTCCAAAAAGATTTCCATCCACTTTTGTAAAAACTCTTGAAATGAAGCCATCATCACCCGTTGGAAAGTAGATGGAGCATTACATAATCCAAATGGCATCACTCGATAAGCATACGTTCCCCATTCTGTTGTAAAAGTGGTTTTTGGTTGATTATCTGGGTGGATTTGTATTTGATTATAACCGCTAAAACCATCTAAGAAGGAATACAATTTATGCCCTGCTACTCGGTCTAGAACTTGATCAGTGAAAGGCAATGGAAAGTGATCCTTCTTAGTCTTATCATTTAGCTTTCGATAATCCACACAAATTCTAATCTTACAATTTTTCTTTGGAACAATTACAATTGGGGAAACCCACTCACTGTATGCCACAGGATAAATGAAACCCGCATCTAACAGCTTTGTTATTTCTGCTTTCACAAGTTCTGCATAGACAGGGTTTGTGCGCCTTTGACGTTGGCATACCGGCCTAGCGTTTGGCTCTAAATCAATGTAATGCTAGCATATCTCAGGTTTCACTCCCTGCAAGTCTTTATAGGACCAAGCAAAGACATGTTTGTATGTTTGTAAAACCTCTCTCAATCTAGTTAAGGTTCGTTCTTGCAATTGACTCCCCAATGTAAAGCATTTTCCCTCTTCAACTTCCCAGCGCTGAGTAATTTCTAATGCATCAGAAACAAAGGCTGATCGTCGACGAGATCTAGCTTGTATAGGTGGATGGTCTCTCACTTTGAAACAAACATTTTCTAGAAACTTTTGCTTGGTGTTACACTCCTCCTCCTCTTCGTGCGAAGAATGAGCACTTACAAGACTTTCATGGGTATAAGGTATCACCATTAAAGGGTCTATTTCCTCTTCATCATTGATAGGCTCCTCAATTTGGACCATAAAAGCATCCCTCACTACCTCAATCATCTTGGAATCAATCCAATCATTGAACTCTCCTCCATCACCTCCTATTGTTTCATTGTATTGTGCTTTCAAGAACTCTCTAGAAAATGACTTATTTTTCCTTCTACTCATCTTTTGCAACGACGAGCCATCCTCACTCTTGTTATCTTTTTGCTTATATCTCTCACATTCTCTAAGCAACTTTCGAGTATACCTTGCATTATATTTGAGTTCTTGTTGACAACGACCAATCTCACGATCTTTTTCTCGAAGTAAGGCTTCCCAAGAAGTTTCTTCTTCATGACGGCACTCTTCAAGTTGCAAGGTCAAATCTTGCAAATGTCTAATTTTTATCTCAGCTCGTCCCTTATCTTCCTCTAGCAGCTTCACCTTCTTTAATAATGCGTCCATCGACTCACTAGAAAAAACTCGTTCTAGCTCTAACTGCTCTTGCAATTTCTCAATAAAGGCATATAGCTCTTGGTGCCTTGCTTTATCCCCATCATCTGCTCTCCTCTGCTTGATTATATCCATGCAAAAGCAATCCACTACACACTCCTCTGGTGATGACAACCAATCGGTAATGTCATTGTCAGAGTCATTCTCCGAAGAAAAATGCACTCGATATTCTCCCATACCGGCATCCAAAGCAAAGTTAGAGCACTCTCTCTTTTGCATTATAGACTCATCCGTATCAACCATTTGCATTTGATACCCATTTTGAAGAAAACGAGCATACTTATCTTTATTTAATACAAAGCGTTCTTGGACTACTTCCTCACCAACGGATGTATCACTTCCATATCCCGTCATTTCTTCGGTTGTAGAAGGTGGTTTAGTGAACTCCATCAAGAATTCTTTAGACACAACCCTCAATTGAACTCTATCCGTGCGTGGACCTATGGTTATTATCCCTTTATGCCACTTTTGAACACATCGACGAGCTTGTACTAACCAAGGTCGTCCTACCAAGATTGGAAACGCTGCACCATAGGAATGCGGTCGCACTACTAGACAGGTAACGCAAAACTCCAATCCAGCTATTATAGTCTTTACTCCTTGAAGCAGACCTAATGGTTTCACTCGACGTTGATCTGCTACTACTCGCAACATGATATTTGTGGGCTCTAAACCCTTTAGGCCCAACTCTTCCATTGTGTGTTCAGTCATGAGATTCACCGCAGCTCCGCCATCTAGCTGTACCCCCATGACCTGATGATGTCCAATTTCTACCGTAATAGTCAGAGCCTCAGAATCCATAAACATATCAATTACTTGCACTCCTGTTTCCAAAGGTTCTTTAGGGGTCACTTCTTTTCTCACCCGCGAACGTTGACGTGCAAGTCGTTGATACATCTGCTTTCGACATATTGGAGAGATCTCCGCTAATGTAGGTAGACTAATAGACACCTCACACGTTCCAATATATCCCATAAATCAAATTGAGGTTTTGGATCAACTTTAGCACCTATCTCGACCTTCTTAGCACATGGTACTTTTAATCTATCAGGGAAAGGTGTTACTCCTACGCGTGCTATGGGAGGTTGATCAGACGATTGCTCATCCGACACTGGCTCTTGACTCTCTGCAACTTCCTCTAAAGATGCCTCCTTAAGCATGCTTACTTTTCCTCCTTCTAATTGGGTTGATTTCGGCAAGCTTATGCGCATGCTGCCACGCATATGCTCATGCATCAAAACATAGTGGAAGGGTAGAAAAAAAAATGTAACAACAACAACATTAAGGGGGCCCATAGGATGCCTTGGACATAGAGTTCCATCCTATCAACCCCAGACCTCTGTGAGCTAGTTCATTACTTGTGCCTCTAAGTTGTACAACAAGAAAGTAATGTGACCCTCTCCTCATTGTAGGGGGTGTTAGAAGAAACATTGTTGTGTCTATCTGGTTGATCCCGCTTGTGTGTTGATTATCCCATAAACACGGAGTTGATAGCTATATATATATATATATATAAGCCTCCCCTATCCCTCTACCTCCCTTTTTAGATGAACTGGGCACTGGGATTGGACGTGACAGAGGGGCTTCTCTGTTGCAGCTGAGGCGGTCATGCTGGGATCTTTGGCACTTGTGCTTAGATTTTTTGATCTTATGACTTTCAAGCTATTACTTGTTTCAAGTACCCCTTATGAATGTTTGCAAAGATAAGTTACCCATCCTAGGCCATTGTAAGGGGTTTTGAAAAGCATTAAGTGACATAAGTAAGGCTTTGCAAAGTGCCAAGCTATATAGGAATGATGCCACTAAGCGCATTAGCATTGAGACCAAGGTAAGTGACCTTAGGAATGAGGGACATGTTGAGCTTGGAGAAGGAGTTGCGAGACCGAGGTGAAGGTAGGTGATGCTTTTCAGAAAGGAGGCCAAGGTTATGGTGCTAGAAAAGTACCCACCTTAAAGGTCCACTATTTAAAGAGGCTAAGCTAGCAAGGTAAGAAGGCAAGGGGCCACATACATCAGTACAGCCTTCTTTGTCTAGACACATAGGAAACTTGAGAGCCGTGACCCTGCGAGATGCCTTATCACCCTACCACTCACAACACTCTTCCCATATCTTAACCCATGTATTTCTCCTTCTTACATGTTGTGCCACAACTCTCTTTAGGTCTAGAAGAGCTTCTCTCTCTTGCTGCAGACTAAATGTATAATGCATTTATTTGAGAGTGAGCACACCTCACCACTCATTCTTATAATTAAAATTTAATTAATTAAAATTATATATGTGTGTAAATCTATTTAAGTGTGTGTGTGTGTGTGTGTGTGTGTGTGTGTGTGAGAGAGAGAGAGAGAGAGAGAGAGAGAGAGAGAGAGTTTCTATGTGAGAGAGAGTGTGCGTGAAGAGAGAGGGAGTGTGTGTGTATGAGAGAGAGAGAGAGGTAGACAATTTCTATGTAGGAGATAGTTTGTGTGGGAGGAGAGAGTGTGCATTTGCATTAGTGTATGTGCGGTGTGTACATGTGTGTGTGTGTGTGTGTGTGTGTGTGAGAGAGAGAGAGAGAGAGAGAGAGAGAGAATTTCTAGTAGGGGATATTTTGTGTCGGAGAGGAGAGATTGTGTGGGAGGAGAGAGTGTGTTTGCATTAGTGTATCTGCAGTGTGTACATGTGTGTGTGAGAGAGAGAGTATATGCATGCATGTACACTAGAATGTGCTTGAGAGAGAGTGAGGTTGGTGGGGTAGACCTAGAGAGAGAGAGAGAGAGAGAGAGAGAGATGTAATGAGCGAGAGGGTGAAAAGAGAGAAAGAGAGTGAGAGAATAAAAAGTAGCTTTTAATAAAATATAAACAAAAATATAAATTAAATAGAAAACATATATTTATATGTGTGTGTGTTTTTATTTACCTTTATACATACAGTATACACACATATATTTATATGTGTGTATACATGTGTGCGTTTTTATTTACATTTATACAAACATACATACATATGTATGTATGAATGTATATGTATATACATATATGTGTGTGTGTATGTGTGTTTCGATGTGTGTATGATATATCTATCTATATATTTAAAAGTGACCACAGCTTATCACCCATCTTTGTATATTAAAATTTAATCAAAATTAATTAAATTATGTCGATGTTTGTATTTATATTTTTAAATACATGCATATATGTATAAGTATATGTGTATGTATCTAAAACATAATATTTTATATACTATATATTTACATGTGTATGTGTGCGTGAGAGAGAGAGAGAGAGAGAGAGAGAGAGAGAGAGAGAGAGAGAGTATGTGTGTATCTGTGCATACGCGCATGTGTGTGAGTGTGAGTGTGTGTGTGTGTGTGTGTGTGTGTGTGAGAGAGAGAGAGAGAGAGAGAGAGAGAGAGAGAGAGAGCACTTCTATGTGTGGGAGAGTGTAAGAAGAGAGAGGGAGTTTGTGCACATGTGTGTGTGTGTGTGTGTGTGTGAGAGAGAGAGAGAGAGAGAGAGAGAGAGAGAGTGTATATGTGTGTGCATGTGAGAGAGAGAGAGAGAGAGAGAGAGAGAGAGAGAGAGACTTTCAACATTTGAGAGTATGTATGTGAGAGAGAGAGGGAGACGGTCATCTCCATGTGTGTGTGTGTGTGTGTGTGTGTGTGTGTGTGTGTGAAAGAGAGAGAGAGAGAGAGAGATGGTTGTAGAGAGAATAGTTCTTTTTTGGAACCTTGGTCGACTGCAACAATGTGCGGGTGCAATACTACTAAGCTGCAAAGCACGTTGGGGACATTGCTTGAAAAAAAACATAATTCCTCACCACAACCCGAAATTTCAAGAAAGCAACTATACTTTTTGGCAAAAAATTACAGTATTGCTGTCTTTTTTTAAAACCAGTTCAATTTCTTTCATAGGAGATTTCAACCTGCTATTTTGAATTTCTCAGATTTTTCTAAAAAAGACAATCGCGTAAAAAAGTAAATTGTATGTAAATTTTTAACATTTTATGATTTCTTTTTGGACCAATAATATTTATTTATATTAACTGTTTCAAATATATCATACACCAAATCCAAAAAAACCTAATATCTACTCTTTTTTCACCTCATTCAAGATTTTACATAAAAACTTCCATCTTTCATCCTCACACAAGAAATAAGATTATTTCCAAGAGATCTGATACCCCAACAACAAGCAAGCCTCCATCATGGAATCTGTAGTGCAGCCATGACAAAACTGTTTTTCCAACATTTTCCCTCACTTTGACCAAACTTTGACTGTGGGTCTAGTGCCAACCGGGTGCTTAATAAAGGCAACAAATGTGTGATCAATTGGTTTTTCCTTGCGGCCCTCTCTAAGTTTTAGGTCCAAATTTAGGCGACCTTTTCTTCTCAACCCAACCTCTCACATGCAGCCAACAATCCATCATTAGGGGAAGAACCCTAGTATGTTTGTTGAAGCTTATAAAGCATCAAGGAAACATTCAAAGCATATTCCTCTATAGGTTTTGAATAAGCAAATCCAATTCCAGAGATCTAATTCTCTTTACATTACATACAGACCAGCACATGCGCACACATTTATACATCAACTCAGAATCTTGCAACCATGTACATGTAGCCCTCAAGAATATAATTTCATTCCTTCTAGTCCAAATTTATACATCAACTCAGAATCTTGCAACCATGTACATGTAGCCCTCAAGAATATAATTTCATTCCTTCTAGTCCAGATTTTCCATAAGATACAAGTTTTGATAATGTCAAAGACCTTTCAAAGCTGAGTTGACTTCTACATGTCCCCATGACCACTCTAGAGTTGGTGTTCGAATCCAGAAGCTCTGGCAGCAGGTGGCTACATGTCTCCCATGGCATTGCCTAACTAGTCTGATACCCCAAGCACCTGTCTTTCCATTCCGCTGAGAGGAAAATCAGCGAGAAATACCTGGTGATCCTGCTCGGGGATCACTACTGCAACTCCACTAGAAAACTCGTCGCAGACTTATCTTGCTAGAAATAAACCCCCCAAAAAAATCTACGAGAAGACATAATGTCTGAGAAATATCTGGACGAGCAAGGCAGAGAGGACAAAACCCGACAACCCCCCCAGATATCCAACAAGGATAATGCTACACTCTCCCAACACCCCAATGAAGAAGGCACTAGTTAATAGGAATATATGCTATGGATTCTTTCTGACAAATGACAAAAGAGCGAGATGACACTACGACAACAATGGACGAGGCAAAATATAATGTGAAATGTGCTTTGTTTATTGAATTTGATGTGCACGTGTTTGATTTACAAGACGAATTATGTAGCTCTTTATGATGAGAAAAAGAAAGAGTGGGGAAATCTTATCTGGCCACTTCTTCTTGATGTTGATGAAACTTTTGTGTGCTTGCCGATGACACTCTCCACGAGAAACAATGCCCTCACGGCCCTCAAGGGTTGAATTTTACAATGCTTTCAATTTTTTAAATACAAACAACTTACGAGGGTTTGCTAACATGTGGCTATGTGAGTAAGTAAGTGCGAAACTAGGTTACTATTTGTCGCTGAGAATTGCACTTGCTTCTTTGTTACGAAGATCTTCTCCTCTTCCGTTTCCTTCTTCACATACAATGAAAGGAAATGATATTGTTATGCTTTTATCCTATTTGTCGCTAAGAATTGCACTTGCTTCTTTGTTACGAAGATCTTCTCCTCTTCCGTTTCCTTCTTCACACACAATGAAATGATATTGTTATGCTTCTTTGTTACGAAGATCTTCTCCTCTTCCATTTCCTTCTTCACATACAATGAAAAGAAATGATATTGTTATGCTTTTATCCTTTTTTTTCTTTTCCTTTTTTATCCTTTCGGTCAAATGAAAGTAGGAAACACTCTTTTTTTAATGATACTTTTTTTTAAACTCTATAAAGAAAAGCTTAGAGAGAAAAAAAAAGAGTAATATGAAGGATGTTTTCCTGCGATGCAGGTGATTTCTCTACGATCTAGGCAGGACAAATTGTTTTCTCTCTCCTTCGCTCTTCGCTTCCGGACACCAAGACAAGTGCACCTCTCTCACTTTATGTGCGTGTGAGAGAGTGCACGATTTTGACTCTTTCTCTTTCACAGCAGCCACGATGCAATGGGCTACAGGGGCACTGTAAAAAGGCTTCAATTCTTTTCTTTTCTGCTCCCAACACAGAGGTCGGCAAAGCGAATGGCCGCACTTGCTTCTCTTCAAGTGCATGTGCGCGTGGCGACTGGCGACGTTTCAATTACATGAGCTGGCAGTGGTTCGCATCATGCTGGTGACTATTCATATCATGTATACGGTTTAAAGCTTTAAAATTTCACTAAGGTGTAAAGCTTTAAAATTTCACTAAGGTTTAAAGCTTTAATGTTTCTAGTGGGCCAAACCCAACAGCAAGCTAAGGCTAAGGTCTTTTTATTTTTAAATGGGCCAAGCCCGGTGTCCCATGCCATGGCCACTCGTGAAAACTTACATTGCCTGCACAATTCTTCCCCCCATGCCAAGACCAAGTGAGAGTGTTGAGCGGGATGCATGAATGACGAAAACACGATGTGCTAAAAAAAATGCAACAGTGGCATCCTGCAGGGAAAGCTAGCTGGCTAGTGTGAACCCAGAATTTTAGGTTAGACTAGTGCCTTCTCCATTGGGCTACAGGATCATGAGCAAGTGGCTAGGATCTATAGTGAGAAAGATAACATCTGACAAGTGAATCAATCGACGGGTCATGGATAGAATGAGAGAAGCAAAAGTGGAAGGATGGGATGACTTAAAAACCCTTAGAAGACTACCCAGCTCCTCAACTCCCAAACACTTAAGGTCTTGCACCATTTCCCAAGGATCAATGTCAAAGGAATGGGTATCCGCCAAGGCACATTTAAAATTTTGGGTAAAAGCATTAGGACCTCAATGGAAGGCTTCTTGGGCCCTTTTATTTGGCAGTTTAAGGAGTCAAACCTTTTCTCTTAAGAAGAAACGTTTTCTAATTAGAAGCTTCAAAACGGCTACTTTATTCGAATTTGAATTTTGGGAGGAAATGGAATTTAAAATCTAGCGGACAAAACCATATCATGTAACATATCTATGGAAAGCTCTTGATGCGTAGATCACGGATCTATAATCTCCGCTCAAATCGGAGCTTGTATGTAGAAGTTATGGAGGTCCGAAAATTGTAAAATTGCCTCCCCCCCCCTTTTTGGGAGGAAAAGTGCACCCTTTGACCACTCTTACACCTCTCTTACAAACCCAACATTTCAGTCCACATGGCAACCCCCCATTTGGCTATTCCTTAATGACCTTGATTAGGCTTGGGCAAATTAAAGGGCCCAAGAAGACCCCATTCACTTCCTAATGAACCACAAAGGTCCATCAAAGCTAAGGAATCTGCAACACGATTTTCATGACGAGGCAAAAAGGTCAAGGAAGAAGAGGTGAAATGGATGAAGAGGTCATGGGCTAAAAGACTATAGTAGTGCATCGAAGGGTGGAGGGTGTGGGCTTGGCCATGAAACTGGTGGACCACGAGTTGTGAGTCTCCATAGATATGAACATGAGATGCTCCCAAAAGAAGTAGTGCTCTCAAACCAATCAAAAGTGATTGATATTCAGCAATGTTGTTGCTCAAATGATCTCCCAAAAGAACTCCCAAAAAAGAATAGCATTCCCGTCAGGTGGATATATGGCAATGCCGCCGCAACTACCAAGTTTGTCCTTGCCCCTACATTCTCCATCAAAGTATAGACTCCAAAAAGACGTGGTAGATTCAACATCATCTACAACTCATAACGGAAAAGTGAATGCAATCACATCCAATAGGGCTTAATTTTATCAAAATTGGTTTTGGTAGAGAACCATGTCCCATCCATTTCTGCATGCTGGACTTTATTCCGAGGATAAACCTCAACAATGTGATAAGGACCCAACCATAAATGGCTCAACTTCCCAGGGAAAAGCTCACGACATGCATCATAGAGAAGAACCAGTTGCCCTTTCTCAAAAGAATAGGTTTTAGATTTCTTATCCCGTTGCTTGGTTTGACATTTCTTAGTAACCTCTTGATGTAGATAGGCTCTCAATCTCCACTCATCTAGATGCTCCAAAGTTCCCAATCTCTCTTGCAAACTCTCCTCCAAAGGTAGTGTGTGCTCGTGCAAAAACCTCAAACTCGCCAACTCAAGCTCAATAGGTAACACACATTCTTGCCCATAAACTAAAGAGAAAGGAGTGAACCCCATGGATTCCTTGAAAGTAGTGTTATAAGCCCAAACAGCTGCTGGCAACTTCTCATCCCAATCTCTTTTATGAGTGTCCACAATTTTTCTAAGGATAGTGACCAAAGTTTTGTTTGTGCTCTCAACTTGCCCATTAGTAGAAGGTTTGTAGGGGGTGGTTTTATCGTCGTGACGGATATTGAAATAGGCACTGAGTTTCTCAATGACATCGTTAAGAAAATGGGGTCCCCTATTAGAAACTAACTCAACAGGCACCCCAAAATGACAAATGATATGCTCAGTCAAAAATGTAGCAGTAGTGCATGCATCATCTTTCCTCACAGCTCCAGCCTCAAATTCCACTTAGTTAAGTAATCCGTAGGAACAATGATATAAGATTTCCCATGCCTAGAAGTAGGTGTAATAGGGCCTACATAGTCAATCCCCCACTTCTCGAAAGGAAGGGAAGCTAGAATAGGATTATTAGGGCGCGAACAATTCTCAAGGCGGGTGGCTCTCTGGCAAACATCACATCTTTTACACCACTCAAATGAATCCTTAAAAACGGATGGCCACCAATACCGAGCCCTCAAAATTTTCAGTGCAGTGAGTTTCCCAGCGAAATGACCTCCACATGCACTATCATGATGCTCTTTCAAAATGTGTGGAATTTCCTCTCGTGCAACACATCGGCGATAAATGCCCTCAAATCCCTTGTGGTACAAAGACCCATCAATGATAGTGAATTTCTGAGCATGCGTAACTAATCTCTTCTTCGCGACGGCTTTGCTCATGTCAGAAGGAAACTCAAGTGTGGACAAATAATGAGCAATTTGGTCATACCACTCACGTGCATACTCAATGCGAAACAACTCAGGTGTAGGTGCAATAGGCTCATCTTTGCATGGGATTACATCAGCTAAGCAATCCACTAACTTTTGCAATGCAGGAGGTTTAGATTTAAGCTCATAGTCAAAGGCCTGCAACTCAACAATCCATCGTATAATACGCTCAGGGGCTCTAACTTATTCAACAAAAGGCGTAATGAATCTTTAGAGACATAGATGATGGTGTGCTGGGTAGCCATATATGTGTGAAACTTCCTAGCACTCTCAGCAACAGCTAGACAAGCTCTCTCAACACGTGTAGCACGTTTCAGCATCTTTAAGCTTGCAGCTCTAATATGCGATGGGGTGCATTTTTTTATCATAAAGTTGTGCAATGCAAGCAGATTTTACCAAATGGGGACAAGAAAAAAATAAATGAAAAGGCTTGGATGGATCGGGTGGTTTGAGAATAGGGGTGGTAGTGAATGCACTTTTAAGAGAAGAGAAGGAATTTTGTTGAGGTTCTCCCCAAATGAACTTGTGCTCAACTCGCAGAAGTGTGTTCAGTGGTAAATAAGTTGTGCCATATCTTTAATGAAGCGGCTATAGTGTTTAGCGGCTCCAAGAAGACCCCTTACTTGATGCACGGTAGTAGGTGGCAAAAATGCAAGAATAGTCTCAACTTTTTGGGGATCCATAAAAATGCCATGCTTGCTAACGAGGTGACTGTTGAGATTCAAGCTCGATGTCAGTGTGAGCCAGCTATGCTATGTGCTGGCAGATTAGGTAGGAACATGTGTGAGACATAAATGACCGCGTGTCCAGCTGGTCATAGTGTGTGGACATTAGCTAGGGTTAGTAGAGTGTGGACACAACTCATTGTGTGTTGTGTGGATTATGGATTAGTGCATTATGCTTTGTGTGAGAGTGGACATGGCTTCCCTCTATAGTTAGGGTTTGCAATATACATTAGGGTTTGCTCCTGTGTGTGTGTCTCCTCCCCCTCTACCGTTCTTTCAACATGGTATCAGAGCCTTGTGCTGTTTATTAGGGTTTATGAGTGAGTGAGTGAAGAGGGAGAAGAAGAAGCTGTGAAAAGAAGCTGTGAAGCTGGCCATTGGAGCTGTGAAGCTTGGAGCACACCAAATACTATCAGATCTGAAAGCTTGGCCTACCGGGTAAGGTCTTCTAAACATCCTTGAGCGGATTGCAGGTGATACAGGCAAAAACAAAGCAAATCAAAGCAAATCAAAGCAAAGCAAAATTCTGGTTTTTGAAGCTTTCCATTAAAGCTTGGGAACATTGATGTATGGTGGAAATATGTGTGATTCTGGCAAAAGACATATGTATTTGACAATGAGGGATGTAATGGCAACCCACATGCAAGCCTTGAACAAATTTTGGAGCATTTTGGAAGCATTTAAATGTATGGAAATCTCTGTTTTTTGAGCCCTCACAAAACAGTGAAAAAGAAGCCCAAAATTGAAGCATTTAGAGCATGTATTTGGTAAAAATCAAAGTATTGGTGGATTGCACATGTACCTAGGTGTGTTGGGCATCTATTATCATCATCAAATAGCATTACAACCACTCCCAAAGAGCCCTACAGCAGGCGGCGCAGCCAGCAACAGAGAAACAGAGAAGTTTTTTTGTTTTTTGACTACGAGGAGATTGATTTCTCACTTGGTGCTTGATATCTTCCAAAAATTCTTTAGCAATTGGATGCTTTACACCTTGTAGAAGAGGGCTATGTAATTTGTTTGGTCAATGATGCTTAATTGAGCTGGGAATGAGCTGATTAAAACAGGCTGTCCACTGGTTGCAGAGAAACAGAGCATTTTAATTGAGCAATTAATCCTTGGTCTTTTACAATTGGATAAATTCCTCTTACATGGAGTTGATGGACACAAATGCTAAGCTAATGAATGCCTAGTTGCCCAATTTGGACAAATATTGAAGGAATTAGAGCAAATTTTCTACTGGTCTTTCTGGTTTTTCTGGTTTTTCCAAAAACAGAGAAAGGGGTTTTCAAAAATTGAATTGTACACATGTCAGATGGTGTTGATACTCAACATTGAGGTTCATTAGGTGTCAATGCAAGTTTCCCATACTTGATTGCACCATTACATTGTGATTTGGAGCCTTGGAAGGCGTGTCGATTCAGGCTATCTCGAACTGTGTGAGTCAGTTCATTTTGGATGATTACAGGTTGATTTCCTACATCAAATTTGGAGTTTGTTGGCTATCTTGGAGTATCTGGAACATTGATTGGAGTGTGGTTGAGCTGAGGAAGGCTCGGTTTCAAATTTGGAGTTGTGCGGAAGGTGCACATTGAGCAGACATGTCGGACAATCCAGTTTAGATTGTTGGTGAGAAGCTGGATAGGAAGAACTTCCAGGCATGGAAGTACAGGATAAAGAGTTTCTTGAAAGGGAAAGGATTTTGGAATCTCATTACAGGTGCTGAGCCAGAGCCTGAGCTACCTCGACAACCTACACAGCAGCAGCTTATTGCTCATAAGCAATGGTCAGAGAGAGCGTTCAAAGTGCTGCATTATTTTTCTATATGCATTTCTGATGCTATGCTCATACACATTCAGGATGCTGAGAATCCCAAAGATGCATGGGATACTTTGGTCAAAATGTTTGATACAGATACGAGTGCTCGCAAGTCTCAATTGCGACAGCAGATACACAATGTGAAAAGGAATAAAAGGAGCATACATGCTTATGTGCAAGAAATCAAGAAGTTTGCAGATGCATTGGCCACAATAAATGCCCCCATGCCTGATGATGATTTGGTGGATATTACCTTGCGTGGTCTTGGCAAGGAATACAAATCTTTTGATACATCTATCTCAGTGAGGAGTACAGGTCAACCCGACTTCGATGAGTTGGTTTCACTTTTGTTGGTTGAGAAAATCAAGCTCAGTGATTCATTTCTGGATGCATCTTCTAGCCATGATGATGGCAGGAATCAGGCTTTCTACTCGCAGAGAGGTTTTAGAGGCAGGGGGAGATTCGCATCACGTGGACGTGGTGGTAATGGTCGTGGATGGCAGGACAGGCCTCCACAACAGAATTTTCAGCCTTCATATGGTGCTCGAGGTGGTCGTGGATATGCACCTCAGCGAGGCAGAGGTACCTCTAAAAGGCAAAGGGTAGTAGTCCTTAATGGTAGCTTTGTTAAGCTGCTTATAATCAACACATATGATGCAAAGCTGCTGATTCTTTTTAAGGACTACAACAAAAGGACACACCCATTGAGTATCAATCATATTAATCAAAGGGTTCTGAGTGGTGGTAGGTGGAGCACTAGACGAAGCAACTACTGGAGAACTAGGAGACCCCCTCTGAAGAAGTGTCCAACTAGGGCCCGGGGGTTTCTCGGCACCAATACGATGATTAATGGGACCGGAGGTGGCAAAGTGGTGCTCTTATTCATCAAATGGCGCATCTTAATGTAACACACATCCTCTGTGTGCCCCCTACCCAAACATTTCTCATAAGTGCAAATAACAGTGGGGCAATCTTTGGAAAGATGGCGGATACATGACAAGCGAGACACACCATGTTGGTGGGATTAGGCTCAGGGCGACGTGCATACAACAAGTTTTGTTGGTGCTTTAGAAAATTCACATCAAAAGTCACAGCCTTCACATTTTCATTAAGTTGGTTCATGTAATTTGTCATCATGTTTTTTAAATCCCCAATACTAGACGCGGTGCTTTCATACCCATCCCCTCCTATGTGATTTGGTGGTGGTGGAGTGGTAGAAGTAGAATCAGGGTAAGTCACATACAGTGATGGAGCATGAGGGGCACGAACATAATTTTGTGAAGAGGTTAGGGGAGCCACTACGGTAGAAGAAGGTGGGGGTGCTAAAGGCAAAAGAGGTGGTGAGGTCACTTGAAGGTGAGGTGGTACAACGGGTGGGAATTGGAATGGTTGAGTTGGTCGAAGTTGAGGCACATACGATGAGGTTGGCCAAGGTTGTTGCGGGGAGGGAAAAATCGGAGTATGTGGTGCTAGCCATGGATAATACGAGGGAGATGGAGTCATGGCCTATTATGGCTCGTAAACACATCGATAAGAGCTCTCCACATTAATGGCAAAAGTGATGGCCGTATTCAGGTCATTTGGGGCATGAGCTCTAACCAAAATTTGGATGCTAGGGTGTATGCCTCGTAGAAACGAGTCCATGATGGTGAGCGGATCAATATTGAAAACAGGAGTGTAATGATCAACAAAGTTCCTAAACCTCGTGGCTCCTTGTTCCACGGTCTCATGCAGGTGATTTTGCTTGAATGAGCGTAATTGCTCAAAAAATGTGAAGAAGTTTGGAGGTTTGCAAAATTCAGCCAAGAATTTTTGCTCAAAATCGGTAAAGTTTGGGATGGAGTTTAGTTGTTGCTTGGCAAACCAATTTGAGGTCTCACCCTTGAGTGTAGTGCTAAAGTAATCCATCACATGCCCTTCCTCGATGATGTGTGAGGTCAAACAAGCAATTTTGAACTTGTTTAGATGAGCGGTGGAATCCTCCAACGGTGTGCCATAGAATGTGGGGAATGAGTGCTCGTGGGGTTAGAGTGAAGTAGGTGTTGCTTGGCTTTCTCCCTTTTATGGTATCTCTTAGCTCGGTCACTCTCTCTCAAGCTATCTTGCCAATCTTTGGCACTTTGCATAAGTCCCCTTTCCAAGTAGGTTCGTGTCGCGAAACCAAGACCAAGTCAAGGTCCCACTGGACATGCCACTGTCTGGGAAATATCTGGACGAGCAAGGCAAAGAGGACAAAACCCGACAACCCCCCCAGATATCCAACAAGGATAATGCTACACTCTCCCAACACCCCAATGAAGAAGGCACTAGTTAATAGGAATATAGAATGTGAAATGTGCTTTGTTTATTAAATTTTATGTGCATGTATTTGATTTACAAGACTAATTATGTAGCTCTTTATGATGAGAAAAAGAAAGAGCGGGGAAATCTTATCTGGCCACTTCTTCTTGCTGTTGATGAAACTTTTGTGTGCTTGCCGATGACGCTCTCCACGAGAAACAATGCCCTCATGGCCCTCAAGGGTTGAATTTTACAATGCTTTCAATTTTTTAAATACAAACAACTTATGAGGGTTTGTAAGAATTGCACTTGCTTCTTTGTAGATCTTCTCTTCTTCCGTTTCCTTCTTCACATACAATGAAAAGAAATGATATTGTTACGCTTTTATCCTTTTTTTCTTTTCCTTTTTTATCCTCTCGGTCAAATGAAAGTAGGAAACACTCTGTTTTTAATGATACTTTTTTTAAAACTCCATAAAGAAAAGCTTAGAGAAAAAAAAAAGTAATATGAAGGATGTTTTCCTGCGATGCAAGTGATTTCTCTGCGATCCAGGCGGGACGAATTGTTTTCTCTCTACTTCTTCGCTCTTAGCTTCCGGACACCAAGACGAGCGCACCTCTCTCACTTTATGCGCGTGTGAGAGAGTGCACGATTTCGACTCTTTCTCTTTCACAGCCACGATGCGGCTGCAGCGGCGCTGTAAGAAGGCTTCAATTCTTTTCTTTTGTGCTCGCAGCACAGAGGCCATGGCCACACTTGCTTCTCTTCAAGCGCGTGTGTGCGTGGCGACTGGCGACGTTTCAATTACATGCGCTGGCAGCGATTCGCATCATGCTGGTGGCTATTCATATCATGTATGGTTTAAAGCTTTGAAATTTCACTAAGGTGTAAAGCTTTAAAATTTCACTAAGGTTTAAAGCTTTAATGTTTCTAGTGGGCCAAGCCCAGCAAGCTAAGGCTAAGGTCTTTTTAATTTTAAATGGGCCAAGCCTGGTGTCCCACGCCATGGCCACTCGTGAAAACTTGCATTGCCTGCACAATTCATCCCCCCACACCAAGACCAAGTGAGAGTGTCGAGCGGGATGCATGAATGACGAAAACACGATGTGCTCAAAAAAAATGCAACACATAACATGGAGGATTTTTTTTGGGAAAGTCAGAGAAAAGAACCTTTCACCACACAAGTCAACCAGCGAAAATGGATTCACGCATACCTTCACTAATGTGTGTGATAGCGACCATTGCACTAGTAGGCTATGGTCTTGAAATATTGAAACTAATGATAGTGCAACACTTAGAAAAACTAAGGTAGTCGTTGCCAAGATCAAGAAGACCGAGCTAAAAAGGATTGTGCAAGGCGAGTAGCGGGAGAGTTAGTTGAAGATCGTAGAAGTGCATGTTGCTGATAGTCACAACTAGTGAACAACCAATGATGTGAACCATGCTATGGTCATAATCTTCGGAGGTTTTAGTCATGTCTCGAGCAATTTCTTTGTAATGAACTTGTAATGATGAAGTTGTACTGATTTTGGAAGTAATACATTTATCAAAGAGCAATGTTGCAACCCACTTTATCTATGTGTACTCTCTGTAATGTGTTGACTTGGAATGTTGTGTCTCTGTTTTAAGAAACATACTGTGTGCTAGAGAGAGAGAGAGACAGAGAGAGAGAGAGACTTAGAAGAGTGAGAGCAGAGTGTGAGTGTGAGAAGTTTCAAAGCTGAGTTGAGCTCTATGTGTCCCCATGACCACTCTAGAGTTGGTGTTTAAATCTAGAAGCTCTGGTGGGTGGATAAATTTCTCCCGGCATTGCTTGACTGGTATGATACCCTAGACTTACACAGATGTACACACGAGTATATTCACATGCTCACACACACGTACATGTAGACACTCGCTATGGATACACATAAATAAAAACATACACACCATGTACACACACACACACAACAAATACACACTAACACATACACACAATTAAGACACTTGCACGTGTGAAGACATTACACAATCACACATACGTGTGTATGTGCACACATAATCATAGACATATGTATGTAAAAGAGAAGACAAAAGACATTGTATATAAGATATACTTATTTAAGAGTGAACACACCTCATCATGCATCCCCACATATTAGAATTTAATTTTAATTAAAAATATATGTTTATATGTGCTTATTCATTTTATAAATGCACATGTATATATAGGTATACGTCTCTAAATATAATAAAATATAATATTATAGATAGGATATATTTACATGTGGGTGTGTGTGTGAGAGAGAGAGAGAGAGTGGGTGTGTGTGTGTACGTGTGCATGAGAAAGAAGTGTGTTTGTGTGTGTGCATGAATGTATGTAAGAGAGAGAGAGAGAGAGAGAGAGAGAGAGAGAGAGTTTCTATATGTGGGAGAGTGTGTGTGAGAAGAGAGATAGCGTGCAGGCGCATATGTGTGTGTGTGTGTGTGTGAGTAGAGGGGAGAGAGAGAGAGAGAGAGAGAGAAACACAGAGAGAGAGAGAGAGAGACATGGAAGTCTATGTGTGAGTGTGGGGGGTGGGAAAGAGTGTGTGTTTGCATTAGTACATGTGCATGTGTGTACGTGTGTGTGTGTGTGTGTATAAGAGATAGAGAGAAGAGAAAGAGAGTTTCAACGTTTGAGAGTGTGTGCATGTATATGTGAGAGAAAGAGGGTGTGCATGCGCATATGTGTGTGTGTGTGTGTGTGTGTGAGAGAGAGAGAGAGAGAGAGAGAGAGAGAGAGAGAGACATTACATGTAAGATGCATTTATTTGAGAGTGAGCACACCTCACTGCTCATTCCTACCATTAAAATTTAATCTAAAATTTAATTAATTAAAATTATATATGTGTGTGTAAATCTATTTAAGCGCGCGTGTGTGTGTGTGTGTGTGTGTGTGTGTGTGTGAGAGAGAGAGAGAGAGAGAGAGAGAGAGAGAGAGAGAGTTTCTATGTGAGAGAGAGTGTGCGTGAAGAGAGAGAGTGTGTGTGTGCGTGAGAGAGAGAGAGGTAGATAATTTCTATGTAGGAGATAGTTTGTGTGGGAGGAGAGAGTGTGCATTTGCATTAGTGTATGTGCGGTGTGTACATGTGTGTGTGTGTGTGTGTGTGTGTGAGAGAGAGAGAGAGAGAGGGAGAGAGAGAGACAGAGAATTTCTACAAAGGAGATAGTTTGTGTGGGAGGAGAGATTGTGTGGGAGGAGAGAGTGTGCATTTGCATTACTGTATATGCGATGTGTACATGTGTGTGTGTGTGTGAGAGAGAGTATATGCATGCATGTACGTACTTTTTTATCTATGTGTAGAACGTGGTTGAGAGAGAGTGAGATGGGGAAGACTTGGAGAGAGAGAGAGAGAGAGAGAGAGAGAGAGAGAGATGTAACGAGCGCGAGGGTGAAAAGTGAGAGAAAGAGAGCGAGAGAGAATAAAAAGTAGCTTTTAATAAAATATAAATAGAAAACATATATTTATATGTGTGTATACATGTGTGTGTGTGTTTTTATTTACACTTATACATACATATGTATGTATGTATGTATATGTATATACATATATGTGTGTGGGAGGAGAGAGTGTGCGTTTGTATTAGTGTATATGCGGTTTGTACATGTGTGTGTGTGAGAGAGAGTATATGCATGCATGTATGTACATTTGCATCTATGTGTAGAATGTGCTTGAGAGAGAGTGAGATGGGGCAGATCTGGAGAGAGAGAGAGAGAGAGAGATGTAACGAGCGAGAGGGTGAAAAGACAGAAAGAGAGTGAGAGAGAATAAAAAGTAGCCTTTAATAAAATATAAATTAAATAGAAAACATATATTTATATGTGTGTATACATGTGTGTGTGTGTTTTTATTTACATTTATACACACATTCATAGATATGTATGTATGTATGTATATGTATATACATATGTGTGTGTGTGTGTGTGTGTTTGGATGTGTGTACGATATATCTATCTATATATTTAAAAGTGACCACAGCTTATCACCCATCTCTATATATTAAAACTAATCAAAATTAATTAAATTATGTCGATGTTTGTACTTATATTTTGAAATACATGTATATATGTATAAGTATATGTGTCTATGTATAGGTATATGTATCTAACACATAATATTGTATATACTATATATTTACATATGTGTATGTGTGCGTGAGAGAGAGAGAGAGAGAGAGTATGTGTGTATTTGTGCGTACGCGCGTGTGTGTGTGAGTGAGTGAGTGAGAGAGAGAGAGAGAGAGAGAGAGAGAGAGCACTTCTATGTGTGGGAGAGTGTAAGAAGAGAAGAGTTTAGCTCCTTACCTCCAATGGGCTCATCAGAAGCCTTTAAGCTAGACGGAAAAGGATGGATAGGAGGAAGCCTACCTCCTAGATTGCAACAACAACTAGGATGTTACCAATCATACTTCGTGCCAGCGCATTCTCGAGGTGATGGCAAGGCATAAGAAGCCCTAACTCCACCAGATCTTGATCGCCGAGATGTGTGCTTAACCAAAAGAGCTACCCCTCATTGGTTGAGATCAAGAAGTGATAATACCACTGACGTTGCCATTGTGCCAAGTCGTGTCTCTGGTGCCAGCATGATGTTTGGCTAGGACAAAAGATCTAAAATCCTCATAAAAAGGAGGGAAGGGGGAACAAGATTGTTGAAGAAGGTGAAGTTTGGTTGGGGAAAGCTATATTCTAGGAATTAGTGAAGTCATGGTGGTGGGGACTATCTAATTTGGATGTACAGGAGCATAACCTTTTTGGGAAAACTATTAGGGATTGGTAAATCTTTTATGGTGGTGCTAGTTTAGGATATAGTGGGGTCATAACTCTAGTTTTATGGGAGATCTTAATCCTAATGTTATAGGCTAATCATCCTAAGGGAAGAATTTTGGTTTTTGAGATTGTAATGGATGGTAAAAGAATATGGATTATCAATGTTTATGTGGCTCATAATCATAAGGTTAGGAGGAATATGTGGAATTGGATTACAGGTCTAAATGCTCAAGTTCCTTGTATTGTGCTAGGGGATCTTAATATGGTAGAGAAAGCAGTTGATAAATGTGGTGGTAGTGATGTTCTTACAGGGAAGGAAAAAGGGAAATGGGAAGAGCTTACAAGGGGAGTGGGGCTTAAGGATAGCTGGTATTTGGGTGATTGGAGAGACAAACCGGGACACACTTATTTGAGCCTTCAATATGTATCTTCCTCCTCAAGAATTGATAAGAGTTTTCTTTAGTTAGTAGGCTTCATGGGTGCCCCATACTTTGAAAGTGCTAGTGGATTGTAGTTCTACAACTGTCTGATCATCTTCCTTTGAAGTGGAGCTGGCCCTATTTTGATGGAACTGACATGGATTTGTCTCATTTCCCAACAAGGGAATCGAGAGTGAATAATCTACTCTTGAAGGACCCCCTCTTTGTGGAGTATACTGAAGAAGCTATTAATAAACTAAAAAGGAGAAAGGGGATTGAGGGCTTCTAGAAGTAATTTGCTAATGAGATGCAAGGGATCATTAGAGTTGTGGGTAAATTGAGGGCTAAGGAAAGGAGAGGTGAGAGAAGAAAGTGGTCTACTTTGTTAGAAGATATGTTGTAGAGGCAAACTACAAGACTAGATGCTGATGACATTGAGTTGTATTTTAAGTGTTAGGCTAGTATTAAAGCAAAGAAGGATATATGCTATAGAGGTCATGAATATTGGGCTAGAAGGAATCTATTCAGTAATAGCAAAAAACCTGACAATAGGCTTTTTAAACTCCCAAAGAATAAGTATGATAATGAGATTGTGGGAAATATTCTAGATGAGGATGGTAATCTCGTGAATGATACTATGTCGTTGGCTTTGAAATGGGTAAATTTTTGGGTTCAACCCTGAGTCTAAAAGAGGACTACTCCTTGAGGAGATTTCAAGCTGAAGATAGATTTCTAGGTCTTCTAAGACATACGGTGGATGTGCATTACTAGCAAGAGATGTGGTCATTAAAACCCAGCATAAATGCATTATGATGCAATTGGACTTAGAGAAAGCTTATGATAGGATTCACTGGTCATTCATTTTTGCCAAAGTGATGGGAAAATTGGGATTCATTGTCTTTGGGTCTATGCTGAAGGAGGGAAAAACTAGGGCCATGTATGCATTAATGAGAAAGGGGGATGCCAATGTGCTGTATTGTAACAAAATCTGGAATGTAAAATGGAGTTCATCTAGCTAGAAAAAGAGATGGTACTTGATCTAGAATTGGCAGGTCCCTAGAAAATTTCCAGTTCTTTTGTAGAAGGTTTACATGTGGGCATTACCTATTGAATATACATGTGGGCATTACCTATTGGCTATAAACTTTAAAAGAGAAACATGGCTAGTGGCATTTGCCGTAGGTGTAGGTCTTCAATAGAAAATGGCAAACATTTTGGGAATGCCCAGCTCTACGGAGCACATGGTTCAAAATGACTAAGTGGATAGAGAAGGGTCTGAACATGCAAACTTTATAGGAGGATTGGCTATTTGGGAAGTGGTCAGCCAATGATGAACTCAGTGGGCTAGAGTTTAACATTATCAGAACTTGTATCTTATGGGAAATCTCGACTAGAAGGAGTGAAATTGTATTCTTGAGGGCTACATGTACATGGTTGCAAGATTCAGAGTTGATGTATAAATGTATGTGCATGTGCTGGTCTGTATGTAATGTAAATAGAATTAGATCTCTAGAATTGGATTTGTTGATTCAAAACCTGCAGAGGAATATGAAAAGCCATAGAAATGTATTGAGTGAAGGTGAGTAGAAGGGCACTCTTCTTGCACAACTTTTGATGGAACAAAACTAATACTTGCTCTCTACATGAACAAATTGATGTAAAAAATGCGACCTCTACTGCCTCTTTCAAGGGTTTAGGTGTGTGACAAAGCAAGGTATGTCTTCTCTTACTTTTGGACCCGTGTTCTTTACCCTAAAGAGGAATAATAGCCCTTCTTGATCTTCGTATCTCTAAAACAGCCATTAAAGTGAATGCTATGGCCTACTTAGTGGAATTCCAAACTGGTAACAACTTGAAATGTATTTTTCCCTCTAGTTTTGAATTTCTCTCTCTCCCTGCCTCCCTCCATGCCAAAATGTGGAGCCTATTTGTTGCATGCCCTACAAGTATTTTGAGCCTCTAAATTAATATTGGGTGTATTAATAAGAGATGCTACAGAGTGGTATAAATTTATTCTACAAGAGAGAGAGAAGCTCTTCTAGACCTAAAGAGAGTTTTGGCACATGTAAGAAGGATAAATACACGGTTCAAGATATGGGAAGAGTGTTGTGAGTGGTAGGGTGATAAGGCATCTCGCAGGGTCATGGCTCTCAAGTTTCCTATGTGTCTAGACAAAGAACGTTGTACTAATGTATGTGGCCCCTTGCCTTCTTACCTTGTTAGCTTATAGCCTTTTTAAATAGTGGACCTTTAAGGTGGCTACTTTCCTAGCACCATAACCTTGGCCTCCTTTCCTAAAAGCATCACATACCTTCACCTCAGTCTCGCAACTCCTTCTCCAAGCTCAACATTCCCTCATTCCTAAGCTCACTTACCTTGGTCTCAGTGTGCTAATGCGCTTAGTGGCATCATCCCTATACAGCTCGGCACTTTGCAAAGCCTTACTTATCTCACTTAATGCTTTTCAAAACCCCTTACCATGGCCTGGGATTGGCAACTTCTCTCTGCAAACATTCATAAGTGGTACTTGAAAAACAAGCAATAGCTTCAAAGTCATAAGATCAAAAAATCTAAGCACAAGTGCCAAAGACCCTAGCACGATCATCTCAGATGCAACAAAGAAGCCCCTCTGTCATGTCCAATCCCGGTGCCCACTTCACCTAAAAAAGGAGGTAGAGGGATAGGGGAGGCCTTATAATATATATATATATATATATATATATATATATATATATATATGTGTGTGTGTGTGTGTGTGTGTGTGTGTGTATATATGTATATATATATATATATGTGTATATATGTATATATGTATATATTATGTATATATATATATATATGTATATATGTATATATATATATATATATATATATATATAGTTGTCAATTCCATGTTTATGGGATAATCAACACACAAGCGGGATCAGCCAAGTAGAAACAACAATGTTTCTTCCAACACTCCCTACAACGTGGAGAGGGTCACATTACTTTCTTGTTGTATGACTTAGAGGCACAAGCAATGAACTAGCTCAGAGAGGTCTCGGGTTGATAGGATGGAACTCTATGTCCAAGGCATCCTATGGCCCCCCTTAATGTTGTTGTCACCAGCTTGTCTAGCATTAATGGCTTGGTTGACTAGGCGAGGAGCGTACACTGTCTAGCTCAACATGGAGAGAGGGAGTGTAGCCACTTTGATACCACTGCTGTGATGCCACTGAAAGCACAAGCACAAAATACCCTAGCACGACTATCTCAGACATGACAGAGAAGCCCCCCTGATCACCTCCAATCGTGGTGTCCACTTCCCCAAAAAAGGGTAGTGGAGGGATAGGGAAGGCCTTAGATGATTATATATATATAATATAATATTTTTAGCTGTCAACTCTGTGTATATGGGATAATCAACACACAAGTGGGATCAACCATGTAGACACAACGATATTTCTTCCAACAAAAAAATGTGCCGCCCAAGGGCATTTTTTTCCCTATTTATTATTTCAACCTTGATCAATGTTTGCATTAATGAACTACAAATAGGGAAAAAAAGTGCTTAAAAAAATGTTCCCAAGGGAGGCTACGCCGATTGATGAACTACAAATAGGAAAAAACAATGTCCCGAGAAAGTGCCCAAGAAAGGCCACATCGGTGATGAACTCCAATAGGAAAAACAAATATGTGAAAAAAATGTGCCCACAAAGGCTACACCGGCACGACCTCCCTTGGGCACATTTTGTTTTCCTATTTAGTATTTCAACCTTGATAAATGTTATCATTGATGAACTACAATGAGGTATGGTGCAGAAGTTCCCAAATCAAAATTATGTCCTTTTGTAAAAGAAAGAAATGCCTACATATGTGGACAAGAGGTAGGCTTTCTTTATTCTAAGGAATAACAGACCATGAAATCTTGATTAAAGCCTAAAAAGGGGAGAAGCCGTCACGGGTTGTCCACAGTTCGGGATGTGCTCGTGGTCGCAAAAGGTAAAAGCACAAAGAAGCCTCAATGGTAAAGAAGCTCAAAACTATAGGGACAAAAAACATGTGACCAAGGGAGGCCACACTGACGCCACGCCAGTGTGGCCTCCCTTGGGCACTTTTCAAAAAGCCGATTAACCTAAAACGCGCATGGCGGAGGGCTCAGTTGATGAGTCTACCATAACAACCCGACCGTTTATGGTTTGCGACTATAACAGTCTAGTTGAGATTCTCCGTAGGTCACCTGCAAGGCCAGCGCCAAGGTTCTTTCTCTCTCCCTCTCACTCTCACTCACACACACGCATGCGCGCACACACGATACAAGCACACGCGCATGCTGATAGGCTACTATATATGATTGCCATTGGGGTGCATACTATCACTCTATAAATAAAAAATGCATCTAGATCCATTTCAGCTAAGAATAGCTCTCAAGCAAGAGAATAGCTCTTCTCTTGCTTCCATGATGTCTGTTTTTTTGAGCTTTTATAATTTCAAGCTACAAAATAGGGGAACTGCAATGTGCAATTTGTAGCTTAGGCCTTAGGGCTTCTCTCCTATCGAGAAAAGTTGACTCACCAATATATGATGCATCTTTCAGGTTGCGCATGAGGTGGCAAGTGGCCAACGCATCACACCAATCACAACAGTGTGTTGTTTGTGGAGATCAAAACACTGGTCGTGTCATCACATTGCGGTGGCGAGGCCACCAGTGGCTTGTGTGGAAAAAAATAAAATACCTAAATTAGGGTCGTCGTGTAGGAAAAAATGCCATTTTCAGTCATGATTTTGGTTTTTCACTATTTTTAGTAAAAGCAGATGAGAATTGGGCCTTAATAACAACAACAATATATTCATGGCTTGCTCCTAAATTTTGCAAACAAAACAAAGAAGAGTGCAAATGAGCTCACTAGCTCATAGTAGGTTCATATCTTCAAACCAACCCTAAGCCAAGGATTAAAGGTTCCACTCTCATGGGTCCATGCCAACAATCAACCCTAGCAACCCATACCACTAGTGTTTTCCCACAAGGACCCTCAGCTAGACTACCTATGATCTTCCATGTCCATGGCAAAAGTAAGCCTCTTAGTTCAGGTCCCGAGCGACGACCACAATAAATCAATACTCACTTATATAGTGCTTATTATTGTTAAAAATAATAGTCTAGTCATAAATAGCATAACCTTGGATTTATTAAATCTGAACCTTAGCCACATGTATTCGCATGCTTTGTTTGGTTGCTGGGAATTGATGAGTATCCTTGGTATACTTTGATTGATGAAAGGACCGTGCTAAACAGAATTGGTGAGCCCAAGGCTTCTACCTATTTGCTGCCAAACATTTTTCACATAAAAACAAAGCATGCTCCTATGACTGAGACCCAAAATGGTTTCTTGACATTTGCTAGTATATTGATACATCGTCATCCCCTCTCCAAAAACCAAAAAGCTAAAATGGCCAAGCTTGGCTTTCTTGTTTGAAAACCTTTGAGCTTTAGAGAAAAAATCATTAAAAAATATTGCATTACCTCATTCTTACTGCTTCATACTCTACTTAATCTTGGCAATAAGCTCCTCTTGTCACCACCAAGTTTTTTCTTTTGAACATGATAGGAAAAGATAGCAAAAATGATAAGCTCTGAACACCCCAGAACATCTTATGCAGATAATCAAATTTCGTTTAGGGAAACCCGAAGGAAACCATGCACCATGGCCCTTAATTGATACATGATGATTTTAGAAATGTCCTTTTCCAATAGCAATTTAACCAAAGTCTACATATGTATGAATTATGCAATTCGTTGAGCAAAAAAAAGGGAAACATGTGAGGGGTTCAAATGTGACACGCGATGTCTGACTCACGCATCACATTTCAACCCCTCACATGTGTTGCCACACCATCGGGCCTTACAATGAGACCTACTTGTACGTTCGTTTGTATGGCCATATTCCTTAGCCTTCCACCCTTGCCACCGCCCTTGCACATGTGAACTGCCCTCTGATATGGACAATGAGGCCTACTTGCATGCTTGTTTGTATGGCCGTCTTCTTTATCCTTCCGCCCTTGATAGTTATGGTCGTATGAATCCCTTGTGATTGTCTCACGTTTGTTGCCTGGACCTAGAGATGGAAACCTTAGCACTTTCAATCTGGTAAGATGAATCATAAAATGTGTTGGAAACCATTGAATTTAGAAGTGAAATGTGCATTTAAAGATCAAATCTTTATGCAGTTACAATAGTGCTGTGTTTTCTTTCATGGTTCCTTCAGGACTTGGAAAATGAGACACTCGATTCAACAAGCGGGAAAATGAGACAGTCGATTCAAGAAGCGAGAAAACTTCAGCGAGCTTGGTTTTATGAGCAAAAGGGAGGCTGTGATTTTGAATCCAAAGGTAGCCAAGGGATGTAGCACCGTTTGTAGCCCCCCCTTTTAGATATTGTCTTCCCTAATTTTTGGCACCCAATTTTGAGTTCTGAATCCATTTTAAGTTTCTAATTTTGTGTTGTATATGCCACTTGATTAGTAAATATTTTCACTACCTACTACAACTCTCTCTTCTTCAAACTCACAAATCAATATTTATGTGGTTTAGTGTCAATGTACTTATAAATGTGTCAAAAGATGTGTTGAAGTACAACCACTATGCTCTCTTTTTTTCTAATGCTCCCTCAACCTTTGTCTCTTACACATTATTGGTATGATCTGCACCATCAATCTACTTCTCTAAAGGAGGCCTTTTGCCATGCCGTGCTTGATTTTCTAGTTTACTCGAAAGAAGTCGCTCGGAGTATGGTAAAACTCCACAGTATGTATCCACTAGGATTGGTATATAACCTTCACATTTTAAATAGTACTGCAAGCTCTCCATAGTCCACTTGTGTATGGACTTTGAAGGTTGCTACATAATCCACCTTTGTAGGTAAATTTCTTTTGAATTAGTACAGGAGGTTGGATATCAATGCTCCACTATCATACTGTATTGTCCACACATTGCCAAGGCTGGCTCATGTTTGTACGGCCCCCATTATGAGGAGTAACTATAGTTGAGTAGCTCCGGCACCTGGGATCCCCATATTTACATGGGAAGGTGGTCTATGAGTGTTAACGCAAGGTTAGCAGACTACCGACATGCAACAATGACGCACACAATTGCATCTACAACAAACTTAAACGCTGATCATGGGAGTGTGAATTGGTCACAAGTGGAGATTAGCCATCGACAATGAGCCAAAGAGCATAAAAAAGTAGTGCAAAGTCACTAAATAATGAACACATGCATAATGGGGAACCACCTAAAAGATCCTTCGCCACCCTCACTTATGTGTTTTTTTCCTAAGTAGGAATTAATAACTTGTTTGAATCATTGTATTCTTTGCAAGATTTCACTTAATGATGTACTCAAGGAATGACCGAGGAAAATGAAAGAGCTGGCATCATCTACCCACTGTGTGCTTAGACTAGCCTAGATAAGGTTAGACGTCCAATTAGTTATTATGTGTGGACACCCACACTTATAACCCCATTGTATATAAGTGAAATTCTCTAATGAGAAAGAGACATTTCCTTAAGTGTTGATTGAGAGTGCTCTTTTTGGCCTTGTGGTGTGTGTGTGTGTGTGTGAGAGAGAGAGAGAGAGAGAGGGCTATTATCTTTGCGTGGTGGATCACGGTCTTACAATAGTTGGGAGTTCCAAGCTCTATGTGGACAACTCTTGTGGTGACAACTAGAGGTGGGTCTTCTCAAGTGCTAGCTAGCATTCTTATGGTTTCTATCTTTGAGATGGTGGGTAAGCAACTAGCTTCCCAACCAATGACACATAAAAGGTAAGCTCTCTTCAGAAGGTTAGGTTTGAGCTAGTGAGTGCGGTGGGTTTGGGCTTTCTATTAGCACCGTTGCTAGGAAAAACAGTAGTTTTCCTTAACCCTTTTTTTAAAACTCTTGTGTAGGGTTTGTGTTTTTGTTGCCACTTGGTGAAAGATTTAGTGTTGGATATTGTATTAGATGAAAGATATGGTGCTTAGGATTATCAAATTAAAAAATATTGGTTTGTGAAGACAAATGTGGTTTGCAAAGGGGAAAGGGTTAGGATAAGTTTCGTGTGGATTTTATTGTTTTTTAGTTTTATATTTTTCATCAGTAATTAGCATTTTTTAGGTTTAATTTTAGTGTTAGATATTAGTGATTAGTTTTTAGATTAATTGAAGTGTTCGTATTTAAAGTTGGCAACTAGTGTTAAAGTTCATTTCGACTTGTAGTGTGACTTTTAGTATTAGTCCTAGATTAGTGGATATAAGTAAGTTAGGTCAGTTGAATTAGGCTACTAGAATTGGTTAATCTAGTTAGGTTAGTTGAATAAGTATTTATTTTATTAATTAGTTAGTATAATTAGTTAAGTTTAATAACCAGTTAGTTAGTCTCATTAGTATTAATGTTAATTACTGACTAGGGTTAGTGTTAATATTAGTAGTTAGTATTGGTATTAGTTTAGTTACTAAAAAGTTAGTATTAAACATCCTTGTAGTCAAAGGTTTTTAGTTCAAGGATTAACTTTTGCTAAATTACATTTTTTAAAGAAATAATTATCATGTATATGTTAATTGAAATGACAAGTTATAAAATAAGTCACCCTAGTACATCAAACTTTGTACAATCTACAATATCTACCCCTAAGCCATTAACCCCTCGACCTGTAATTAGAAGTCGATCGAGATAGAGGTATCCATTACCAAGTGTATATGGACACATAGCACACATTCAATTTTATGAGACGTGTCCATTCTACCAACTATAATATTTATCCCTAAGCCACAAACCTCTCGACTTATAATTAGAAAGTTGATCCATATGGAGGTACACATTACAAAGTGTATATGGAAATAGCACACATATAAACTTATGTCAGATGTGTTGCTTCTACCAATTGGTAGAAAATATGCATCCACTCGAATTGGTACATAATCTACACCTTTCAAATAGTACTCCAAGCTCTCCATAGTTCACTTGTGCATGGATTTTGAAGGTCGATACATAATCCATCTTTGTAGGTAAATATATCTTTTGAATTGGCACATCTCTAGGCTCTATACATCCAAAGGTTGGAATATCTCTCAATCAAAATAATTTCGTCATTTAAACTTTATTTAAAAAGATCACAACTTTTAATTAAATCACTCCTATGGATTTGAACACCATCTAGATTGAACTTTGGATTGAAGATAACATTTCGGAGTCAACATATTGGCATAATTCCAAAGGAGTAATTGATCACTTTCATCTACTTGAAGAACTCCATATTTAAGACTTTGATTTTGATTCATCAATGCTCCTTAAAAATTATGTCTTCAAAATTTATTAGCCTTTTTTGCATGTCTTCAAGAGGAGGTGTAGAATCAATCATAGCATTGATGAAATAATGATTAGATGTTGAGGGAAAGAAAGTGCTCATGGGCTAGATGTTAACCCTTACTTGTCCTCCTTAGCCATTCATCAATAGTTATCCGTCGAATAGTTATGAGAATCCAACCAACATATTGAATTCATGTGACACTTTGTAGCACACCTATTAACATCATATAGCGCAAAACCTGTATATTCATTCATTCATAGAAGTACTAATATATACACAGATACGGATGGCTTGCCTATTATTTGTATTTCATTTATTTCTATTTGTAGTGTTATTTGTTGATGTTCTTTATCTGTCATAAGTTAGTATGAAGAATTGCATACGTTTGTTTTTTGCCAACACTTTGATGATCCTATTGTGTTTGATTTCCTTTTAATTCTTTTGGTTCTGATTGTTTGCTAGCATGATCTTTTCCATCACTACAACACATCGGGGGCACAACAACATTTTCTAGTAGCATTTGAGTAATGCTTTTTTGGTCGAGATGTCGGGGATTCTGTTCGCTCCTCCACAGCGAAATTCCACTGCTCAGTAGCACTTCTAGCAGTGAAATTTCAATGGTCCACAACGTTTATAGTAGCAAAATTTCATTGCTAATAAGCAGCGCTTGTAGTAGCAAACAAAAATTTTGCTACTATTTTTGTTGCTATAAACAGAGAAGCGCAGATACGGATGGCTTGCCTATTATTTGTCTTTCATTTATTTTGATTTGTAATGTTATTTGTCGATGTTCTTTGTCTGTCACAAGTTTCGATTTGTAATAATAATAAGCAGTGCTTGTAGCAACGAAATTTCGCTACTATACGGTGATTTTGTTGCTAAACAGAGAAGCGCAGATACGAATGGCTTGCTATGATTTGTCTTTCATTTATTTTTATTTGTAATGTTATTTGTCGATGTTCTTTGTCTGTCATAAGTTAATATGAATAACTGTATACGTTGGTTTTCTGCCAAGTGGTAGATTTCCTTTGAATTCTCTTGGTTTTGATTGTTTGCTAGCATGATCTTTTCCATCACTACAACACGTTGGGGGCACAACGGCATTTTCTAGCAGCATTTGAGTATCGCTTTTTTTGTTGAGATGTCGGGGATTCTGCTCGTTGCTCCACAGCAAAATTACGCTGCTCACTAGTAGCGCTTCTAGCAATAAAACTTTTGCTGGTCCACAACGTTTATAGTAGCAAAATTTCACTGCTAATAAGTAGTTCTTGTACCAACAAAATTTCATTACTATACTATGATTTTGTTGTTGAACAGAGAAGATAGCTGTGAAATTACAGGTGCTATTTTTGCTACACGAAATTCCAAAGAGTTGTTGGATGTTGAATTCTGAAAATACATGTCACATGCACACAAAAAATGATATATACTTTTAAAAATTATCCATTAAAATCCTTGGAGCCATGTTTCGAGAAAAACAAAAGATAGTTGAAAACTTTTGAGAAGCAAAACAATGTCAAGATCATGAAATCTATCCCATCTTATAATAAATCCATATGTGTTGCTTCATCAATATCTATATCTAATGGAAGCTAAATGAAAATATGAGATTCTATATCAATATCAATATCACTATCATGATCCTAATGTGTTTGCAAGTTTTTTAAGGTGATACAATGCTTACTCTATCCATTGAGATCTTAAAGTTATATGTAAAAGCCCCTTAGTAAGCTACAAATGTTAATTGTTTCAAAATGTCAAAACTGCACACAACAAAAATTCTGGATTTAGATTCTTGAGTCATACGCATTACATTCCTTAGTAAACTTGCAACATTTTGTTTGTATAGAATAATTCTGCTAAGGTACATTGTACAAACATAATTTGGGCACCTAAAACCTTTGTTTCATGGTTATTGAGAGAGAATTTAGAAATTTTGAAAAATGTAGCACGATTGAAAAACTAAGATAGCGCTCAAGTAGCAAGATTTACTTGAGCATGGGACCCCAAAAAATATGTATTAACTTGGTTTTGAACTATATAATCATTTTCGATTGCCAATTTGCACTAACATAACCCTAGTTTTATGGAAGTACCTTTGGAAGGCCAAAATTTTTCTCTTTTTCAGCATCTTGGTAATTATGAGATTTTTGTTATAGTTCACAAGTAGCTTAGGAACTAGGACCTAAAGGAGATTGTGTTGTTTTGAAACCCCAAGTTCTACCAATTGACTTTTACAAACATGAAAAACATGATTTATTCAAGAAGTTATAGGCATTTAATGGGATTTTTGACAAAACAGCTTCAAATTTCAAGTTAGAGTTTTTTGTCAAATTTCTAATATAGCTTGTGTTTTGACATCTTTTTTTTTAACTTTTAACCGACCTATGGTTGAAACAAGGTGTAGAAATGTTGTTTCTAGGTTTCCCAAAAAATTCCAAAGTTTTGGTGAGAAACAGGACACTCAAGTGTCCTCAGGACACTTTAGTGTCCAATTACAGAGCTAGTGTTAAGCACATCTATATATCACCTTGAACCATTTGACATCAAATATGAATAGACTAAATGCTCTAAATCCAACCTTAAGAATATCCTAAATAGTTCCACAATACTCAAGATTGTCCTCTGTGACATTAGTATCATGTCTACTGGCTCGACTTTGTTGCTCAAAAGTTGTCATCACACAATAATCAAATGTGTTTCTTTTAGAATCCACATGGTCCTTGCAAAAGTTTCTTCCATGTGACCATATTGCATTATAAAGTGTATACTAACATTAAAAAAAAACATGATATTTAGTATATATAGTGCATTAAACAAGGTATATATGTGAGACAGAGATAAAGAATGTACTTACTTTGAGGGTCACGTCCTCTTGCATACTCATGCTCTTCTCTTGTAATAATCTCTCCATTTTGCGATGCCATTGATATTGCCATATGAAGCCATTATATATTGATCACATTTGGTAGAGGTTCCAAGCTAGGTGGTAATGGCAAGCATCTATTTGCTCTTCTGAAAGCTCTCCTGTCATCCTTTCATCTATTAATTGCATCCTTGTGTATCTCCCAATCTACTTCTCTATGATGGAACTATTTAGAATGTAGAATATATTCACCTTGTGGTGTAATGCTTCATCTAGTCTTGGTTGCCTTCCTTTTCCCTAAGCCACATTAGTGATTAGTCTTGGTTGCCTTCCTTTTCCCTAAGCCACATTAGTGATTAGTCGGTCATCCTTCTCATTGCTCCATAATCATGGCATGGAAGGATCTATGCGAGATAGATGTTTTGAGATATACACAAGAGACTGTCGCATCACCATCCCTCTCCCATGCTTGCTTCTGACATTTCTCTTTGTCTCACAAAGTCCTCAATATTTGCATGAACCTTTCAAGGAAAAGCATCCATCGAACATGAACAATGCCACACAACGCCACTTCATCAACCAAATGCACCACAAGATGCAATTGGCTAGTGAGAATTCTTCTAGGGAAGTTGTCCTCAATCATACACACTACCTCTCAATAACATTAAGATGAGGCATCTCAATGGATGTAGGATCTAACTCCTTTAAGGATATGAACCTACAAACATAGAAATTATATGTACTATTTACTAATACATAACTTGTGAGCGCATGAGAAATAAGCAATATAACTTAGTGAATTGAAAAAAAGATTAATACCTCACCAAGCTTTCCGTTTTGTAAATATCCTCTCTCACCTTCTTGTCTCCACAAACAACTATAGCAATTAGAAGAATAAACTATCCATAAAAAAAAATGAAAGTTAGTATATGAGCTTACAAATCATGTACCACAAAGAGAAAATGAAAAATTGAATATTTAAATACCTATAATATCTTGTGCCAATCATGTGTCTTGAGGCCATATAGTTATTCCTCTTCTTTCTTTTAGGTCTTTGTGAAGGCAGCCTTCAATGAATGCATTGCTCTCGTTAGTGTATGAAAAGAGGCGATCACACTTATCACCTTATTGTGCTCTCTTGGTTAATACACATAGTGCCTTTGGTAGGACTATTTTGCCACTCTCACTTTGAATTGGCCATGCACTTTGAAGACGTCCAATGTTTTGTAAGTCATCCCTTGCACCCTTTGTATCTCTTTTATCAGTTGAATGGTCCCAAATATTTGTTACCACATTCTTGAAGATATACATGGGATCTAAGAGATGATTGATCTTCATGTCACACCAATATGGAAGTCAAAAGAAGATTGAGTGTCTAGACATCCCATTTGGTGGTGGATTGGGAGTGCTTCTCCATGCCTCAAACCAATAGTTGTGGTGGAGGTTTCCCTTAGTGAGGAGTTTTCCAGCGGAGTTGCAGTAGTGATCCCCAGCAAGATCGCCAGGTGTTTCTCGCCAATTTTCCTCTCAGTCGAATGGCAAGATAGAAGTCTGGGGTATCAGACCAATCAAGCAATGCCGAGAGAAATGTATCCACCCACCAGAGCTTCTAGATTTAAACACCAACTCTAGAGTGGTCATGGGGACACTTAGAGCTCAACTTAGCTTTAAAACTTCTCACACTCACACTCTACTCTCACTCTTCTAAGTCTCTCTCTCTCTCTATCTCTATCTCTCTCTCTCTCTTTATAGCACATAGCATGTTTCTTGAAACAGAGACATAGCATTCCAAGTCAACACATTGTAGAGAGTACACATGGATAAAGTGGGTTGCAACATTGCTCTTTAATAAATGTATTACTTCCAAGATTGGTATAAACTAATCAATACAAGTTCATTACAGAGAAATTGCTTGACACATGACTAAAACCTCCTAAGACTACGACCATAGCATGGTTCACATTATTGGTTTGTGACTGTCAGAAAGCAACATGCACTTCTACAATCTTCAGCTAGCTCTCTCACTACTCGCCTTGCACAATTCTTTTTAGCTTGGTCTTCTTGATCTTGGCAATGGCTACCTCGGTGGTTATAGTCCCCCATCTTTACACGTGCAGTACCGAGGATGTGCTCATGATGTGGAAGGTGGTCAGACTGAGTACTCTATCGCCACTGAGCTGATGGACATAACATCTCTCAATGTATGTATTTTCATCTCAATAATTTAAAATTTATTGTAAGGATGACTACTACTTGTGCATTACAATTAAAACTGAATTGTGTGGCTGTGGAGCTTGATGAGGTTTAAGCATGCTTTAGGCCCATGCGAATAAAGGGGCTTCCAGAGCTACCGGATCAAGACCCAGAGGTTGGAGCACCCTCTATTGAGAACAATGAAAAGTTTGAGTTTGCTTCTAAAGAAGCATTACCTCCTCTATCTGATGAGCTAGAGGAATTAGCAGACTTAGCTGAGATAGAGGGCGAAGGCGATGTCTTAATGCTTTCAAACATAGAAAAAGCTATAGTGGAGGGAGATCAAAATAATAATGATAGGCGAGAAATATCCCCAACCCCGGATCAAGTACTTGATGCCTAGTTAAGTTTCTGGTACTAAAATAAAGTGCTTTTGCATAGCTAGTAGGATTGGTAGGACTTTATATTTGAGAATTGATACTTTGTAATTGAACAAAGTGCATATGCACCAATAATAAGATGTTATATTAACACTTTGATAGCTTTTAGTCATGCTAGGTTTTTGTTACATGTACATTATGTGTGCTATGTTATATACACATTATGTGTGCATATACTAGGAGGCTAACCCACATTAGGCTTGTGAGCATGGGAGCATGGGAACAAGCTCTAGTGGAGCATGGGTTAGGACTAACCTTAAGGATTAGTTGTTGTTGAAAAGTGTTAGAGCACTATTTATTATATTCAAATGATGATGCATTGTAATTTCTTTATTCAATTTTAGATTTTGATATATCATTAATGAGAAATCTGAATGATTGCAACATTTCACAAATGTTACAATTTTCTTGACATTACACAAGCTTTACAATGTCATTAAATTAATATTTGCTAACTATATTGCTTAAAGGTTTTCCAAATAAACTGATCTATTCTTTTTCTAGCTTGCCTTATATGTTCAACTTGTATTTTAATTCTTACAAACTTTTGTTTTCTTACAATCTACTATTTTTGTAATAATAAAAAAAAGCATTGTATAAACATGGTTATTTTAAAGATGATTCAAGTATAAAAATTTTGATATATTTTGAAGGTAGTGCTTTGATGTACTTTAAGTTATTTAAAATTTAAGCAAATTTTAGTCTCTTGTGACAATCTAATTTTAAGTTTCTATTCAATACAAAAAAAAGATATGAACGAGAATCTTTCGAGGTACTCTAGGTCAATTACCTATTTTACTTCCACACATGTTTTTATTCATTTTTGGACATAAACACCTTATGTCGTTTGTAACTATATATATATATATATATATATATATATATATATATATATATAATTTGCAATAAAACCATGACATTGTTGTATTGCAATTAATTGTATGTTTTTTATGTCTTCATCTTTATTCATTTTTGGACATAAACACCTTATGTAATTTGTAAGTATGTATATAATTTGCAATAAAACCATGACATTGTTGTATTGCAATTATTTGTTTTATTTTAAGTGTCTCAAAAAAAAGTTTAAATAATGTGATTTTAAAAAACATGGGAACAGAATGGGTGAGATATTTGGGGACACATATCTCACCCATTCTTTCCCCGTTGTTTCTACATACAGTCCATGGCTATAGCTCTGTGCTATACATGCAACTATATACCCACCTATATGTGTAGCTATACACGTTATTATACACGCGGTTATTTACATGGTTGTAGTTGCGTACTTGTAGTAGCCATGTGCATAGTCTCGCTGATAGTCCTGTGTGAATGTTTTTTTATATATAGATCCTTTTAAAAAATTTGTGTTGTTCACGCAGATCTGCTCTTCGTTTGTTGTAGTGTACAAATAAATTTCTTTGTGGATTAGAGTGAATAGAGTTGTTAGTGAATTGGCATCATGTAATATGGAATTGCAATCTTTGATGTCCATGATGATGAAAGCCACTGTAACCTCTATGGGAATGCCCATTATTTTAAATCATGATATTTTTTTTGGAAGCACCTTTTATTTATATCATCTACCAAGATTAATGTGTTTAATCAAGCTGTGTGCAGCCAAAGAGGTGATAGTCCAAGTGGTAAAGTGTTTGCCTAGGACCGAAAGGTCTTGGGTTCAAACCTTGCTTGGACCCCTCGGCGGCACCTCTCATCCGCGCTCTCCATAAGCTTCCCTTTCGACATCGATCGTGTTCTGGCCGCCTTTTCCAGGAGGACTCCAGTGTAGCCCCTCCGCTCTCTGTGGTCGAGTGTGCTCGTCGCCCTCTTCAGAGGGCCGCGTAGATGATCTTGTAGCTCACGACACCATCGTGTCTGGGACGTTGAGCGAGTTGTAATGTTAACTATTAGTAGGATCTCTCTCCCGGAAAAAAAAATCAAGCTGTGTGCATTGGTATGCTGTCTTCTAGGATTAATGTGTTTAATCATCTGTGGGCATCAGTATAATATTAGTTAGTGCACACAACTAATTAAACCCATTAATCTTGGTAGACATCATATCAACATACACAACTTGATTAAACACATTAATCATGGCGGTATCAGACTAGTCAGGCGATGCCATTGGAGACATGTAGCCACCTGCCAGAGCTTCTGGATTCGAACACCAACTCTAGAGTGGTCATGGGGACACGTAGAAGTCAACTCAGCTTTGAAACTTCTCACACTCACACTCTTCTCTCACTCTGCTAAGTCTCTCACTCTCTGGAAACACATGTTTCATAGAATAGAGACAGAACATTCCAAGTCAACACATTGCAAAGAGTACACAAAGATAAAGTGGGTTGCAACATTGCTCTTTGATAAATGTATTACTTCGAGAATTGGTACAAATTCATCAATACAAGTTTACTACATGGAAATTTCTCGACACATGACTAAAACCTTCTAAGACTACAACTATAGCATGGTTCACATCATTGGCTGCTCACTAGTTGTGACTATCAATAGCATGCACTTCTGCAACCTTCAGCTAGCTCTCACGTTGATCACCTTGCACCATCCTTTTAAGCTCGGTCTTCTTGATCTTGGCAATGGCTACCCTGGTGGTTATAGCCCGCCATCTTCACACGTGCAGTAGCAAGGTGGTGCTCATGAAATAGAAGGTGGTTGTGGACTAAGCACTCTGCTGCTATTTAGCTAATGGGAACAACATCTCTCAAAGTATGTATTTGCATATTTAATTTTTATTGTAGGGAGGACTATTACTTGTGCATTACAATGCAAACGGAATTGTGTGGTTATGGAGCTTCATGAGGTTTAAGCATGCTTTATGCCCATGCGAATAAAGGGATTTGCAGAGCTACCTGATCAAGACCCAGATTTCAAAGCAACCTCTATTGAGAACAATGAAAAGTTTGAGTTTGCTTCTAAAGAACCATTACGTCCTCTATCTGATAAGCTATGGAAATTAGCAGACTTAGCCAAGATAGCTGGGGAAGGTGATGTCTTAATGCTTTCAAACATAGGAGAAGCTATAGTGGAGGTGATGTCTTAATGCTTTCAAACATAGGAGAAGCTATAGTGGAGGGAGATCAAAATAATAAACACTATTTATTATCTTCAAATAATGATGCGTTGTAATTTTTTTATTCAATTATAGATTTTGATATATCATTAATGAGAAATCTGAATGATTCCAACATTGCACAAATTTTACAATTTTCTTGACATTACACAAGCTTTACAATTTCATTAAATTAAAATTTGCTAACTATATCGCTTAAAGGTTTTTCCAAATAAACTAATATATTCTTTTTCTAGCTTGCCTTATATATTTAGGTATTTTAAATATTACAAACTTTTATTTCTTTAGAGGCTGCTATTTTTGTAATAATAACAAAAAAAGCTGTGTATAGACATGGTTATTTTAAAGATGATTCAAGTACAAAAAGTTTGATATATTTTGAAGGTAGTGCTTTGATGTACTTTAAGTTATTTAGAATTTAAGCAAATTTAAAGATGATTCAAGTACAAAAAGTTTGATATATTTCGAAGGTAGTGCTTTGATGTACTTTAAGTTTGATATATTTTGAAGGTAGTGCTTTGATGTACTTTAAGTTATTTAGAATTTAAGCAAATTTTAGTCTTTTGCGTGAATCAAATTGTAAATTTTTGTTCAATACTAAAAAAAGATATGGAAGGGAATCTTTCCAAGTAGTCTAAGTCAATTACCTATTTTCCTCGTAAACGTGTTTTTATTCATTTTTGGACATAAACACCTTATGTAATTTGCAACTATGTATGTAAGTTGCAATAAAACCATGACATTGTTGTATTGTAATTATTTTGTGTTTTTGATGTCCTCATCTTTATTCATTTTTAGACATAAACACCTTATGTAATTTGTAACTATGTATATAATTTGGAATAAAACCATGACATTGTTGTATTGTAATTATTTTTTATATTTTAGGTGTCTAAAAAATGTTTAAATAATGTGATTCTAAAAAAATAGGGATAGAATGGGTGAGATATGTGGGGACACATATCTCACCCATTTTGTCCCCGTTGTTTTTACAGATAGTCCATGGCTATAGCTATGTATGCTACACACGCAACTATGTACGCACCTATGTGTGCGGCTATACACGCTACTGTACATGTGATTATTTACACGGTTGTAGAGCTGCATACTTGTAGCCACGTGTATAGTTGCGCTGATAGCCGTGTGAATGCTTTATATATATATAGATCCTTTTTAAATTTTTGTGGCTCTTCACGCAGCTCTGCTCTTTGTTTGTTATAGTATACAAATGAATTTCTTTGTCAAATTGAGTGAAAGAGTTATTAGTGAATTGGCATCATGTAATATGGAATTGCGATCTTTGATGTCCATGAAAGCCACTGTAACCTCTGTGTGGGAATGCCCATTATTTTATTTCAAAATATTTTATTTGGAAGCATCTTTTATTTATATCATCTACCAGGATTAATATGTTCAATCAAGATATGTGCATTGGTATGATGTCTTCTAGGATTAATGTGTTTAATCATCTGTGTGCATTGGTATAATATTAGTCAGTGCACACAACTGATTAAACACATTAATCTTGGTAGACATCATATCAACATACACAGCTTAATTAAACATATTAATTAAATAAAAGGTGCATCCAGTTCAAGCTCCCTTCTCCCCTGCATCTTTTCATGGTATCAGAGCCTGTTTATGCTAAGGGCTGAGCTGCAAGCAAGAGAAGCATAGGAAACGGTACGAGGGTAAGAGCTTCAACTACTCTTCCCTATTTGTGTTGGCGACTACACCCTTGTAGGGAGCTCTACGGAAGGCACTGGCAAACGATCTCTGATTGAGGGGCTTTCTTCACGGGAGTAAAGCTATAGGGCAACAAAATTATTCTATCGGACGATAATTATCGGGACGAAGATGCGTTTCGGGCGCGTTACGACCTCTGTTTTTTAGAAAGCAAGTGATTTGGAGCACTACGACGAGTAAGTCATCGATTCTCTGCAGAACTCTGTTTTAAGAACTGCAGGAAGACAGATTGGTTGTGCAGACATTGTGTGTGCTACAAGGAGGTCAAGAATCACCATTAGGTGTATGTATGCACATTGAGATCACTGGTTGTGACATTTGAGTGTAGTACAGTACCGCTACAGAAAATACAACAGTTTGTGCAGGACAACAAACCAGAGTGCTAGTTCTGGTAAATTTGTGTGTCTAGCAAGATGTCAAATGATGGCATAAACCAGATTGTTGCTGAGAAGCTTGATAAGAACAACTTCCATGCTTGGAGGTTCAGGCTAACAAATTTCCTGATGGGAAAGGGTTATTGCTGGGACTATATAGAAGGTGAGCATGAAGAGGCAGAGATACCGAAGATCAATCTGACTGCTATAGATGTGAAAGAGTTCAAGGATTGGAACCAAGGAGCCAGAAAAGTTATGTATTGGATCTCTATCAGTATACAAGACACCATGATTGGGCACATACAGGATGCCAAGTCCCCCAAGGAGGTGTGGGACACCTTGGTAAAGCTATATGAAACAAATACCAAGGCGTGAAAGATAGATTTGAAGAATGAACTTCATACCCTGGAGAAAAAGAGTATGTCTGTGAATGACTATGCATTGAAGATCAAGGGTATTGTGGAATCCCTTGCATCTATTGGCGTTTCAGTAGATGATGATGATAAGGTGGAAATCTGTCTACGTGGTCTCGGGCCACAATACAAGGCATTCAAGACGTCTATTCAGACTCGAGAAAACATTCCCAATTTCACAGATTTGGTGTCTATGTTTATTATAGAAGAGAAGAGCTTGGGTGAAGACCAACAGCCTTCACAAAACAAAAACAGTTCATAGCAACAGGCCTTCTACACAAGTTTAGGAAGAGGACGAGATAAAGGAGGCCGTGGACGCGGCCAAGGAGGTGGCCCAATAGGTAATCAAAATTATGGCCCAGCAGAAGTAACAACAACAGTCTCAGAATTCACAACAACAACACGTAGGTGGAAGAGGCCAATTCAGAGGCAGGGGGAGTCAAAGAGGTTGTGGAAATTGGCAAAGGCAATATAATGATACACGTGGATGCTTTTATTGTGGTAAGCCTGGACATGTGCATGTAAATTGTTATAAGAGGCAGCTTGACATGCAAAATGGAAAATTGGAGTGAAACAACTATGCATCCTCGAGTAGAAACAATGAGGATAATGAAAGGTTGTTTGTTATGCAGCATGTCGTTATAATGCCATGTCTGAAAATGTTGAAGCAGTACATAAAGATGATGTATGGTACATTGATTCTCAGGTGCTTCAAACCACATGACAAGTCATGGGGAGTGGTTCAAGCAGACGAAAAACCTTGAAAGACCAGGTTTTGTGGAAAGAGGGGATGACACTGCTTATCCAACTGCCCATGTTGGAGATGTGCCATTGTCTATGCAGGATGGCAAAGTGAAGTACCTTGCAGATGTACTTCATGTTCTGAACATAGCAAAGAATCTGGTTTCAGTTGGTGAGATGATTAAGTAGGGTTTGCAAGTTTGGTTTAATCCTGATGGTTGTTATGTTGAAGACTTTAAAGACAAGGCAACTAAGTGGGCAGAATGTTTACTTTGAATGTAAACATGCCTAAAGTGAGTGCTACGATGTTTGCAAATGGTCCAAGAATTGTTGCAAACACAGATATTTGGCATAAAAGAATTGGACATGTGAATGTGTAGAGAATGAAGTCTATGCAGACTAAAGGAATTGTGACAGGGCTGCCAAAGTTTAAAGTTGAAGGTATGTAAAAAATATATGAAGCATGCCAATTTGGAAAGCAAACAAAGCATGTATTTCCACGTAACAGATATGTGAGCAGAAATGCACTAGATGTTGTGCATTCAGATGTATGGGGTCCTATGGAGACCATGTCTATGGGAGGCTGCAGGTATTATGTGACATTTATTGATGACTACACAAGGAAAGTGGGGGTATACTTCATGAAGAAGAAGGGTGAGGTGTTCACTCATTTTCAGAATTTCAGAGCTATGGTTGAAAAGCAAACAGAGAAATATGTAAAGTGCCTAAGATGAGATGGAGTGGGAGAGTACTTCTCTAATGAGTTCTCTGAATTTTTGAAGAAGAATGGTATTCGGAGATAGTTTACATGCAGATACACTCCGCAGCAAAATGGAGTTGGTGATGAGTGCAAAAACAGGCACATTGTTGAGATTGCGTGAGCATTGATGGAAGAGAAGAATATGCCGCATAGCTATTGGGCTGAGGCTATTTCTACAGTAGTTTACATCATGAACAGAACTCCAATTGCAGCCATATATGATGTAACTCCAGAGGAGAGGTCAGAAAGCCTGATTTATCTCATCTGAAAGTCTTTGGATGCATTACATATGTGCATGTGCCAGATGAGCTGAGAACTAAGCTGAATCCAAAGCTGAAAAATGTGTGTTTATTGGATATTGAGGAAAAGAGATACAGGTGTTATAACCCTACTACACGTGAGTTGAGGGTAAGCAGGGATGTTTTTGATGAGATGAGCAGCTGGTATGCTGCTGAAAAAGAAGCTATTGGGACTGATGTGAGTGGAAATGTGGTTGCACAGAATGTAAGTCAGCAATCTCACAGTCTTTGAGTGGACCGGGAGAGTCCTCGTCTAGTGGTTCAGTTTTGATAGACCATTGGTGGAGTGGCACGCTGTGTCATAATACCAGTCCTACAAATGTGATTAGTACATCATATAAAGGCAACAAAGAGAAAGTGATTGAGCCCCTTAATATACCCAACATTTCTACAGGGCATTCTCATGTTGATGGACAGTCTAGAGTATTTGGCTTATGGATTCCCGCAGGATGTACCCTTAAACAAAGATAATATGCGGAGACTTATCAAGCTTGCGGCACCATATCAATTGAATGATGGAGAATTGTATAAATTGGGCAAAGACAATGTGCTCAGGCGGTGCGTAAGAGAGGATGATTTCGTGACCATACTAGAAAAGTCTCATTCTAGGATAACAGGTGAGCGTTTTGCTAGACATTATTCGGGGATGCCATAGAGTTTGTCAAAAGATGCGAAATATGCCAATGTTTCGCTGTCCCACAAAAAGTGACAAGATGCCACTAACCCCCATCATTGTCAGGTAACCATTTGAGAAATGGGGAATAGATTTTGTTGGTCCAATTAGTCCAGCAGCTCATCCATCACAAGTTTGCTACATAATCGTAGCCATGGATTATTTCACAAAGTGGATAGAAGCCAAAACTTTAAAGCAAAAAGTACCAATAAGATTTTGTGTACCATCCTGAGACGAAAACTGTGGAAGTAAATCGAACAGATTGGGAGCATAAGCTTAGAGCAGCCCTTTGGGCCTATCGCACATCATATAAGGTGGCAACAAGATATACTCCTTTTTATCTAGTTTATGCTGTTGAAGTGGTTATGCCCATGGAATACCTAGTTCCAAGCTTAAGAATTGCTATACAAGAATATCTAACTAAAAATGCATTAGGTGAAAGGCTAATTGACTTTGAAAAACTGGTTTGATAGAAACCTCAAGCAAAAAGAGTTAAAAATGGGGGACCTTGTCCTCATGTATCATGTGGGAAGCGCTAGGAAAAAGAAACTCAAATACCGAGGTCTGGGACCATTCTGCGTATTAGAAATCACACCTCAAGGGCCTGTCCAAATAGAGACAATTGACGGCATCCAAATGGAGGGCTATGTCAATGGGAGTAAACTAGAAAAATACTTTGGACCACTAACCCAGGAGATGCTCTTCCGAGAACACCTCTTAAAATGATAGAAACAATGAGTGAAGTGTCAGTTTCTGTGGAACATAATCCACTATGCAACACCTCCAGCACGTGAGCCATCAAGTCTCTCCCTCTCTCTTGGGTTAACTGAAATTCTAGAGATAAGAGGTTCACCTCTTTCCACCTAGCCAGATCCCTGTCCCAGTAGTCAGCTAGATATCTAATGTCTTTTTATTGTAAAGAATCGTTGCCACATCTGTATCCAGTAAAGCTAGAGGGGGATTAGACTTAGACCCAAAGACAACATGGAATTACCTATTACCCTTCCACCACCATCCCAAGCCATGAAGCCCAAGTTATCCTTCTAGCAATTGCATACCAGTTTGCAGAAATCTGAGCATGTGATTTTGAGAGGGGCACATGAAAATTTTTTATCTTTCTAGTTTAGGTTCCCCGATATGCCATTAGCCAAAACATCAGCCATCTCGACTAGTTCCCTCATCATTAAAGCCCAAGTAGCATTTTGAGATAAAACCCTAGGAAGCATTAGAGTCCTTCTGTGGCAACACAATGAGTGGGCGAATGAATAATACCAATTCCCCCTTCCTTTTTAGGCACTAAAACTTTATCCCAAACAAGCAAAGTAGGGACTCTTTTCTTACCATTGCCATTTCTCCACACAAAGTCTCTAATAGGTGCAATGATTTTCTTCCAATGACACTTCCCAAACTTTAACACGGTACTTAGAAACATAATATAATCATTCAGAACAGAGTTACAGATATCAACCATGTTATGGAAGGGAGCTTTCACACCTTCCCACTTTTTCAATTTATACAAACTATTCACTCTCAAATTCCTTGTTGGGAAATGAGACAAATCCATGTCAGTCCCATCAGAATAGGACCAGCTCCACTTTAAGGAAGATGATCAGACAATGTAGAACTATAATCCACTAGCTTTCTCAAAGTATGGGGCACCCATGAAGCCTACTGACTAAGGAAAACTCTATCAATTCTTGAGGAGGAAGATAAATATTGAAGGCTAAAATAAGTGTGCCCCGGTTTGTCTCTCCAATCACCCAGATATCAGCTATCCTTAAGCCCCAGTCCCCTTCTAAGCTCTTCCCATTTCCCTTTTTCCTTCCCTGTAAGAACATCACTACCACCACATTTATCAACTGCTTTCTCTACCATATTAAAATCCCCTAGCACAATACAAGGAACTTGAGCATTTAGACCTGTAATCCAATTCCACATATTCCTCCTAACCTTATGATTATAAGCCACATAAACATTGATAATCCATATTCTTTTACCATCTATTACAATCTCAAAAACCAAAATTCTTTCCTCAGGATGATTAGCTTATAACATTAGGATTAAGATCTCTCATAACTAGAGTTATGAGCCACTATATCCTAAACTAACACCACCATGAAAGATTTCCCAATCCCTAAAACTATTTATTCTAGAAGTTTTCCCAAAAAGATTATGCTCTTGTACATCCAAATCAGATAGTCCCCAACCATGTCTTCACTAATTCCCAAAATATAGCCTTTTTCTTCTTATTTTTAATCCCTTTCACGTTCCACGTGCACCTTGTAAACTCTATAGAGTTCTTCATGTTAATGCAGTTTTTCCGGGACCATTTCCACTTTCTCACCATCCCTCTGACTACTCTGAAAAACACATGAATCCTTTCTTTTTTCATTCAGTAACTGCCTTGAATTCTGTTCTACCATCATATGGTTATCTCTTTCTAGAAGTGGGTTGAATGGGTTAGAAAAAATGATAGAGCTCAGATTCTCACCGTTCCCATTCTTTCTACTCCTGGGACCCCAACTAAGCTGGGGCTTCCTAGCCTCTACCTTAGTCTGCCTAACACTGGATTTGCTTTTAGCTTTAGCCCAACCCCCTTCCATCTTGTTATCCCTAGATTCCAACATTAATTCTGTCCCTTTAGACTCTTTCTTTTGAGTTTCCAGAGATACTGTCTCTTTGTCACTTCCCCCCTGATTAGCCTCTTTAACCTCCTCCCTCGTAGATTCTAAGTCAGGGCAATCTTTGGAAATATGCCCAAAGGCCCCACATCTAAGGCAAGCACCAGGTAAAGCTCCAAACTTGAGGCCTAAATCAAGCTTCCCCAATTGACCTAAATCTATGTCCATAGATTTTGAAGTTTCATTAGTTGGATTCCAAGTGATGCACACACTATTGACTTGCCTCCCTCCTACCTCATCACTAAGAACATATAACACAGAGCTAAGGGATTTGGCTATATCATGCAATGCACGTCTAAGCTAGGGAGGAAGCCCTACCCAAATAGGGCATGCATTCTGCAAACTTTTATTGACGTCAAACAAGGGATCAGAAGAAAAGACATGCACCAACCTTTGCCCAAAGAACAAGGGTCCCTTAACAAACAACTCAGAAACAAATTGACCTTTGATAAGCAGCACATTGAAAAAACCCTTCCTCAACTAGAATATCTTAGAAAGCGCAATCATGCAAAATGCTTTCCCGGAGCCGCTTACCTAGTTCGCCCTTCGACAGAGGCTTCCTCGGGTAGAAAAGGAACAGGCTACACATTAAAAATAACCCAATTTGGCTTCTAATGAAATCTTGGCTAAGTTTCAAACATACCTTGTTCTTTACCTGATTACAGAGTCTTTCATTTAACCAGTTCGGAACACATTTTTTCTTGACACAATCCGCCTCAACGTCCTCACCTTTGTGCTTCATCTCCTCCTCTGCCTCTGGATCCCAATTCCCCCATCCACTCGCCCCCTCATCCTCAGTAAAAGCCATCCGCTAGAGGCCACCGCCATGCAAGGCCCTAGTCGTCAACCACCTGGTGAAGTACAACGGGCATGTAACCACACGAGTGGATTAAACACACCACTAACCCACTACCCTTTAACACGCGTGACATGTAACAGTCAAAATCGGATCACGATCTCTCAATATTTTATGAATTTTAAACGTATTGTTACTCTAAAACCTCCAATTTTTAAACCTTATGTTTCAATATTTCAAGGTCGTGTTATTCTAGTGGTGCAATGGTCGCTATCTCATACATTAGTGAAGTCATTGCTACATTGTCTGGGCAATTCTAGATGATCGGATGGTGACAATAGTGTGCTATGATTTCCCCGATGGATCATGGACTATGGTTGTCATGACCTTTAAGACCTTTAGAGAAGGAATTGTAAGCACTCACCGATATTTTCATGTATTAGAAAAAAAGATTACTTTTTAAAAAGCAAGCTTGAACGGGGCAATCATAGCACACTAATGTCTCCATGCGATCGTCTTGAATTACCTAGACAATGTAGCAATGACTTCATTAATGTTTGAAATAGCGACCATTGCACCACTAGTCTATGCCCTTCAAATATTGAAACTAATGAGCGTGCAAGTCCTAGAAAAATAGAGCAAGTAATGATATAAAGTCTTGGGCCACCAAAAGTATAGAATACTATTTGATCATATGTACAAAAGTATGAAGCCTTAGCCTTACAGAAATATTCATGCCTACATATGAAACCATAAAGTGTGTTCACATGTCTTCAAAAATATCCCACAGTAGTCCAACACATATTCCACCCACCATGAACACATAATGTGTCACTCAACCATTACCTTCATTCAAAATAATATTAGTCATTACACATAGCTGATTAAACACATTAATCCTAACAGACATCTTATCAATGCACATAGGTTGATTAAACACATTCATCTTGGTAGATGGTATAAATAAAAGACGTATCCAAATAAAATATCTCGAAATAGACACGCATTATTTTATCTCGAGATATTTTATTTGAATGCAACTTTTATTTATATCATCTACCATGATTAGAGTGTTTAATTAAGCTGTGTATGTTGATATGATGTCTACTGAGATTAATGTGTTTAATCAGTTGTGTGCACTGACTAATATTATACCAATGCACACAGATGATAACCAATGCACATAGATTGATTAAACATATTAATCATGGTAGATGATATAAATAAAAGACGCTTACAAATAAAATAATGGGCATTTCCATAGAGGTTACAGTGGCTTTCATGCACATCAAAGATCGCAATTCCATATTACATGATGCCAATTCACTAATAACTCTATTCACTCAATTCGACAAAGAAATTCATTTGTACACTATAACAAACAAAGAGCAGAGCTGCATGAAGAGCCACAAAAATTTAAAAAGGATCTATATGTATATATATAACATTCACACAGCTATCAGCGCAACTATACATGTGGGTACAGGTATGCAGCTACAACCATGTAAATAATCGCGTGTACAGCAGCGTGTATAGCCGCACACATAGGTGCATATATAGTTGCGTGTGTAGCATGTATAGCTATACCCATGGACTGTCTCTAAAAACAACGGGGACAAAATGGGTGTGCTATGTGTCCCCACATATCTCACCCAATCTATCCCTATTTTATTAGAATCAGTTTATTTAAACATTTTTTAGACGCCTAAAATACAAAAAATAATTGTAATACAACAATGTCATGGTTTTATTCCAAATTATATACATAGTTACAAATTACATAAGGTATTTATGTCCAAAAATGAATAAAGATGAGGACATCAAAAACACAAAATAATTACAATACAACAATGTCATGGTTTTATTGCAAATTACATAAGTGTTTTTGTCCAAAAATGAATAAAAACACGTTTGCAAAGAAAATAGGTAATTTACTTAGACTACTTCGAAAGATTCCCTTTCATATCTTTTTTTAGTATTGAATAGAAATTTACAATTTGATTCGCGCAAAAGACTAAAATTTGCTTAAATCCTAAATAAGTTAAAGTAAATCAAAGCACTACCTTCAAAATATATCAAATTTTTTGTACTTGAATCATCTTTAAAATAAGGTCCATGTCTATACATTGCTTTATTTTTTGATTATTACAAGAATAGCAGCCTCTAAAGAAACAAAAGTTTGTAAGATTTAAAATACTTAAATATATAAGGCAAGCTAGAAAAAGAATATATTAGTTTATTTGGAAAAACCTTTAAGCGATATAGTTAGCAAATTTTAATTTAATGAAATTGTAAAGCTTATGTAATGTCAAGAAAATTGTAACATTTGTGCAATGTTGCAATCATTTAGATTTCTCATTAGTGTAATCGCGGTGTTGTGTGTATGTGGGAAAGCACCCTAGAGGTGCAAGATATTGTGTGTATGTGGGAAAGCACTCTAGAAGTACAAGATATTGTGGTGAGATGGAATGCCACATGTAATATTGTATGGTGTGTGAGTGTTGACCAAAAGAAGTGGAAAAGGAGTTGCCACATGGATGATGATGTGTAAAGTGGGATAAGGCTAGAGAGCCTATATCATTGTATGGTTCATTGTGATATGCAATACAAGGGAATAGTGTTGAGTGTGCAATCTCTCTCTCTCTCTAGTAATGGAGTTTTTAGTGTGGTTTAATCCACCTTAATTCTTATGCTTAATCTATGTCCTTCACCATGACCAATCCCATTTCTAGAATCTTAACATGGTATCAGAGCCAATGGGCTCTTGGTCATGGGTGATTATTATGTATATTAGTTTGGTTGTGTTTCTTTGATTAAGCATTAATTTTAGCTTATTATGAAAAAAAAATTATGCACACTCATATTATCATTTGGATTTGCATTTGTGAGGATTTGAGAGAGATTTGGTGCTACCATTCTCAAGTTCGAGAGGAGATTTGCAACAAGGAAGTTGCATAGAAGCTGCCCAAGAGAGTTGCAAATGGAGTTTTGCAACATAGAGAGCTTGATCATCATCAAGGAAGCTGAAAATGGAGATTTCAGCATTATGAAGGCTATGGAGTCTTCATCATCATCAAGGAGAAGCTGCCAACAAAGTTTTGTGAAGGTAAAAGTGTGATTTTGCCTCAAGTTTTTGTTATTGAGCATGGAAGAAGGGTCGCTGATTTGTGGGATGAGAAAATCCCATGGTTCTTTGCATTTGGGCAAAGAGTGTAAGAGGTGCAAGCTTGTCAACTTGGTGGCAAGCTATAATGGGCTGATTGCAGCTCATGTTAGAGCATGTTGAAAGGCATGGCTCACAAAGTTGCTCATGGAAGATGGGCAACAATGGTGGAAGCACTTAATAGCTTTCACATGTTTGGCACTAGAGATTTCTTGTGAGAAATCTAGTTGAAGGCACCCTTGGAGTGGTTTCCTTGTGAGAGAAGCTGCATGGAAAGTTTGCTTGTCAAAGATGGAAGAGGCAAGCAGTTATGGAGCTCGTGTGTGAGCTCAACATGGCCATGTAAATGGCTATGATGAAACCTTATGAAGGAGGTTGAGGAGGCAAATCATTTTTGGCAACAAGGAGGAGATGTGTCTAAGAGTTCTTTGAGTGCATGCTTTGTCAAGAGAAGAATGCATGCGAGTTGGAAAAACTCACATTAGAGCTTATGTTTGTTGCCATGTCAATGGCTGCAAGAAAATCAGAAGAAAGCTTACAGAGATGAGAATCAAGCTTTATGAAAATTAAAGCTTGAGGTGAGAACAAGCAAATGGAAGCTCAAGATTAGAGCTCTGGCAACTAAAAGCAGCTCAAATACAAGTGAAAGAAGAGAAGGATAGCGCAGGTAATGGGGAGTCGAGCTATGAGACACGACATCCTAGGAGAACCTCGAATCAGCATGCCATGGTCATCACCGCTCATAAAGTGGATAAAAGATGAGAGAGCCTATCGCACAACTCTATAAAAATAAAATTAAAAAATAATATGCAATCAGGTAGATTTACGAAAGCTGAAAGAATCGGGTATGGCAACTGCAAGTCTAAGAGAATGGACAGGGAACAGTTCGACAAACTTCAGCTAATGCAGAGTTCCTGAGGTGGACTGAAGGAGAACTGGCAAGAAAAGCGAGCAGAGAATTGACGTGAACAGTAGCACAACCGCACGGCAGTAAGCAAGCCATGGAATGAGCTTGAAGCGCAGGAAGAGCTTGAAGCGCAGCAAGACAAGCAGCACAGGTAGATTGAGCAACAAGGTCGCCATGGAAGGTCGGCACCGTTGCAGAGGTAGCCAAGTGCAGAATCAGTCGAGAGCAAGGAGACCGCAAACAGTCGTGAAGAGGAAGACGACCAGTGATGTCAGGGAATCCGAGAATGGAGGTAATTTAAAAAAAAATGAATGAATCTGACACGTTCAGCATTCGGCGTTCCAGCTGGAGCATTCAATGCGCGTTCAAAGATCCCTTTATTTTTTTAAAAAGGCGTCAATTTCTAAATGTGTGGTGTAAAGAAACCCAAAGTAAACCCTTGTAGAATTGTATGGTTTTATCTCTCCACAGCCCTGAAATAGCATGCATATATTGGCTTGTAAAAATAAAGCCGTGGAATTTTTTCTCTCTCTCTCAATTGGATTTGATGGGTGCCCTGTCCTTGCACACGCATAAAAAGGATTGTATTTGTTTCACCCAAAAATGATGATGGACAAACGTCCACCCACCACGAGCATGCGTGCTCAAAACAAAATTTTGTATTCACCCATGGTATGAGGGTAACCATACCCGAGCTCACCGAGAAGCTCAAAATGGTTGTTATTGTGATGTGTGCATGAGCGATGCACGTGTGAGGTGCATGCGCATGGGTTGGATCCCACCCGAACTTCCATGTTCAAATCACACTCAGTGGTTCTACTGTGAGCGAGTCGGCTCAAAATGGACTAGGTGTCTAAGATGGTAGACACGCGCACACATGTTTGGTTGATGGACACTCCAATGTATCATTGAGGGGGAGTGTTAAGGGGTAACGATTGTAGTTATGCAATGCTACATTGATATGGGTGATGGATGATGGGTGAGTTGTGGAACACCTCGATTAAGAGGGGGTGTTGAGAGATATAATCGCGGTGTTGTGTGTATGTGGGAAAGCACCCTAGAGGTGCAAGATATTGTGTGTATGTGGGAAAGCACTCTAGAAGTGCAAGATATTGTGGTGAGATGGAATGCCACATGTAATATTGTATGGTGTGTGAGTGTTGACCAAAAGAAGTGGAAAAGGAGTTGCCACATGGATGATGATGTGTAAAGTGGGATAAGGCTAGAGAGCCTATATCATTGTATGGTTCATTGTGATATGCAATACAAGGGAATAGTGTTGAGTGTGCAATCTCTCTCTCTCTCTAGTAATGGAGTTTTTAGTGTGGTTTAATCCACCTTAATTCTTATGCTTAATCTATATCCTTCACCATGACCAATCCCATTTCTAGAATCTTAACATGACTAAAAGCTATCGAAATCATAATATAACATCCTATTATTGGTGTGCACTTTGTTCAATTACAAAGTATCAATTCTCAAATGTAAAGTCCTACCAATCTTACTAGTTGTGAAAAGCACTTTATTTTAGTGCCAAAAACTTAACTAGGCATCAAGTACTTGATCCGGGGTTGTGGATATTTCTCGTCTATCATTATTATTTTGATCTCTCTCCACTATAGTTTCTTCTGTGTTTGAAAGCATTAAGACCACCTTCGCCCGCTATCTTAGCTAAGTCTGCTAATTCCCACAGCTTATCAGATAGAGGACGTAATGGTTCTTTAGAAGCAAACTCAAACTTTTCATTGTTCTCAATAGAGGTTGCTTTGAGATCTAGGTCTTGATTAGGTTGCTCTACAAAGCCCTATATTCACATGGGCATGAAGCATGCTTACCTCATCAAGCTCCATCACAAATTCCGTTTGCATTGTAATGCACAAACTGTAATAGTCATCGCTACAATAAAAATTAAATATGAAAATACATACTTTGAGAGATGTTGTGCCCATTAGCTAAATAGCAGCAGAGTGCTTAGTCTAGCCACCTTCTATTTCATGAGCACCACCTCGGTACTACACGTGTGGTGAAGATGGCGGTCTATAACCACCAGGGTAGCCATTGCCAAGATCAAGAAGAGCGAGCTTAAAAGGATGGTGCAAGGCGATCAATGTGAGAGCTAGCTGAAGGTTGCAGAAGTGCATGCTACTGATAGTCACAACAACTAGTGAGCAGCTAGTGATGTGAACCATGCTATATTTGTAGTCTTAGGAGGTTTTAGTCATGTGTCGACAAATTTCCATGTAGTAAACTTGTATTGATGAATTTGTACCAATTTTGGAAGTAGTACATTTATCAAAGAGCAATGTTGCAACCCACTTTATCTCTGTGTACTCTTTGTAATGTGTTGACTTAGAATGTTCTGTCTCTATTCTATGAAACATGTGTTTCCAGAGAGTGAGAGACTTAGCAGAGTGAGAGAAGAGTGTGAGTGTGAGAAGTTTCAAAGCTAAGTTGACTTCTATGTGTCCCCATGACCACTATAGAGTTGGTGTTTGAATCCAGAAGTTCTGGTAGGTGGCTAAATGTCTCCCATGGCATTGCCTGACATCGGTCTTTCCATTCCGCTACTAAGAGAAAAATCAGCAAGAAACACTTGGCGATCCTGCTTGGGATCACTACTTGCTAGAAATAAACCCCCAAAATAAGTCTGCGAGAAGCCATAACATGGAGGAATTTTTTTGGGAAAGTCACTGGTCAACCAGCAAAAATGGATTCACGCATGCCTTCACTAATGTGTTTGATAGTAACCATTGCACCACTAGGCTATGGTCTTCAAATATTGAAACTAATGATAGTGTAACACTTAGAAAAATAGAGCAAGTAATAATATAAAGTCTTGGGCCACCAAAAGTATAAAATAAAATTTGATCATATGTACAAAATTATGAAGCCTTAGCCTTCCAAAAATATTAATGCCTACATATGAAACTATAAAAGGTATTCACATGTCTTCGAAAATATTCCATAGTAGTTCAACACATATTCCACCCGCCACGAACACATAATCTGTCACTCAATCATCCCCTTCATCCAAAATAATATTAGTCATTACACATAGCAGATTAAACACATTAATCTTGACTATATTATAATGGAACAGACAACTGATTAAATACATTAATCCTCATAGACATTTAACCAATGCACATAGGTTGATTAAACACATTAATCTTGGTAGATGATATAAATAAAATACGCATCCAAATAAAATATCTCAAAATAGATGTGTAATATTTTATTTTTGGATATTTTATTTAGATGCACTTTTTATTTATATCATCTACCATGATTAATGTGTTTAATCAAGTTGTGTATGTTGATATGATGTCTACAAAGATTAATGTGTTTAATTAGTTGTGTGCACTAACTAATATTATACTGACGCACACAGATGATTAAACACATTAATCCTAGAAGACAGCATACCAATGCACACAGCTTGATTAAACACATTAATATTGGTAGATGATATAAATAAAATGTTATTTCAAAAAAAATATCATGAAATAAAATAAAGGGCATTCCCATAGAGGTTACAGTGACTTTCATGGACATCAAAGATTGCAATTCCATATTACATGATGCTAATTCACTAACAACTCTATTCACTCTAATCCACAGAGAAATTGATTTGTACACTACAACAAACGAAGAGCACGCGTTTGCATAAGAGAGAGAGAAGTGCCATTTGCAGGGCCGACTATCTACTCAAGAGGAAGAAAGAAAGAAAGCTGTGAGCATACTTTCAACACACACACATGGTTGTCTTGCAGAGGAAGAGTGGAGGGACACTACCCCCATTACTATGAATACACGCACGTGAAAGAAGCAGAAAGAGTGAGAGAGAATCATTCCATACGGCTGCAGCAGCAGCAAGATCTTCTCTTCCATGTAAATCCTTTCATAAATTTTTTTTTAATAAAAAGCTCTATTATGGGGGCATTCCCGCCTCTTGCTAATTAAGAGGAAAAAAACAGCATAACTCCGTTTTTTTTGCCCTTGCATGTGAAAGAGAAAAAGGTAGAAGGAAGGGGGTCCCGCATTTGCAGTCAAAGCCTTGCGGAAGGGTCCTAAGCGGGAGTTTCTACGGCGAAGCTCGTCGTGGCAATTGTGTTTCAAAGGTGGAAGCGATGCATAAAATTCTTGGCGTCTTGAGTTTTTGCTCATGCTAGCACGCACATACACTACCACATAGTCACGCGTTAGTAAGCCTCGTAAGTTGTTTGTATTCAAAAATTGAAAGCATTGTAAAATTCAATTCTTGAGGGCCGTGAGGGCATTGTTTCTTATGGAGGGCATCATCGGCGCGCAAAAGCATTGTAAAATTCAATTCTTGAGGGCCGTGAGGGCATTGTTTCTTATGGAGGGCATCATCGGCGCGCAAAAGCTTCATCAACATCAAGCGAGAACTGGCTAGATAAGATTTCTTCTATCTCTTTTTCTCATCTCATAAAGAGCTACATCTTGAAACCATGTTTGGTGCACAAGGAAAGTGTTCCAAGTTTAGCTTGCTAATAAAATTTTTTGAGCTAAAAATTAATCCAACAATATATACGTCACCAGATCTAACCAAAGTACATGTACATACACCCAATATCAACAATATATGTGCAAACACTTCTGCTATGCAGCTAGTGGTACTTCAGCACGACATATATGTCACCAGATCTAACCAGAGTACATGTACATACACCCAATATCAACAATACATGTGGAAACATTGTCAGTACTCCCGAAATACACAATTGGGTTGTAATAACTAGATTTTTGTAAAATGGGATTGATCATGGTGATAGACATAGATTAAGCAACATAAATTAAGGCGGATTATACCACACTAAGAACTCCATGAGAGAGAGAGAGAGAGAGAGAGAGAGAGAGAGGGATTACACACTTAACACTCAATTCTATTGCATATCTCAAATGAACCATACAATGATATAGGCTTTCTAGCCTTATCCCACTTTACACATCATCATCCATGTGGCAACTCCTTTTCCACTCAATTGGTCAACACTCACACACCATTCAATATTACATGTGGCATTCCTATCTTGCCACAATATCTTGCACTTTTAGGGTGCTTTTCCACATACACAACACCGCGATTATATCTCTTAACACCCCCTCTTAATCGAGGTGTTCCACAACTCACCCATCATCCATCACCCATATCAATGTAGCATTGCACAAACGTAATTGCTACCTCTCAACACTCCCCCTCAATGATACATTGGAGTGTCCATCAACCAAACATGTGTACGCGTGTCTACCATACACCAAGTTCATTTTGAGCTGACTCACTCACAACAGAACCACTGAGTCTGATTTGAACATAGAAGTTCGGGTGGGAACCAACCCATGCGCATGCACCTCACACGTGCATTGCTTATGCACACCATATCAATAACCATTTTGAGCTTCTAGGTGAGCTCGGGTAGGGCAACCCTCGTACTAATGGGTGAATACAAAAAATCCTCATTTTGAGCACGCAGGCTCGGGCACAGTTGCCTATCATCAAACACTAGGGGGAATAAGTTTACAAATCTTTTTGGTCGTATAGTCAGGTAGGGTACCCAAGTGTGAATGAGTGATTTCTATACATGTATGCATAAATGCTTTAAACCATGTGAAGAGGGGCTTAACAAATAAGTGGTGTGAATGGTCTTGAAACCCTAACGTTATCTCAAAATCTTATCAAGAATTGATCTTGTGGCTCTGGCGGCATTTTTTACTCCTTTTTTTTTGTTCTTCTCTCTCCTCGGCTACCTTCTCCCCTCTGCAGGCACTCTCCTCTTGAGCTCTCGAATGACCACACTACTTTTCCAGGGCAATGCCAATCTCCAATCTACTACCACTCGCTTGTATTTAGAGCCTTCATGATGACTTGCCAGATCATATTTTTACTCCTTGTTGCGTACACCCTGCGTACACCCCCCGTCGGTCTTAATCGCACCGCACACACTGGGTTATTGTTCGTCTTTGCACCTGCTGGCTCATTTTTACAGGTTTCATGGCAACCTTCTGGCCAATTTCACAAGTTCGCTGCATGATCTTTACTTTGACTCTGTTTGCTGTGGCTCTTCTCTTCCACATCTTGCCGTTTCATTACTTTGACTCGACTGCACTTGTTCACCTTCACCACCTGAGACTACATTGTCATCCTGCTCATTGAATTGCTACCTCTTTGCTCTGTAGAGAATTGCCTAGTTTCTCTTTGATGTAGTGCCCATAACATCTTTGTTTCTCCTCTTAATTTCCTAGATTTCTAGCTGCTATTACCCTCTTGCACTTCCACTTCACGATACTCAAGCTCGCTATTTCTACGCTAATGCGATTGTTCTCTTACTACATCTCTCCTCTTTTGCCATAGCCATGGCCCCCCTCTTGATAATCTAAGGTTTTTCAATCATCCCATGAAAAGTTGCAGTGGTAAACAAACCCACAAGAATCTCTCTTTGAAGCTGCCAGTGTAGCTTCACACTTCTACACGTAGGAGATGAAACGTTGATGTTCAACAAACCCAAGAAGAGAAAGAAACTTTGCAAGAAGGAGGTGTTTGACCTTGATGTCTTGGAAGCTGAGGCAAAGACCGAGGGTTTGGGTGATGCTAACCTTGGAAGAAGATCATCAAGTCCAAGGCAAGCTATAAAGATAGAGAAAGAACAATATGGCTCGGACATGTTGTCCAAGTATGGTATGACAGGCTGTAACCCTATCTCAATGCCATTGGATCAGAATGGCAAGTTGAGTGCAGATTCAGGAGAGATTTTGGAGGATCCTACTATGATCACCAGGCTGGATTTGAGCTATGCTGTTGGTGGGTTGGTGAGTCAGTTTATGCAGGTTCCACGAAAGCCACATTTGGATGCATTGAGACGCATACTGAGGTATGTGAGGTCTACTTTGCATTGTGGACTATTTTATGAAACTGGGATGATAGAGATATGTTTACATGGGTACACAGATGCTGATTGGACTAGTAGTATCTCAGATAGAAGATCTACTAGTGGCTTTATATTTTCTTTGGGGAGTGCTGCTATGACTTGGAGCAGCAAGAAGCAGCCTACGGTTGCTGTATCCAGTACACAGAGGCCGAGTACAGAGGTGCTGCTATGGCACCATGTGAGGTAGCTTGGTTGAGAAAGCTACTTGCAGATTTGGGTCTATCAATGGATAGACAAGTTATCATTTTCAATGACAACATTAGCAATATACAGTTGGCCAGGAACCCAATTTTTCATGCTCACACGAAGCATATAGAGGTCCACTACCATTTTGTCAGAGAGAAGGTTTTGGCAGGAGACATTGACCTTGTTTATGTCAACACACAGGATCAAGTCGCTGACATCTTCACCAAAACATTGGGTACAGAGAAGCTCCACAGATTCAGGGCTTCACTTTTGGTGTACATGAGATGGAGTTGATCTCGAGGGGGAGTGTTGAGATATCGAGCTCATCTAGTGAGGCGGTGGACACTGATGACCCGCTTTGGGGAGGGATAGGCCCCACACTATATTGGGTCATCACAAAGACAGTATGCATTGGACGTGTAGTCCAAATATTTTATGGTTGGCTTTAAGCCCATTTCTATACTGTTGGATGAGAATGGCAAGCTGAGTGCAAATGTACGTGAGATTTTGGAGAATGGCACTACGTACAAGAAGATAGTGTGCAGCTTGATTTACATAGTAGAGAATGCCACTATGTACGATCACCAGGCTCGATGGGAATTACATAGTTGGATTAGAGATCCAGTTTATGGAGGTTCCTCAAAAGCTACATTTGGGTAGTGTGAGGTACGCACTACGCTACATGAGATCCAAAGTGGATTATGGGCTCTTCTATGAGGCTGGTATACAGTTGCAAGTGTATGGATATAGTGATGTAGATTGGGCTGGTAGCATCTTGGATAGAAGATTTACTAGTGGATTTATGTTTTCCTTTGGGAGTGGTGCTATTACATGGAGTAACAAGAAGCCACTAATAGTTTTCTTGTCGAGTATAGGGGTGCTATGATGGTAGCATGTGAGGTATCTTGGCTACGTAAACTACTTGGAGATTTGGGGCTGCATGTGGGTAAGCAGGCTATCATCTATTGTGATAACCTTAGTAGCATAGAATTTGCTAGGAACCCAGTGTTTCATGTGCAAAACAAGCATTTAGAGATCCATTATCACTTCATCATAGAGAAATTCTTGGTAGGGGATGTTAATCTCGTGTACATCAGCACAGAGGAGTAGGTAGCTGATATTTTCACCAAGGCCTTGGGAGTAGAAAAGCTTCATAGATTTTGCACTATGCTTGGGGTCTTAGAGGTGGAGTTGAGCTTGAGGGGAAGTATTTAGATGTCAAGCTCAACATGAACTGACACTCATAATGTGCCTAGGTGGTCATTTATAACTTTTACACCACTGGTGCGTTTGGTAGTTGGCACGACAGTTCTTTGCTAGTGATTCTACAGTTGGACTATACCTACCTAGTTCAACCGAGTTATGGCACACTTATCTTGACAACTCATCTACTTAGTATGTTCACATTTTGGACTGCTTATACATAGTACTCTAGTACTTATGTTGGTTTTCACTTATCTTTTGTAGACCTCTTTTGAGAGAAACAAGGAGAAGAAGGTTTCAACCTTCCATCTTTGTGTGTGTCTTATCCATTGTTGTGTGAGTGTGTGTGTGCTTCCAAGAGATTAAGCTCTCTCTCATCCCCCAATACTTTTAGTCTAGAGTCTAGTCTCATCCACCAAGTAGCTTATATAGCTTGGTGAGGGGCTAGACACACCACCTTATTGCATTATTGGGCATAGCAATAAAGCACGGTTGTAAGATGTCGATTGGGTGGTCTTAAACCACTGTGAAGTGTTGGGTTTGACACCAGACAGTGAAACCTTTGGCGATCCTACTGGGGATAGTTATTGGAATTTATGGCCCCTCTACATGGCTTTAGTAGTGGACCTTAGTAGATTATTTCTCTAAGGTTTAGTAGCTTGGTTTTAGTAGTGGACCTTAGTAGATTATTTCTCTAAGGGTTAGTAGCTCCTTTTTGGATGGTCTTATTTTCAGCTTTTTATATGCCTTAGTGGAGAATCTCTACATCTTGCACTCTACTCTAGGCTTTGGGTGCTCACTTCTAGGCAAGTGATAAGCATCTTGATTAGGATTAGATCCTAATCTCCTTCTTGATCCTTTTGTACTTCAGCCTATTTAAAGGCTCCTCATCTAATGAAGAAACACTAAGCTTTTGCCTTATTCACATTGTCATTATGCTCATATGATTTGTCTTTAGCTAATCTAGCCATGTTTAAGCATAGTCTTGCTTCCTAGTTCTTAATCCTTGCTCTAATCATGTGCTCAATCCATCCTTGAGCTCCCATGTTTTCTAACATGGTATCAGAGCCAAGTTAGTCACCTTCAAGCTATGTGTAGTCCCTAATCTCATTTGCTAATCATCCCTCATTAATTAAGTCACTTTTACCTCTTTTCCCCATAACTCATCTGCACCCACAGCTGAACTTTTCCTTGCTGTGCACAAACCACTTCACCAATGATCAAGCCCTCTTAGAGGCTTTAAGCTATCTCCTAGGCGACCCTCCACGTGAAGGCACGAAGCAAAACGCAGCTCGCAGAGCAGGCGGAATCGTCGTCGCCATCATGAAGAGAAAAATCTGATTTTTTGCAAAAATTGACTCAACCACTACAAATTGATCTAATTCCCTTCAGCCCCGGGGGTTTTTGGGCATGGTGAACGCGCCTGTAGCATCAGATTTGGCTGAAAACGATTGCTTATAGCTCCTCTAGCACTGTGGCAACTACAGAAGGCACTTTGGTCAAAACAAAGATTAAGTAATGATTTCTTTACTTAATCAAGTGTTTAGGGTGATGATTATCATGTGGACACATTGCTATTGAAGCATGTTGAAACTTTTTTGAAAATGTTTAGTGAAAGACATCCATTCTTTTACTCCAAGGTTACCCCTTCTTCTGCACTACAAACAGGTTTTTACCTCTGTTAATCAAGTGATTAATGCTAATCTTTGAGGTGATTTTGGACCATTGAGAGCTAAACCTACCATTGAGGACTTGCTACAGCTTGCCAAAGGTTCATATCAAGAAAGCCCCTTGATTTGCCCCTCCGACGGTGCTCTACAAATGAGGGTATTTTTTGCTAAAAAACCAGAAAATTACATTCACTAATACCATTGATTAGTGCTAATCATCCGAGGTTTTTAGGGCCAGTAATGGTTCATATCTCACATTTGAGTGTTGCTGAACCTCTGTAAAGTATCAAATCAAATTTGCCCCTTGATTTGAGTGGTCAATTTGCTAATCCAAAATCGGGTATAAATCTGTATCAGCATTGTTTGGGACAATGGGATTTGTGTATTCGTCTCAAAATCCTTCATTGATGGCATGCACACCATGCAGATTGAGCTTCATCAAGAAAAGAAAAGATGTCAGCATCATCACAAGAAGGAAGACAAGGACTATAATCCAATTGGAGAAAAAGCTCTTCATGGATGTAAAGACACAAAGAAGACCAAGAGCACAAAGAACTACACCAACAAAGAAGGATAAAGCACACTTGGTTGAAGAAAAAGAAGTTTTGACAAAGGAAGAAGAAGCAAATTTTGCTTCTATTGATTCTGATTGGACTTTTGGATAGTTACCTCTGAGCACCACATGATGTAGCTCATGTAACTTTTTTAGTAGTAGTAGTGGGACTTTTGGATGGTTACCTCTGAGCACCACATGATGTAGCTCATGTAACTTTTTTAGTAGTAGTAGTGGGACTTTTGTAGGTTACCACTGAGCACCACATGATGTAGCTCATGTAACTTTTTTAGTAGTAGTAGTGGGACTTTTGTAGGTTACCTCTGAGCACCACATGATGTAGCTCATGTAACGTTTTAGACATTTGCCTCATGGGAGGGCAAATCTTCTTGGATAGTCCCATAGTTAGTGTTTGGAACATGGGAGAGTATTTTGGTATTCCTTCACACTTCTTGGCCATGTTGAGGTCCAGGGAGGGTATTGGAATTTATGGCCCCTCTACATGGCTTTAGTAGTGGACCTTAGTAGATTATTTCTCTAAGGTTTAGTAGCTTGGTTTTAGTAGTGGACCTTAGTAGATTATTTCTCTAAGGGTTAGTAGCTCCTTTTTGGATGGTCTTATTTTCAGCTTTTTATATGCCTTAGTGGAGAATCTCTACATCTTGCACTCTACTCTAGGCTTTGGGTGCTCACTTCTAGGCAAGTGATAAGCATCTTGATTAGGATTAGATCCTAATCTCTTTCTTAATCCTTTTGTACTTCAGCCTATTTAAAGGCTCCTCATCTAATGAAGAAACACCAAGCTTTTGCCTTATTCACATTGTCATTATGCTCATATGATTTGTCTTTAGCTAATCTAGCCATGTTTAAGCATAGTCTTGATTCCTAGTTCTTAATCCTTGCTCTAATCATGTGCTCAATCCATCCTTGAGCTCCCATGTTTTCTAACAATAGTAGTGCTAGGAGAAAGGAAGTATGAAATATGGTAGTATTAGCACACATGAGTTTTAAGATATCTAGCTCAACTAGTGCTATGGTAGACATTGATAACCCACATGGGTGATAGCTCAACTAGTGCTATGGTAGACATTGATAACCCACATGGGTGATAGCTTTCACACTTATGCCACTCGCATGGTTGGTGAGATTATGGTTGATATGCTGCTAGTGGATGATAGGTTGTGTGACAGCCACTTTGAAGTACTAGACTGATGGCATAGTTATAGTGCTAGCTCATATAATCAGGCTCACACTATGGACCGACCATTTGCATGTTATTGTAGAATAGTACTTTCCCTTTATGTATGTACTCTTATCTTTTTAGTTATATAGCTTTAGAGAAGAGAAGAAGAAAAAAGAAAATCCATCCATCTCTCTCTCTCTCTTGTATCTTGCACTCTCTTATGTGTGTGTGTGTGTGTGTGTGTGTGTGTGTGTGTGTACTTGCAAGGAACTCAAGCTCTCCCTCTCCCCTACATTCTCTTGATGGTATCAGAGCTCTGGTTTGTGTGAGAGCTAAGGAGGAAAGATAGAGGCAAGAAGAAGCAAATAAGGAAGCGGTACACAAGTAAGAGATTCATGATCGCCTCCCCTTCTTGTTTAGGTTCAACACTCCCTCGGTAGATCTAGGAGCTACACATCTCTGATTGAGGTTGTCTTAGTAGGTTTGGAAGTGCCTATGTGATACGCAGTACTTTGTACTACAACTTTCTTGTGAGATTCGCGTTTCGGGCATGTTTCAGGCTCCAAACTATCACTACAAAGTATTTTTGACAGTTTCAAGAAGTTTTGGTAGAGAACTGTCTCTGGTCGAAATCTCATTATAGTACAGCAGTGCATTTTGGGAATGCAGACAGTGTTTGAACATGTATTATTGATATTGGGTGTATGTACATGTACTCTAGTCAAATATTGAGTGTATTGGGTGTATGTACATGAATTGTTGATATTGGGTTATGTACATGTACTCTAGTCAGATGTGCTGACATAAAGATTGTGTTAAAATATTGCAATAGTCACACAAAAGATACTGATGTGTTACATGTTGCATACAGAAATTGCCTATTTGCAGATTTGTTATAGTTACAGGAAAAAATGTATGACGGACTCAATCAGATTGCTAGTGAGAAGCTGGATGAGAATAACTTCCATGCCTGGAAGTTTAGAATGACCGATTTCATGATGGGTAAAGGATTTTGAGTCTATGTCGACGAAGACAGTGAGGAGCCTCCAAAGTTGTCCGAAGAAGAGAATTCCACTCCAATAGATATAAAGGCATTCAAGGACTAGAATCAGGGTGCCAAGAAAGTCATGTATTGGCTTTCAGTCAATGTCATAGACACAATGATAGAACATATACAGGATGCCAACACTCCAGCAGTTCATGACAAAATCTGGTGCAGATTTTCCAACCCAATACAAAGGCAAGGAAACTGTAGCTTAAACAAGAGCTACATACAATGCAAAAGAAAAGCATGTCTATCAATGCGTATACTTTAAAGATCAAGGGCATTGCTAAATCCCTTGGGTCTATCAATGTATCGATGGAAGAATGATGATTTGGTGAGTGTCTGTTTAAATGGGCTTAGCAAAGATTACAAACCATTCAAGACCTCCATTACAGTCAAAGAGAATATTCCAAACTTTCAAAACTTGGCAAGATTATAAGCCATTCAAGACCTCCATTGCAGTTAGAGAGAATATTCCTAACTTTCAAGACTTAGTGTCTATGTTAATAATACAAGAAAAGTCTCTAGGTGCAGACTCTTCTTCACAAAGCAAGGACACATCAAAAAAGGTCTTCTACTCTAATTCAGGTAGAGGCAGAGGTAGAGGTTGTTGTCAAGGTCAAGGTGGCGGGCTGACAAGGAAACCACAATTTTGAATAGCAACAGTCTAATGATTTGCAGTAGCAATCATCCATAGGTGGAAAAGGCCACTCTAGAGGTAGAGGGAGCCAAAGAGGTCGAGGTGGTTGGCAAAGGAGTCAGAGTAAAAATAGCATAGAGTGCTATTATTTTGGCAAACCAAGGCACATGGCAAAGGATTGCTGGGTATATGCATGAATAGGTGGTACACTAGTTACCAGATTTTAGGGTTGGGGGAGCTGGGAGGTAGCTCAGTTGGTAGCCATAGGAATGTTGGGAATTTTAAAAGACTTCAATAAGTTTATTCAATTTAGGGAAAAAATGAGTGGGGGCACTAGCTTTGCATGTCTCGCAACCATCATGAAGAGTGCCCGTCGGTTGCAGCAACAAGGGTCCTCGTCTGGGGGGGAAGCCTACCAGCGTGGAAATTTGAGGAGTGCCCCTATCGGTTTTTGCAGCACCAGGGGCCCTCGTCTCGGGGGAAAGCTTGCCAGCGTGGAAATGCTATGTAAGATCCCTATTCCCACTGAGCAACAGTTTTGGGATACTAGCAGTGGAAGTAGTACTTCTCGCGCGGGACAGGGGTCCCACATTCGGGGCTTCGTCCCACGGATATCCGGAAAAAAGACTAATCCGTCGGTTTTTCCAAAACCGAACCCGGAAAAACTTCCCTTATCCGGAAAGCACGGGCGATTCCTCCAGGATAACTTTTTACTCTAACGTAGTCAAGACCATTAGTGATCAATCTGATCCGACTGCACCTATAAAGATACTCGGTCAGATCAAGGAAGAAACTTGCACTTGGATCATTGGGATCAACGCTTTTTTCCCATCAAGAGGCACAGCCGTTGATTCCTATCCATAGAACAATTACTATCCGGGATTTACTTCATCTATCGTAATAACAGAATTTTTGAGTCTCGATTTACGGATCCATCAGTCCAGCCTAACCCCATCCGATCCCATGGGTTAGCCAACCGCCCAACCACTGTAGTGATGGGATCCAATTTGGAATTTGGTTAGGTTTTGTCCCGGGTACCAAGGAAAAGAGTTCCAAGGTCCCCTAGCCGGAAATTCATGCAAACATAAAATTAGCCACACCACTTACACACCCAATATGAAATTGCCTTTTTCTTAGCATCAGCTAACTTTAAAACAATCCTTTAACGAAACCATTATGTCACTGATGACAATCCTCAAAGTCTCTGGTTGAATCCTTATTTCCAATTATTCATTCATCGGTATACTTATGGCATCATTGGCAACCAGAACGCTCACCACCTGTTCTCTCAGGGGCCTTTTCCATAGTTCCTAGCTCATAGTAACCGGTAATATATTCATATAATAGAATAGAATCTCTGTGGAAGATCAGCAAGATCAACCCACAGATCCATATAAAAGAGCCATGGACTCATCTGTTGAGGACCAGCAACGTCAATCAACCAGATCCATGCTCGGTTTCAAAAAACAACTCTTATTCCTTGTTCCAATATCTTCCACGGTGCACGTGTGGGTATCTTCGGCGACCCAGAGCCCGAGCACCGTATGGTCAGCACCCTCTAGGATCCTTCTCGCAGGTGACCTAGCGCTTCACTCATAGGCTGCTTCCTTGGTCCCTCATCCACCGTACCGGAAGCTCACCATTTAAATCGAACCGAGGCTGGTCAAGACCTCGGTCGACCTTGCTACGCGAGACGTCCTCCATTGACTCTCCGTCAGCAGTTGCAACTTTAACAGTTAGGTCTTCATGACCTTCATCCACCAGACGGTCAAAATGCTTTCCCAGCATTCTTGACATAAAACAATCATTTACAAACAGTCACAAAATACAGTTTCTAAATCGAACTCTCATCTTTCCACATTATCCCTCCTTAATCCATATTACTTATTCCACATTCCATTCAGTGTGTACTCATTCTCATCCATTTCCTCATATCGACGACACATTAATTCACATACACATTCACATTCACATCCATATATCCACATCTACATGCATACATCTATTTTCACATCCTCATTTATACATCCACATCCCATATCCACATTCATACACATACACATCCATATCCACATCCATACATCCATACATCCACATTTACATGCTTACCTCCATTTTCACATCCTCATTTATACATCCACATCCCATATCCACATTCATACATACACATCCATATCCACATCCACATGCATACATCCACTATCACGTCCTCATTCATACATCCACATCCACATACATACATACATCCATATCCACATTTCCATTCACATCTATACATCCACATCTACATCCATATACATACATACATCCACATCCACATTCTACATTCACATCTATACATCCACATCTACATCCATATTCATATACATCCACATCCACATTCCCATTCACATCTATACATCCACATCTACATCCACATTCCACATTCACATCTATACATCCACATCTACATCCACATCCACATTCCCATTCACATCTATACATCCATATCTATATCCACATTCACATCTATGCATATACATCTTCATACATACATCCATTTTCACATTCATACATCCACACTCCCATCTCCACATCCACACATCCACATACATACATCCATTTTCACATTTAACCCCATATGCCTTCACATCTAATCTTTTACATCACATCCATTCTCGCCCTATCACAACCCATATACATCTTATCCTATCACATACACTTCTTATCTCATCCCATACACATCTTATCACATCTTAATTCATCTTATCACCTCCTAACTTATTTCATAAGCATCTTATCACCTCTTATCACATCTTATACACCTCTTATCACATCCTATTACATCTCATATCTATTTATAGAATACAAGAGAATTCTTATATTTGATATAAGATTTCTTTACACATTTATTTATGCATAAATTCTATTTAAGGAGATTAATACTTTCGAAGTAAAATCAATCTTTTATGCATCTTCCTATGCATAAATTCATTTTAAATGAAAATGACACTTTTGAATTAAAATTCAATCTTTTATGCATCTTCCTATGCATAAATTCAGTTTAGATGAGAATGACACTTTTGAATCAATCTTTTATGCATCTTCCTATGCATAAATTCAATTTGGTAGGAATTACACTTTTAGAATAAAAGAATTTCTCTTATGCATCTAAGTTATGCATAAAATCCATTTATGATGAAAATCACACTTTTAATAAAAAAAGAATATCTTTTTTTTTGCATACTTCTATGCATGAAATCCAATTATGATAAAAGTAACACTTTTATAATAAAATAATCAACTCTTATGCATACTTCTATGCATGAAATTTAATTGTGATAAAAGTAACACTTTTATAATAAAATAATCAACTTTTATGCATACCTCTATGCATGAAATCCAAATATGATAAAAGTAACACTTTTATAATAAAATAATCAACTCTTATGCATACTTCTATGCATGAAATTCAATTGTGATAAAAGTAATACTTTTATAGCCAAATATGATAAAAGTAACACTTTTATAATAAAATAATCAACTTTTATGCATACCTCTATGCATGAAATCCAAATATGATAAAAGTAACACTTTTATAATATAATTGTTGCCATATATATAGGCAGTGATGTGTGTGAACACACTTAGGACCGCCGGGACACTTTTTCCCTCTTTAGGAGGTTTTTTCCCCCTGGCTTGTATATACGCCCATCCTTCTAGGGCTAACTTATCTTTGTACATTGACACAATCGAATACACTTTGTGTTGTGTGCATTCTTGCTTCTTCTTCTCCAAGCTTTGTGTGCTTTCCTGCAACCCTAATTCCAACAATTGGTATCAGAGCAGGCATCGGCTCCCAGGGCTACGCCGCCAGCACCCTCCGACTCACGTTCTCTGATTGAGGTGAGTTTTCACGACAGCTTCCAAGTCCCTATACTCTGCAAATAGGCCCGTAGGGCTTTGCGTTCTCAGAATTCGCATCTGAGGTCGTTTCGGGCTTCGTTTTTGCATTTCAAGTTCTGCACAGGTGTTTTCGTCATTTTCTGCAGAAATTTCGACAGTGCAGATTTCTGCAAAACAGGCATACGTATTCTATTGTGGACCGTGCTACATAGCACGAGTTGTTTTTTGTTCAGTCTTTGCTTCATTACAGGCAGCTTTTGCATCAGTTTCAGTCAGTGGCCATGGCTGATAACAGCAATGATGTATTTCGCATGTTGTCTGCTGAAGATAAACTGGATGGAGATAGCAACTACCCACTTTGGGCATACATGATGCAGCATGTTTTGGTTGCAAAAGGAGTGTGGAACATTGTGCAGGGTACGGATGTACGTCCAGGTTCTGTGGATGTAGGATCTGTTGAGGATGTTGCAGGTTCTAGCAGCTCTACTGTTGCTGCTGTTTTACCCACTGCTGAACAAGCTCGTTGGGATGGTAAAGATGCGCAGGCTCATGCCTTGATTGCACTTTCTGTCAAACGTAACATCACCCCACATATTCGTTCAGCTAAAACAGCAAAACAGGCTTGGGATATTCTAGCTGGTTTGTATGCAGGTCGTAACGAGGTAAAAATCGCTTACCTGCGTAAAGAGCTAGAATTGAAGATTATGCAGGAAGATGATGACATGAATGTTTTTCTTGCTGAGATTAAAGATCTCAAAGAACAGTTGATTTCTGCAGGTGAGATTATTCCTGATCATTCTCTTATGCAAACTGTTCTTGATGCTTTACCTGAGACATATCAGACTTTTGCTTCCACGCGGAGACTTCTTAATGAGGACAGACCTGATGCTGTCAAGTGTGATACTTTAGTCAACAAGCTCTTGCAAGAAGCGCAGTCCAGGCAAAACAGGGCCAGACAGCGTGCAGTTGATCAAGCATTTATTGCTGCCCAGCAGCAAAGAAGAAGTGGTAAGGCAGCCCCTTCCACTGTTTCTTCTCCTATTAGTAGGTCTGCAACTTCTTCTCCTTCCATAGGTAGCAACAATAAGAATGAGAAGGCTCTTGATAAAGGCAAGAAAAAGACCAGGTGCAACTATTGTAAGGCAAATGATCATGTCATTAAGAATTGCCCTAAGCTAAAGGCTAAAGAGGCAAAGAAGAAAGAGTCAAATGTAGCCACAATAGCGGATGCTTCTACAAATGCAGATTCTGCAAATGTTGTGCAGGATACAGAATGGGCGTTTAGCGTGTATTGCCAGTATGACCCATCTGTACATGATGCATGTTTGGCAGTTTCTGTTGACTCTCATGTTTGGTATTTTGACAGTGGTGCTACAAAGCACATTACCTCGCATCGTGATATGTTCACTTCTCTTGAGGCTATCCCTAATGGGAATACTGTCACATGTGCCAACAATGCTTCTTACCCAGTGAAGGGCATTGGTAAAATTATACTTACTGCTGCAAATGGCAGCGCTTTCACACTTTCAGATGCTTTGTATGTGCCAGGGATAAAGAAGAATCTATTGTCTGTCTCTGCACTTGCTAGACTTGGACTTGTAGTCAAATTTGTGGATGATAGATGTACTGTTCATGATTTGACTTCTGGTGATACGATTATTGTATCTGGCACCTTGTTTCGTGGGCTGTATAGGCTCAATTCTTATGACAAGTGTGTGGAAGATTCAGCAAATGCAGTTTTTGATGAAAAGGCAGTTTCAGATGCAAAACTATGGCATGCTCGTTTTGGTCATCTGAACTTTGCTAGTTTGCTGCGTTTGCAGAAATTTGATATGGTTGCTTCATTGCCCCCTCTTAAGGCACCATTGAAACATGTTTGTGAAGGCTGTATTTTGGGCAAAATGCAGCGTTCTGCGTTTCCAAAGGATGGTTCTGTGCGGGCCACTCGCAAATTGCAGCTTGTACATAGTGATGTATGTGGGCCTATGCAAACTCCGTCATTTGGTAAACACTTGTACTTCGTGACTTTCATTGATGATTACTCAAGGCATGCATGGGTATATCCACTGAAGGCAAAGTCCGAAGTGTTTTTGTGCTTCAAACAGTTTTTTCTTATGGCTGAAAATGTATCCAATTGTACTGTGGACACCCTCCGTACTGATCGAGGGGGGGAGTACATGTCTAAAGAGTTTGATGCATTTCTGGCTAGTCGTGGGATAAAACACCAATGTACAGTGCCGTATACCCCTCAGCAAAATGGTGTTGCTGAGAGGAAGAACAGGTCACTTATGGAGATGGCACGATGTATGGTCAAGAGCCAAGCTTTGCCACATGCGTTTTGGCTTGAGGCTGTCATGTGTACTGCATATGTACTCAACAGGTGTCCCACTAAGGCCTTGCAGTCTATTACTCCATACGAAGCTTGGCATGGCAGGAAGCCTTCTATTGGTCACTTGCGTGTCTTTGGTTGCTTGGCCTATGCTTTAGTGCCTGTGCAACAACGCAGAAAATTGGATGATAAGGCTGTCAAATGCATTTTTGTTGGTTATAGTGCTGAGAGCAAGGGTTACAGATTGTATCATCCGCAGTCAAAGCGTATCTTGATTAGTCGAGATGTTGTTTTTGTGGAAGATGCTGTGCAGCCCTGGTTATCATGTACCAAAGAGACAGGTGTAAGCTCACGGGATGTATTTGATACGTTGTTGCCTCTCTTTATAGGTGGGAATTCAAATGTAAGTCCTAATGAGGCAAATATTCAGCCTATACAGATTTCAAACGACATCATAGATCAGCCTATTTCTGATGCAGATTTACGGGATGTAATTCATGAGGATAGGGCTGAAAATGACCAGGCTAGAGGTATGCCTAAATGGCTGGTGCAAACCTTGCGTGATAGTAAGATTGATGCACCTATGACTAGTCGTACTCGTTCAGGTTTTCAGCATGCCTCTTATGCATCAGATTGTTATGCTTTGGCTGTGTCTAGTATGTGTGAAGAGGAAGAACCTCTTTCATTTGATGAGGCACAAAATTCAGAAAATTGGTTGGTTGCAATGCAAAGTGAATATGATGCTATAATGAAGAATGGTACATGGTCTTTGTGTGATTTGCCTATTGGAAAAAAGGCCATTGGATGTAAGTGGGTTTTTAAATTGAAACGAAAACCAGATGGTAGTGTTGATCGCTATAAGGCTAGACTTGTTGCAAAGGGTTATGCTCAAGAAAAGGGCATTGATTTTGATGAGACCTTTGCTCCCACTTGTCGTATGACTACCATTCGTAGCATTTGTGCATTGGCAGCTCATAATGGTTGGAATGTACATCAGTTGGACATAAAGACTGCGTTCTTGAATGGAGATTTGCATGAGGAGGTGTATGTATCGCAGCCTCGTGGTTTTGTTCAAAGAGGGCAGGAAAACAAAGTGTGCAGGTTGAAAAAGGCTTTATATGGTTTAAAGCAAGCTCCACGAGCTTGTTGGTATGAAAAGATACATGCATATTTGACTGCACATGGGTTTCAGAATAGTCCAACAGAAAGCACTTTGTATGTTAAACGTGTGGATGGTGTACATCTAATCATTGCTCTCTATGTCGATGACATGCTGCTCACAGGACCAAATGAGAGTCATATTGCTGATTTTAAGGCTGATTTGAATGCCTCTTTTGAAATGTCAGATTTGGGGCATTTGCATCATTATTTGGGGATACAATTTAAGCAGTGTGATGGAGGTATTGCTTTGCGTCAGACAAAGTATATTGAGACATTGTTGCGGAGATTTGGCCTTGAAGACTGCAAGCCTATTGCTACTCCAATGGAGACAGGTTTGAAGTTGAGTCTTCATGATGCTGGAGATCACTTTGATGTCACACTCTATCAGACAGCTGTTGGTTGCCTCATTTATGTATGCATTACGAGGCCGGACATTCAGTTTGCAGTCTCACAGGTGAGCAGGTTTATGCATAGCCCAGGGTCTCAGCATTGGAAGGCAGTTAAACGCATCTTTCGCTACTTGAGTGGCACCATACATCTTGGGTTGTTTTATCCCAAGGGGGGATCGTTGCCGCCAGATTTACATGCTTTTTCGGACTCAGATTGGGCTGGTTGCTATGACACAAGAGTGTCCACAAGTGGTTTTTGTTTCATGCTCGGTAGCTCATGCATATCTTGGTTGAGCAAGAAGCAACCTACTGTGGCCACTTCTAGTTGTGAAGCTGAGTACAGGGCAGCTTTCACAGCTACGGTTGAGTGTGTGTGGCTCAGACGGCTTATGGCTGACTTGGGTGTTGGACAGGAGTCTGCCACCTCTATCTTCACTGACAGTCAGAGCGCATTGGCAGTTGCGAGAAACCCAGTTTTTCATGCTCGCACAAAGCACATTGAGGTGCATTATCACTATGCCAGGGAGAGACTCTCGACAGGAGAGATCAGCTTGGCCTATGTGCCAACACAGGACAACCTCGCCGATCTTTTCACAAAGGAACTTCCTCGTGAGAAGTTCGAAGCTTTCCGCAAAGCTTTGGGCTTGCTCCCCTTTGTGGATTGATCTACTTCGGGCATGGCACTCCCCTATACATGAGTGCCAGCTCTCGTTCACACCATCACTCCCAGGGGGAATTTGTTACCATATATATAGGCAGTGATGTGTGTGAACACACTTAAGACCGCCGGGGCACTTTTTCCCTCTTTAGGAGGTTTTTTCCCCCTGGCTTGTATATACGCCCATCCTTCTAGGGCTAACTTATCTTTGTACATTGACACAATCGAATACACTTTGTGTTGTGTGCATTCTTGCTTCTTCTTCTCCAAGCTTTGTGTGCTTTCCTGCAACCCTAATTCCAACAATAATAATCAACTCTTATGCATACTTCTATGCATGAAATTCAATTGTGATAAAAGTAACACTTTTATAATAAAATAATCAACTTTTATGCATACCTCTATGCATGAAATCCAAATATGATAAAAGTAACACTTTTATAATAAAATAATCAACTTTTATGCATACCCTATGCATGAAATCCAAATATGATAAAAGTAACACTTTTATAATAAAATAATCAACTCTTATGCATACTTCTATGCATGAAATTCAATTGTAATAAAAGTAACACTTTTATAATAAAATAATCAACTTTTATGCATACCTCTATGCATGAAATCCAAATATGATAAAAATAACACTTTTATAATAAAATAATCATCTCTTATGTATACATCTATGCATGAAATTCAATTATGCTAAAAGTAACACTTTTACATTAAAATAATAATCTTTTATGCATACCTCTATGCATGAAATCTAATTATGATAAAAGTAACACTTTTATGTTAAAATAATAATCTTTTATGCATATCTCTATGCATGAAAATCAATTATGCATAATATAAAAATCAATTTCTCTATGATTACAATGAATATCTTCAATTAATCTAGGATGATAATTCTTAGAATATGGTAGAAAGTCCTCTTTTCATGCTTTGAATGAAATTATTTTATGCGTAATTTTTATAAAAATTTTACCATAGCTCCGCTGCTATGACTGATAAATCTCAATTTTTCTAAGGGATAAAGCTTATCATTAAGAAATAATTAGAATGATCCCTAATTGGATCAATAATCCATAAATAGATTGAATCATCAATATTCATGAAATACATAAACTAAAAGCATAGAAAAAAGCCATTAATTTGACCTCAAGCATAGGTTAATCTTGGATTAAGGAAAAGCTTTATGAAAAGCTTCATTTGGATTGAGAATGGGTCATGAGTATGACCATTTCTTGAGTGAGAGAGAGAAATTACATAAAAATCATTAGAATTAAGCATAAATAAAAATTTATGTAACTCTTAACTATCATTAATCAATTAACTTCAATAGCATTCATCAAATTATGTAACTCTTCACTAACATTCATCAATTAACTTCAATAGCATTCAAAAACCATTCTAATTAAGCTTCTCAAGCTTGAGGAGGGGTTGAGAAGAGAGAAACATTGAGAAATTATAAAAAATGATCAAAATCCACTAATTACCTTACAAATTGCTTGATTCTTTGTTCACGGTAGAGGCCCCCAACCAATCAATTGGTTAAGTATGTTGATGGAGCCACCAATGGGGATTGAAGAAAGAGGGAACCTCCAAAAACTAATGAATTATTTTTCTCTCTCTAAGTTAAAACAGTTAGAAACAAGTCTTTTATATTTCTTAAGAGGGATTGATTACAGGGGAAGATGCTGGACATTTTGAGAGGCTAGGGAGGAATCTTACATTCTCTCCCACTTGAAAAATGCGAGATGCCCTCATCTCGCAAACTGGGGGTAATTTCGTAAGATGCACAAGTATGAGACTGAGAGAAGATTTTTAATTAAGATTAACCACCAATTAAAAAAGTCTCAAAGAGAGTAAGGGTCAAGATAAAAATAAGATTTAAACTTTATTCATTCTTGGAACATATACAGTAAAGATAGAAGAACTCTTTACACTTCCATAAGCCCGTCCATCATATGATCACAAAAGCAGCACTCACAAGCTGCGCACGTATAAGGTAACTCATCTATGGGAATAATTCTGTTGGTTATTACCGCACCTATCTCAGTGGTATGAGGTGATCTAACAAAAGGACCTCTGAGAGGCAAGCCAAAAACGGGATAAAGGCATATCTTCTGATGAGGAAGAAAACACGCCAGTAAGAAGATCCGCTCAGAAAACCCAAGATGTCTTGATCGCATGACGCAGTAGTATCGGGGACCCAAACCCAAGGCTTCAATAACCATGGCCAAGCGGACATTGTTACGAAAGTGCTGCTAACCCCAGGGTGTTACCCTAGTTATGTCTTGATAGGTCCGCCATTTGATCTGAGCTACAGACGTTCCCAAGTGAGGAAAAAGTGAGCGCTCATACTGTTCTATAAAATCTTTCTTCACAGACTCACTTGCATCTTGAAGGTGAGAAATCATCATGGATAAAACTAATTCCTGTTGCCAAGCCATGAAGGAGATTAAGAAGAAAGGAGATCGATGGAAGTAAGATTACTGTGAGCGACAAGTAAAAGTTACGACTTATATAAAGGAAGGAGCTAGCGTAACTTAAAAGCCAACGGTATCTTGCCACTGAAGTTTTACCGTCTTTCCATGATTTGGGTTTGGCACATTTTTCTATAGAAGGCATTAAGAACTTTGAGATGAAGAGATAAAAGAAGCTCGTAGGCTAAGTCACCTACTTTCTTTGGTTCACAATATCTGGGGGATAACTACTTATACTCTCCTAGAGATAAAGAAATTCCTTTGTCCATATTCAAATAAAGACTATAACTGCTTCTTTGAATCCTCTGACTGTCCTCTTCTTATCTGTATATTGTCTCTGTCGATCCTGGGCAGCATTTATATCTTTATGAATTGCCTGCATCTGTTGCTCTAAGTCGCCAAGCATTTGACTGGTCATCTCGACCCTAATCAATGGATCGGACCTAGTTAATGGAGTTAAGCAATCTTGTCCGAGACGGACCTTGATTAGACTGGTATCAGTATGAAGGAATTGGTCTCTGAATTTGGGTTCTAGACTTCCCTGTGCCCTTTTCATGGTAGGAGTCGGGCACTGATGACCAAAACCTTGGCACTCAAAACACTGGTTCTCACTTCTGAACTCATCGTTCTGAAACCTTAAAACAGGTGGGCTCCTGAGAAGGTATTCTGGGTAAAGTGTCTTCCCTTTTTAAACAGAATCTTTCTTTTATTTAGAGGGAATAATTATGAGATCAGAAAAGGAGATTCTTACTCCTCCTGAATACCTCGAAGGTTGGAGGAGGAATCTTACATTCTATCCCACTTAAAAAGTGCGAAATATCCTCATCTCGCAAGTAGAGGACAACTCTTTTGCTTAAGATCCAATTTATTCTGGGGTTCCTTATATTCTGGTCAACCCAACAGAATATGGGAATAAATATCCCTTATATAGAACTCAGCATTAAATAACAATTCATTCAGATCATATCATTCATATCTTTAACACGATAATGGTCCATTAGACCGAAAAATTTCCTTGTGAACATTCCTCCACGGGAATTTTAGTTAAGCAAGTTCTCAATTTGTCATCCCTTAACTTGATCTACCATCTCAAGTATTAACAGTAGCAATTTGACAGCACAATCCACTAATCTCATAGTGATTTGCTGAAATCATTATCATCATTTATCATTACAGGGACTCGTCCCAATCATCCATATTGTGGTTTCGCTCAGCTTATTACATTTCAACTAAATTTCAGAAATCATCATTTTTCAATCAGAATCCAAATAAATTCATCAATTCTCAAACAGAATTAAAAATCATATCAACCACATTCGAAATCATCATCTGGATAGCATTAACGCTTATAATTTCAAGTCTTAGATTTACTCGTATATACTGTCAGTAAAGAGCTGCAGTTATACTCTCGGTATATACGGGTAGTCATGATACTTGGAATTATAAGATAGATACCATCATGTCTAGGCCTCAAGCAAGTCAGGGTTCCATACAATTGCGGTACTTCCATCTGAAAACCCAATTCCTAAATTATGAATTTTTCAGTTTGAATATCAAATTGTATGAATTATATCACACAATTACAACCTTTTTGTGTTTCTTGATAAATATTTGACATATTTGTCTTCTCAGTTGATCTTTAATCGCTCTGATACCAACTGTAAGACCCCTATTCCCACCGAGCAACAGTTTCGGGGTACTAGCAGCGGAAGTAGCACTTCTCGCGCGGGACAGGGGTCCCACATTCGGGGCTTCGTCCACGGATATCCGGACAAAAGACTAATCCGTCGGTTTTTCCAAAACCGAACCCAGAAAAACTTCCCTTATCCGAAAAGCACGGGCGATTCCTCCAGGATAACTTTTTACTCTAACGTAGTCAAGACCATTAGTGATCAATCTGATCCGACTGCACCTATAAAGATACTCGGTCAGATCAAGGAAGAAACTTGTACTTGGATCATTGGGATCAACGCTTTTTTTCCCATCAAGAGGCACAGCCGTTGATTCCTATCCATAGAACAATTACTATCCGGGATTTACTTCATCTATCATAATAACAGAATTTTTGAGTCTCGATTTACGGATCCATCAGTCCAGCCTAACCCCATCCGATCCCATGGGTTAGCCAACCGCCCAACCACTGTAGTGATGGGATCCAATTTGAAATTTGGTTAGGTTTTGTCCCGGGTACCAAGGAAAAGAGTTCCAAGGCTCCCTAACCGAAAATTCATGTAAACTTAAAATTAGCCACACCACTTATACACCCAATATGAAATTGCCTTTTTCTTAGCATCAGCTAACTTTAAAACAATCCTTTATTAATGAAACCATTATGTCACTGATGACAATCCTCAAAGTCTCTGGTTGAATCCTTATTTCCAGTCATTCATTCATCGGTATACTTATGGCATCATTGGCAACCAGAATGTCACCACCTGTTCTCTCAGGGGCCTTTTCCATAGTTCTTAGCTCATAGTAACCGGTAATATATTCATATAATAGAATGGAATCTCCGTGGAAGATCAGCAAGATCAACCCACAGATCCATATAAAAGAGCCATGGACTCATCCGTTGAGGACCAGCAAGGTCAATCAACCAGATCCATGCCCGGTTTCAGAAAACAACTCTTATTCCTTGTTTCAATATCTTCCACGACGCACGTGTGGGTATCTTCGGCGACCCAGAGCCCGAGCACCGTATGGTCAGCACCCTCTAGGATCCTTCGCAGGTGACCTACTAGCGCTTCACTCATAGGCTGCTTCCTTGGTCCCTCATCCACCGTACCGGAAGCTCACCATTTAAATCGAACCGAGGCTGGTCAAGACCTCGGTCGACCTTGCTACGCGAGACCTCCTCCATTGACTCTCCGTCAGCAGTTGCAACTTTAACAGTTAGGTCTTCATGACCTTCATCCACCAGACGATCAAAATGCTTTCCCAGCATTCTTGACATAAAACAATCATTTACAAACAGTCACAAAATACAGTTTCTAAATCGAACTCTCGTCTTTCCACATTATCCCTCCTTAATCCACATTACTTATTCCACATTCCATTCAGTGTGTAATTCTCATCCATTTCCTCATATCGAAACGACACATTAATTCACATACACATTCACATTCACATCCATATATCCACATCTACATGCATACATCCATTTTCACATCCTCATTTATACATCCACATCCCATATCCACATTCATACACATACACATCCATATCCACATCCATACATCCACATTCACATCCATACATCCACATTTACATGCTTACCTCTATTTTCACATCCTCATTTATACATCCACATCCCATATCCACATTCATACATACACATCCATATCCACATCCATACATCCACATCCACATGCATACATCCACTATCACGTCCTCATTCATACATCCACATCCACATATATACATACATCCATATCCACATTCTCATTCACATCTATACATCCACATCTACATCCATATACATACATACATCCACATCCACATTCTACATTCACATCTATACATCCACATCTACATCCATATTCACATACATCCACATCCACATTCCCATTCACATCTATACATCCATATCTACATCCACATTCCACATTCACATCTATACATCCATATCTACATCCACATCCACATTCCCATTCACATCTATACATCCACATCTACATCCACATTCACATCTATGCATATACATCTTCATGCATACATCCATTTTCACATTCATACATCCACACTCCCATCTCCACATCCACACATCCACATACATACATCCATTTTCACATTCCCATTCATATAACCCCATATGCCTTCACATCTAATCTTTTACATCACATCCATTCTCACTCTATCACAACCCATATACATCTTATCCTATCACATACACTTCTTATCTCATCCCATACACATCTTAATTCATCTTATCACCTCCTAACTTATTTCATAAGCATCTTATCACCTCTTATCACATCTTATACACTTCTTATCACATCTTATTACATCTCATATCTATTTATAGAATACAAGAGAATTCTTATATTTGATATAAGATTTCTTTACACATTTATTTATGCATAAATTCTATTTAAGGAGATTAATACTTTCGAAGTAAAATCAATCTTTTATGCATCTTCCTATGCATAAATTCATTTTAAATGAAAATGACACTTTTGAATTAAAATTCAATCTTTTATGCATCTTCCTATGCATAAATTCAGTTGACATGAGAATGACACTTTTGAATCAATCTTTTATGCATCTTCCTATGCATAAATTCAATTTGATAGAAATTACACTTTTAGAATAAAAGAATTTCTCTTATGCATCTAAGTTATGCATAAAATCCATTTATGATGAAAATCATACTTTTAATAAAAAAAGAATATCTTTTTTTTGCATACTTCTATGCATGAAATCCAATAATGATAAAAGTAACACTTTTATAATAAAATAATCAACTCTTATGCATACTTCTATGCATGAAATTCAATTGTGATAAAAGTAACACTTTTATAATAAAATAATCAACTTTTATGCATACCTCTATGCATGAAATCTAAATATGATAAAAGTAAGCCTTTTATAATAAAATAATCAACTCTTATGCATACTTCTATGCATGAAATTCAATTGTGACAAAAGTAACACTTTTATAATAAAATAATCAACTTTTATGCATACCTCTATGCATGAAATCCAAATATGATAAAAGTAACACTTTTATAATAAAATAATCAACTTTTATGCATACCTCTATGCATGAAATCCAAATATGATAAAAGTAACACTTTTATAATAAAATAATCAACTCTTATGCATACTTCTATGCATGAAATTCAATTGTGATAAAAGTAACACTTTTATAATAAAATAATCAACTTTTATGCATACCTCTATGCATGAAATCCAATTGTGATAAAAGTAACACTTTTATAATAAAATAATCAACTTTTATGCATACCTCTATGCATGAAATCTAAATATGATAAAAGTAACACTTTTATAATAAAATAATCAACTTTTATGCATACTTCTATGCATGAAATTCAATTATGATAAAAGTAACACTTTTATAATAAAATAATCAACTTTTATGCATACCTCTATGCATGAAATCCAAATATGATAAAAGTAACACTTTTATAATAAAATAATCAACTCTTATGCATACTTCTATGCATGAAATTCAATTGTGATAAAAGTAACACTTTTATAATAAAATAATCAACTTTTATGCATACCTCTATGCATGAAATTCAAATATGATAAAAGTAACACTTTTATAATAAAATAATCAACTCTTATGCATACTTCTATGCATGAAATTCAATTGTGATAAAAGTAACACTTTTATAATAAAATAATCAACTTTTATGCATATCTCTATGCATGAAATCCAAATATGATAAAAATAACACTTTTATAATAAAATAATCATCTCTTATGCATACATCTATGCATAAAATTCAATTATGCATAATATAAAAATCAATTTCTCTATGATTACAATGAATATCTTCAATTAATCTAGGATGATAATTCCTAGAATATGGTAGGAAGTCCTCTTTTCATGCTTTGAATGAAATTATTTTATGCGTAATTTTTATAAAAATTTTGCCATAGCTCCTGCTATGACTGATAAATCTCAATTTTTCTAAGGGATAAAGCTTATCATTAAGAAATAATTAGAATGATCTCTAATTAGATTAATAATCCATAATAGATTGAATCATCAATATTCATGAAATACATAAACTAAAAGCATAGAAAAAAGCATTAATTTGGCCTCAAGCATAGCTTAATCTTGGATTTAAAAAAAGCTTTATGAAAAGCTTCATTTGGATTGAGAATGGGTCATGCGTATGACCATTTCTTGAGTGAGAGAGAGAAATTACATAAAAACCATTAGAATTAAGCATAAATGAAAATTTATGTAACTCTTAACTATCATTAATCAATTAACTTCAATAGCATTCATCAAATTATGTAACTCTTCACTAACATTCATCAATTAACTTCAATAGCATTCAAAAACTATTCTAATTAAGCTTCTCAAGCTTGAGAGGAGTTTAGAAGAGAGAAACATTGAGAAATTATAGAAAATGATCAAAATTCACTAATTACCTTACAAATTGCTTGATTCTTTGTTCACGGTAAAGGCCCCCAACCAATCAATTGGTTAAGTATGTTGATGGAGCCACCAATGGGGATTGAAGAAAGAGGGAAGCTCCAAAAACTAGTGAATTATTAATGAATTTACAGTTCTTGGCTTAGGTGGAGTAGAGTAACGATGCATAAACACTATCTATTTTTCAACAAAGGAGAGGTTTCTATTTATAGAAAAAATTGAGCTCCTATAACCAAACAAACTGATTCTAGAATTTTCTAAATCAGTTTGGTCAATATTTGACCATTTTTAGGTCAGTTAAGCTAACTTTTTGGAACTAGACTTGAATGAGGAGAGAGAAGAGATGAAATATCTCAATTTTTATGAGTTTAAAACCCATTCAAGCATGTGAAATATGCACCTCCTTTAAAGAACTCCCCTTCCTTACATATGTATCAAAATGGAATCATTATACTCAAAATATCTCGTATTTTTAATATTGCTCATAGTTTTTTACTAATAAACCTTGTACATTTTCAACTCTTCATCTTATGTGAAATATGCACCTCCTTTAAAGAACTCCCCTTCCTTACATCATAGTTTTTTACTAATAAACCTTGTACATTTTCAACTCTTCATCTTATGTGAGCATTTTCTCATTTTTGGATACCCAAAATATCTCATATTTTTAATATTGCTCATAGTTTTTTACTAATAAACCTTGTATATTTTCAACTCTTCATCTTATGTGAGCATTTACTCATTTTTGGATACCCAAAATATCTCATATTTTTAATATTGCTCATAGTTTTTTACTAATAAACCTTGTACATTTTCAACTCTTCATCTTATGTGAGCATTTACTCATTTTTGGGTATCTTCTTTTACAAATTGGATTTATCTCCTCCTTACACATGGATTGATGCTATTGGCCCATAGGAACCTTAATTGGACCATAATCCAAAAATTTCTGAAAATCTAGACCCTTAGGCTAAGGTCCTTTATACCCATTTCCAATTAATTCCAATTGCACATTGGAAAGTTCTTTTTGAATTTTTGTTTCAGGAAAACTTATTTTAATAAGATGAGATAATTTTCTATCCAAAAATATTAAAAATTTGAATATTCTCTCTCTAGAATATTTTCTCTCTAAGTTAAAACAGTTAGAAACAAGTCTTTTATATTTCTGAAGAGGGATTGATTACAGGGAAAGATGCTGGACATTTTGAGAGGCTGGGGAGGAATCTTACATGCTAGAAGCTTGAGAGCAACAAGAAAGCAGCCGAGAGGGAGGTCAGACACCAGGACACACAAGGGAAATACTGCAGGCAGAACTTCCTCTCCCACTTCTTCTCCTGCTCCCTCAGGCTTTGAATCTTCTCCAGAGCCATCCCCAGCCAAGAAATCTCGCAGGGTGTTAGCTTCCTCCTCTCCTTCCTCAGCTGCAGCAAAGGCCAAAGGAGCTATAAGAAAGGGGCATTATCTCCTTTCACCCAAATCACCTACTACACCAAGCAAGAAGTTCAACATGCAGCTGGGCTCAGATTCCACTCCAAGCACAGAGGTGAGCATCTTTACACATGTTGTGCAGCCAATTTTTGTTCAGGTACCTGGCTTGTGTGAATTTTTCTAGAGGTGTGTTGCACATGCATGCTAGGGTATTACCATGCTGTTCCAGGGGGTAATGGAGTGAGTGTGCTCACAATGTCATCCATGAAACAATGTCCCTATTGAATACCTTACAAAATAAATTTTTTGCTTCAATGATGACTCCTCACTTGTCGTGTATTGTAATAAGTGTGTTCCATACCAAAACATCCCTAGAAAAATTCAACTTGTGGGCAATAGTGCTTTATTGAGTTTTAGTGACACTACATTGCATATTGCATGCTGACAACACACTGGAGAACACATTTTCTACACCTTTGATACTCCCACACTTTCTATACATGCGCACAAGCATTGTTAACATAAGCATACTCGTATCCTCATGCATATATATGGAAGGTGCATGTCCAAAGCAAGCAGGTCATACATGAAAATATGTTAGTATAAATGTGTTGGATTGATTCTAGTTGCGCTATGGAATGTTGCAGGGCAAATCACGTTGGTACCCTCCATATGTCCAGTTTGAAAGAAAGTCAGTTTTCTGTATGACCAAAACCCAAGCACATGAAGTCTACGGTCTTTCAAATTCTGGAGTGGATGCGTGAACATTAGGTGAGGCTAATTTTACAGATGCAGATTAGCTATCATGTTTTGATGAGGTGCCAAGAAGGGGCAGTAAAGTAAAATGCAGGACTTTGAAGCTAGAGTTGTGGCCCAGGTTCTACACCCTTTTTACTTTGTTATATCAGGAACCTCCCAGCAACTATGGGATGGAGGTGACCAAGGCATTTGCAAGAGGTTTTCTGCATGAGTGTACAAAAGGGCCAGTGGATTAGGCTTTATTTTCTGAGAGCATGATAGCGGCTATGGATGCAAAGAGCTACAAGCAAAGAAGCACCGATGGTCTATTTTCCATGCTTCCTCTGCACCGCATACCTCCAGGTTTGAACAGATGAAGCCTCTTGAGCAATCGGAGACAGTACAAAATATGCATGTGGACTCAGAGGCAATTGCTGTGTTGGACGGAATAATTGAGGTGCTTGAAAGGAAATATGCTCATGCCCTATCAGAGCTCAACGAAGCTACAAGAAAAGTTGACAAGTACAAAGCGGATATGCATCGAGATGAAGGGGCACAGCTCCTGGTTAGTAGTTTGAAAAGACAGTTGGAAGATGCACAATCTGAGTTGCAAAAGGTTGAAAATGCGTCAGACCCAGTAGATGCTGGGAAGTTACAGGAGCTAAGGATGAAAGTGGATAGATTGTCGCTGACCATCCAAAATGTGGATGGAGTTGTTATGGGTACTGTTCCTACTAGTGCGGGCTGTGAAAGTCAAGAGTTTCTAGAAAATGCAAAATAAATAGAGATGCATGTGCGTGCTCAGGTGAATTTTGTGAAAGACATGCAGGCAAGAAGGAACAAAGTGTTCCTATCCTTGCCAACACCTAAATTACCACATGCAGATCTGGGCTTATCGGATCTGCACAATATTTGTTCTGCTTTTGTGGATTGGTCATGTATGATGCAGATGGTCTTTGCATGTTTATACTTCCTTATGGTCATGCTTATCATATTTATTATTTTGCTCACCTTGCTACAAGCAAAGAGATTTGCATGGCTATGGGATGCACGCAAATGATCTCGCCTGCTACAAGGTCTTTGCTGATGCTTGGCCACATTGATGCCCCCGGTTATGCAAGGGAGTCACGAAGCACAGTACCCTCCATGCTTCCAAACAGTGCTGCCAAATCGTGCTTTTTCAACGGTACGTACCATACCGTTATGCTCTCTAACCCTTGTCTTCACTACTAGGTTTTTTTTGTGTACCTTTTTGTAAGGTGGGTGAGGGTAAGATGCATGTGGATAAATGGTACCACCTAGAGTTGTCATCTATAGCATGGCAGCTGATTTTGGTAGCAAGGTAGCTATCTTATGCTGCTTGGGAGCTACTTAGATTCCTAGTAGCTACCTGGAAAGGCTGTCAGCTACCCTTAAAATCTTGATAGCTACCCTTTCAAGCCTGATAGCTACTCTTTGAAGACTGGTGTTAACCCTTGAAAGCTAATTAGCTACCTTGAAAGCCTGTCATCTACCCTTAATATCCTAAAAGTTACATTTGAAATCGTTGTAGTTACCTGGTAGCTACCTTCCAGCTTGGTCTCCCTATCACATGCACGTTTCACTGTAGTGCATGTGGTGACAAGATGGCTCATCATCAGGGCCTCATTGTACATCAGTAGGATCTTTTAGGATATGAAAATGTCGTATGTTGTGGTCCCATTGTAATCCTCAGTCTAGGATATGTCAGGCACGAGCTACGTAGGTCATTTCTCAGCCTTTGAGTGTCAATTAGTCAGTCAAGTCCCTTAACCCACTTGAAGAGAATCATTCATACATGTAGAGTCAGTAGAAGCCTTAGGGTTTGCATCACTTCATAGTCTTCATTTGCATAGCATTCATCCCCATGTGCATGTGAACCATTGCAAAAGCCTTAGAACTTTATTTAGCATTATTATGAGCATTATTATCATCATTATTCAACATTTATCACATTATTACAAGTCGTGTACCATTTAATGTACAATCAGTCAGCTCGATAACCACTTGACCAGCCACATATGCTCATATAAATAGCAATCACTTGCATCTCATCCTTCACTCAGCATTCAGCCTTTAAACAATTCAATATTGAGCATTGGATCATCATTGCTTGAAGCATAGAAGCATTGAAAAGTGTAGCAAAATAACTATGCATCCTTTAGCAAAAATAATGAGGATAATGAGGGGTTGTTTGTTATGCAACATGTAGTTAATGTTGTGTCTAGAAATGATGTAGCAGCATGTAAGGATGATGTATGGTATATTGATTCAGGTGCTTTGAACCATATGACAAGTCATGATGAGTGGTTCAAGGAAATGAAGAGTCTTGAAAGACCAGGTTTCGTTGAAACAAGGGATGACACTACTCATCTGATTACCCATGTTGGAGATGTGTCATTGTCTATGCAGGATGGTAAGGTGAAGTACCTTGCAAATATACTTCATGTTCCAAACATTACAAAGAATTTGGTTTCAGTTGGCCAGATGATTGAGCAGGGTTTGTAGGTCTGGTTTAATCTTGATGGTGGCTGTTATATAGAAGACTTTAAAGATAAGTGCAGGTTGGTTGCAAAAGGTAACAAAGTGGACAAAATGTTTACATTGAATGTAAATATGCCTGAAGTGAGTGTTTTAATGTTTACAAATGGTTAAGGAGTTCTTACAGATACATACATTAGGCATAAGAGAATTGATCATGTAAATATGTAAATAATGAAGTCTATGCAGACTAAAGAAATTGTGACAGGACTGCCTGAGTTTAAAGTTGAAGGTATGCAGAAAGTATGTGAAGCATATCATTTTGGAAAGCAAACAAAGCATGTATTTTCACATGACATAAATGTGAGCAGGAATGTATTAGATGTTGTACATTCATATGTATGAGGTCCTGCAAAGACTATGTCTATGGATGGTTGCAGGTACTATGTAATATTCATTGATGACTAGGAAAGTGTGGGTGTATTTTATGAATAAAGGAGAAAAGTGAAGTGTTCACTCATTTTTAGAATTTCACAGTGATGGGACTGAAAAAAAGACAAGAAAGCATTTAAAGTACCTAAGGTCAGATGAAGTGGGAGAATACTTCTCTAACGAGTTCTCTGAATTCTTTGTGAAAGAATGGCATTCAGAGACAATTTACATGTAGATACACTCCGCAACAAAATGGAGTTGCTGAACGAAAAAACAAGCATATTACAGAGATAGCACGAGCATTGTTGTGGGGCACAGAAGAATATGCTGCATAACTATTGGGAAGAGGCTGTGTCTAAAATAATTTCTATCATGAATAGGACTCCTACTGCAACCATACATGATGTAACGCCAGAGGAGAAGTTTACTCAAGAAACTTGATTTGTCTCACTTGAAAGTTTTTGGATGTATTACGAATGTGCATGTGCCAGATGAGTTGCATACTAAGCTGGATCCAGAGGTAGAAAATGTGTGTTTACGAATGTGCATGTGCCAGATGAGTTGCATACTAAGCTGGATCCAAAGGTAGAAAAATGTGTGTTTATTGGGTATTTCCTTTAGAAAAATGGATATAGATGCTATAATCCTGCTATACGTGAATTGAGGGTAAGCAGGGATGTTGTATTTGATGAGATGAGTAGCTAGTATGCTGTTGAAAAAGATGTTACTGGGGCTGATGTAAGTGGAAATGTGGTTGCACAGAATGCAAGTTAACAATCATAGTCATTGAGTGGACCAAGAGAGTCTTCATCTAGCCGTTCTGTTGATAGACCATGGAGTGGCAGGCTACGCCATTATACCAGTCTTGGAAATGTAGTTGATACATCACATAAAGGCAAAGAGAAAGTGGTTGAGCCCCTTCATATACATGATACTTTTACAGGGCATTCTCTTATTGATGGAGGGTCTAGTGGCTCAAAGATGAGCCTTGATGTGAGGAGCTTGGGATTCCAGTAATGAGAACACCTAGTGTGAAGAAGGCTATGGAAGCCATGAATGCAAAGTTACGAAGATTTGGAAGAGTCAAAAACCCAGTGTAGAGGTTGACTTATGATGGTTATATGACACATCATTATGCTTATATGGCAAAAGTTGTGCAGGTTGTAGAACCCACATATTTTGATGAGGCTATTGGAAATGTATGTTGGGAGAAAGCTATGGATGCATTGTATGGAAATGAGACTTGGGATTTGGTGCCATTGCCTGAAGGTAAGAAAGCTATTAGTTGTAAGTGGGTGTATAAGGTGAAACATAACAGTGATGGTAGTATAAGCAGGTACAAGGGTAGATTGGTAGCCAAAGGATATGCACAGACACATGGGATTGATTATGAGGAGACATTTGTCCCGGTTACAAAGAAGGTAACTGTGAGAGTTGTGATTGCAGTGGTTGCAGCTAAAGGCTGGTTTTTACATCAGATGAATGTTAGGAGAAAGATATGGATGCATTGTATGAAAATGAGACTTGGGATTTGGTGCCATTGCCTAAAAGCAAGAAAGCTCTATTGGTTGTAAGTGGGTGTATAAGGTGAAACATAACAAAGATGGTAGCATAAGCAAGTACAAGGCTAGATTGGTAGCCAAGGATATGCATAGATTGGTAGCCAAGGATATGCATAGACATAATCAATCCCATATGCATAGACATATGGGATTGATTACATTGAGGAGACGTTTACCTTGGTTGCAAAGAAGACAACTGTGAGAGTTGTGATTGCAGTGGATGCAGCTAAAGGCTCGTTTTTACATCAGATGAATGTAAAAAATGCGTTCTTGCATGAAGATGGTGACTTGCATGAAGAAGTGTATATGGATCAGCCACCTGGTTTTGAGGATACAGGTCACCCCGAGTATGTATGTAAGCTTCGTAAGGCTTTGTATGGGCTGAAGCAAGCTCCACGAGCATGGCATGCCAAGATTATTGAGTATCTTGTCACTATTGGTTTTCATATAGTAGATACAGATCACTCTTTGTATGTACGCAAGAGTGATAAGGGTAGTGTGATCATCACCATCTATGTAGATGATCTTATTTGGGGGTGATAACTTGGATGAGATTGAGCATGTGAAAAGTCTTCTAAAAAAAAGGAAGTTTGAGATGAAGGATTTGGGAGATCTGCACTACTTTTTAGGAATTAAGGTCATTCGCACACCTGATGGTATTTGGCTATCATAGAGACAGTATGTAGTATTGGACATGTTATCCAAGTATGGGATGTCTAATTGTAAGTTAATCTGGGTGCCATTAAATTAAAAATGACAAGCTTAGTATGGATGCAGGTTATGTGTTGGAGAATCCCACTATGTACAGGAAGATTGTGGGGAGTTTGATCTATGTCATGATCAACAGTCCAGATTTAAGTTACACTGTTAGCTTAGAAAGCTAGTCTGTGTAGGTTCTGCGCAAACCACATCTTGACAGTGTGCGACGCACACTTTGGTATTTGAGGGCCACTGTTGATTATGCATTGTTTTATGCAGCAGGTGTACCATTGGAGCTATATGGGTACACAGATGCAGATTGGGCAGGTAGCATCTGACAGGAGATCTACCAGTGGATTTATGTTTTGATTGGTAAGTGCTGCTGTGACATGGAGTAACGAGAACCAGCCCACAATTGCCTTGTCGAGTATAGAAGCAGAGTACAGAGGAGCTGCGATAGCAGCATGTGAGGTAGCTTGGTTACGCAACCTACTTTGCTGATTTGGGGTTGCATGTGGAGAGAAAGATTGTCATATATTGCGATAATCTTAGCTGTACACAGTTGGCCACGAATCCAATTTTTCATGCACGGACGAAACATATTGATGTACATTATCACTTTATCAGGGAGAGAGTTTTAGCAGGTGACATCAATTTGGCCTACGTCAGCACATAGGATTAGCATGCTGGCATCTTTAGAAAGGCCTTGGGAGTCGAGAAGCTCCGCAGATTTTGAGATATTCTTGGAGTTCATGAGCTCGAGTTGAGCTTGAGGGGGAGTGTTGAGATGTCAAGCTCAACATGAGCTGACACTCACGAGGCGCCTGCATGACCGTTCAACATTTACATCACTGGCAGGTTTGGTAGCTGGCACCGACATATCTTTGCCAGAGATTCTACAACTAGACTACACCAACTAGTCCACACCCACCCACTCCAGTTAGTGTGTTCACATATGGACTGCTTGTATATACTCTATTATGTGTATTAGTCACTTTATCTTCTTTGTAAACCTCTTTTTTTATGTGGAGAAGAAGAACTTTTAGCCTCACCTTGTTTGTTCTCTTCTAGGATTTGTGTGAGTGTGTGTGTGCTTGCAAGAGCTCAAGCTCTCTTCTCCTATGCATCTTTTCAATTTTTAGACATAATTTATGACTGAAAGCACCTAACTTATGATTTATACTATAACTTAGAAGAAAAGAGAATAATACCAATCCAATAATAGTATAACAATAATTCAAAATGAGAGGATCAGGATGTACATAAGTGTATCCTCCTATTCATTTATGAGAAATACTAAAGTTATGACATAGTTAAAGCACCAACTCGTATAATTAAGTTCACAATGGATATAAATGATACACCAAGATGACACCCTCCACACTTATGCAATTGGCATGGTTGATAAGACTATGGTTGATATACCGCCAATAGTTTATAAATTGTATGACATCCACTTTTGTTTACTAGAGTTATGACATAGTTATATCACTAGCTCCTAAAGTCAGTTTCACACTAAGAACCATGTATGTTTCAATAGTCCAGTACTTTTTCTTATAGTAAGTACTCTTATCTTTATATTAGTTATAAAAAAGTAAAGAAAAAAGTAAAAAAACTAGAATGCTTGGGTACCCTTATCCTCTTGATTGGTTGCACCTGTGCATTGTCAACGTACTTTGAAAGAATGTGTGTCCTTGCGTTTACGTATAAACATCTTGAAGTGCTTAAATGAAGATGGACACTGCAACTCATACCATTTCTGCAACACGTCCTCTTCGTATGCATGCTATATGCGTGTCTTTCTCAAGTTTATATGAACAACTTATAGAGCTCGAACGAGCATAAACATCAAGGCTATGATTATATTCGACATATGCAATCAATGGACATTGATAGAGATCTCAGAGTACATCGCAAAGTAGATAATTGCTACATGCGGAAGCTTTGAGATGCTTCTTTCAGCCCTAAACACCATCTAGAACATGCTGATGCAAAAACGCAAACAGAAGGGGGAGAGAGAGAGAGAGAGAGAGAGAGAGAGAGAGAGCTAGAAATTCAGTATTTCATATGGTACAAAAAGACACATCTATCTTGCAGCCCTTAGCTACCTCCCATGAAAAGGTAAAACACCTAAACAAATCCTAGTTCTATGACCCAACTCAAAAAGAGTTGAATGATCAAAAACGATGAGTAGTTATGCCTTTTATAGGCTAGAAAAGTCCCTATGGACTAGCTGACTGCTGGTCAACCAGGTCCAGCACAATAAATTCTTCATGTGCTTCATCCGATAGGATTTATGCATTCTTTTGCTAGTCGACAATAACACCACACTGTCCATGAGACAAATCCCTACCAAAAACAGCAACTCATGCTCCTATTCCCTGGTTCTGATAAGTCTTTAATCCTTCTTTATCTGGCTGCACTCTAGGATTAGTCCTAAGATTAGCATGTACATGTGTGTGCACATGACATCCCCCTCTGCTAAACTTGATGACGGGATTCCAATCTGCTTCTTGGATGACTATCATCATCCCATTCTATTCCCGGAGTCCCTCTGTCTTCCTTCCTACTCTGGCAACCTTTTCACTAAATACCCGGTCCAGTCTCCAAATCCACTCTAACTCTGAACAAGATCTATGCATCCGTTCCATCCAGTCCCCATTTCGTTCATGCCCTGTCTCTTAACACCGTCTTGGTCTTCATTCTTGAGAAATGAGTCTGGCACTCTCACTCCACCCCTTGGAGAATCATCCTCCCTTGGAACCGTTGCCTGAAAGCCTTTCCTGACTCACAGGACTGCCATCCACTTTGGGATTTGTGGAATACCACCAACCAACCTCCTGGAAGTTCTTTCCGCTCTTGTGTTCCTTGCCTTGGGTCTCGTACTTGTGCACTTTCATGTACCTTGGACCTGTACACGTTCATATGGGACTAAATCAGTGTTCAGCCTTGCTCAGCCTGATGCTCTGATACCAATGTTACATGCGGAAGCTCTAAGATGCTTTCAGCCCTAAACACCATCTGGAACATGATGATGCAAAAACGCAAACAGAAGAGAGAGAGAGAGAGAGAGAGAGAGAGAGAGAGCTGGAAATTCAGTATTTCATATGGTACAAAAAAGTGCATCTATCTTGCAACCCCTGGTTGCCTCCCATGAAAAGATAAAACACCTACAAAGCAATTATGCCTTTTATAGGCTAGAAAAGTCTCCATGGACTAGCTGACTGCTGGTCGGCCAGGTCAAGGACAATAAATTCTTCATGTGCTTCAATTGACAGGATTTATGCATTCTTATGCTAGCCGACAACACCACCACACTATTTATGAGACAAATGCCTGCCAAAAACAGTAACTCATGCTCCTATTCCCTAGTTCTGATAAGTCTTTAATCCTTCTTTATTTGGCTGCACTCTAGGATTAGTCCTACGATTAGCATGTACATGTGTGTGCACATGACAATAATTCCAAATTCATTACCACATTTGAATCTGAGTTACTTATCATTCATCAAGTTATAGGATTTTTGTCCTTTTCCCGTTTCCCAAATAGCACTTTTGATATCGAAAGTGGACCAAAACACCTTCAATGTTGAAGGCAGCCATTAGTCCTACGTATTGATTCATGATACAAAACTCATTTTCAAATGTGGTAATGAATTTGTAATTTTTAAATTTGTGAGCTACTTTTGAATCCCCATCGAACATAAGAACAAGCTTCAAGCTCATCGATTTGCAGATGTCAATCTAGCAATGCTTTCAAGTATGCTTTCAAATTCATGTTCATTCGAGTATTTCAAATATATTCTACACTACACGAAGGATGCTATTCAAGCACTCACACAAAACACAATAAATAAATTTTTTTTAAAAAGAATCTTGTTTTGCAAGCTTTAGAGCATGGAGTGCACCTGGTTTTGATGTTCCACAGTGCCTCAGCCGCCCATTCATCCACCGTTGATGAGTCTGACAGAGAATCTACAACATCACGTTGGGCACTGGAATTGGGCATCATCTTGCTGTGATCCTGGCCCAGTTGATGGGGTTCCCTTGGTGGCCTCTGCACAAAGCTTATGCTCGGAAAGGAAGGCACTCTTATCAAATATTGGGTGGCCAAGGGGTGCCCATAAGGTACACCTATGAGGAGCTGTGGAGGCTGCCACCGATGGATTCCGCCTGAGATTGGGCCCTGGTGCATTCAGGACCATTTTGCACACCTGTATTGCACACCGATGGACTCCGTCTGAGATTGGGCTTTGGTGAGCTTAAGCTTTACACACCTGTATTGCACTCTAAACTTCATGGCGAGGGACAAGTTCTTGTGCCCCACGTCCTAGGTGAGGGCAAAGTATTTGGCAGGGTCCTCTGACAGCATGATGGCATGCCGATTTCTTTGAAGATGGCCTAGAGTTGCAGCGTGGCGAGGTCCCGATGCTCATCTTTTGACATTTTCATAGGGTTTAGAAGCCCCGGATGCTGCTAGAAATAGTATAGAATGGGCTCGTGTGGATGCTCTGAAAAATTCACACCTGAGGACGCCCTCCGTGTGAGAACTCCTTAGTAGTAGCCTTATTAAAGTCTAAGGTTTTAACCTTACTGTTGACAGCTTTGTGAGAGACGGCAACATCGGTGGACTGAGCGAGGAGATACAATACAGCTTCAACGTTTGTGGTTGTTGCAGAGGGCGGCTCTTGTACCCTTGGCAATACCAAAAACGGTGCGGATAGCTAACTTGGGCCGCAGGTAGGCGCGAGCAGGGTAGCCAGTGAAGACACGAGCGGCGGGCAAGGATTTTAGAGGATGCACAAAGAGCGAAGGCAAGCAACGATGGATGGCTAAGGCAAGTCCGTGTTGTTTTGTGCAGATCAGGTCGATGCTAGTTTGTGTGCAGATCAGATATAGAGAGTACAATCCTGGCTTGTTGTTGCACGCACAGTAGGCAAAGTAGAGCCTGAGGCAGCACGCGTTATATTTTTCTGCATGTTGTTTCGCTTTTTTCGTTGATCTGCTTTTTGTATGGCCACGTGGGTTGTTGCAGTGCCTTGCTTTCTTGGAAGAGTATTACAAGGTAATCAGTTGAATACTTCCCTAGAGAAATGAAAAAAATAATAATAATAAGATTGAACCATCCATCTCTCTCTTGTGTGTGTGTGTGTGTGAGAGAGAGAGAGAGAGAGAGAGAGAGAAGACATTTGCTTGCAAGAAGCTCAAGCTCACCTTTTCCCCTCATTCAAGTTTACTTACAAGGACCTGAAGCTCACCCTTTTCCCCTCATTCAAGTTTGCTTGCTAGGAGCTTAAGCTCACGCTTCCCCGTCATTCTTCTCAATGGTTTCCAAGCACATGATTCCCAATCTACATGTAAGTAAAGCAATGATACCAAATGAGACATCCCAAAGCAAGAATCACACTTACATGGACGTACTCCCAAGATCCGCACACACATAAGCATAATTGTGAAGCACCAAGTACTTATACTCCATGGTGGTCAACACATCATAAATACAACAAGCACAATAAGTGCCGAACTAGAAAGCTTAGGTACCCTTATCCTCTTGATTGCTTGCACCTGTGCGTTGTCAATGTACTTTGAAAGAACGTGTCTCATTCTGTTCATGTATAAACATCTTGAAGTGCTTGAATGAAGATGGACACTGCAACCCATACCATTTTTGCAACACATCTTCTTCGTATGCGTGGTCAAGTCTATATGAACAGCTTATTGTGCTCGAACTAGCATAAACATCAAGACTATGATTATATTCGATGCGAGGAATCGATGGACATCGACAAAGATTTCAGAGTACATTGCAAGGTAGATAATTCCAAATTCATTACCACATTTGAATCTGAGTTACACGTCATTCATCAAGTCATAGGATTTTTCGTGCTCGTTTATGTGAGTGAATTTTATTTTATTTTTTTCCGATACAAAGTATGGCGGGGAGTTGCTACAGTCCTCCCTGAAATTCTATAAACATGGGAGAACGTATCCTTCCCCCACTTCCCAAACAGCACTTTCGATATCGAAAGTGTACTAAAACACCTTCAGTGTTGAAGGCAGCCATTACTCCTACGTATTGATTCATGATATAGAACTCATTTTCAAATGTGGTAATGAATTTATAATTTTCTAATTTGCAAGATACAATCCCCATCAAACATCATAAGAATAATCTTCAAGCTCATCGATTGCGGATGTCAATCTAGCATTGCTTTCAAGTATGCTTTCAAATTCATGTCCATTCAAGCATTTCAAATATGCTCTACACTACACGAAGTATGCTACCCAAGTGAAAATGACAAAAGGCTCTCTATTTATGGCTCATAGGCAAAAACGAGAAGTCAACGCCTAGAAACTGTCCAGTGACATGAAAACCGAGGGGATCTGCAGAAGGCATGGGTATTTTATTTGCCATTGTGAAAACAGCCTCTAGATCCATGCTGTCATTCACATTTGGCCAGTCTTTGAGAGCGATCTACTATTGTTTCATTGCTACTGTTGAAAGTGGCCTAGCCAAAAAGAAAGCACGCTCGCTAGGGTTTGCAGTGTCTTCATATGCCAACAAGAGTAGAGATCTATGATGAAACTCTCTCTCTCTCTCTCTCTCTCTCTCTCATGAAATGCATCAGCAGAAGCTCTCTTACCTTGTCCGTGCACAAAAGGCCATCCCGTTGTGCTGTTTTAGCGCAGGCATCCATGTCTACAAGCTTGCCCCTAGGTATCTCTCTTAGATTCCAATGCTTCTTGTCTCATCTTCCATGCAAAAAATAGGAGGATCGTCTTGCAAGCGACAGGTCTCTCAATCCTTCTTGATAATGTGCGCCATGATGGCGCACATGAGCGCGCCACTGAGCTTGGAGATTTGGTCTATGGGGCCCTCCATGGGCATGGTTGTGGCCACCGCCGACATGGAGGCGGTGCCCGCATTGAGGCTCAACAGCGTCCCCTCTCATGGGAACCACGACACTTGCTCTGGGCAGCTCTGAAGATATGTTGAACTTCCATAAGCAGTAGCACAATGAAGGCTAGGGCAATATACAGGCCGATCTCAACCGCCATCTAGTTGGAAGATGATTTGCAGTGTCCAACGTTGGGTAGAACACTTTTTAGCGTCTATACTTGGAAGGATCACCATCACTTTTCAGCCTTGTGGACCACATTGGCCTACCTTGGTTCATCAAACGCACGGGTTGGAAGCAGTCAGAAACACTCAGACATCCAGTTGGCTTAAAAAGAGCCATATTTGGGAGGAAGTAGATTGGATGAGGCAGTTTGAAACCCATCTTTATGGACCTGTCGCTGTCCTCATTGTGCTTGTTGGGTGAAAGATTGGTCACTTTTGCAGAAGTGTCTAGCGTAATCGCAAAGAAGATCTGATGGACAAAAAAAATCATGAGTGCCCTCCTGATTTCATAGAATTATCGAGTTTGATTGTGGATCCGGTATTTGCAGCCCTCTTGCTTCATCAAAGGCAAAGATCACACTGCAAGGGGTACACACCTTCTCCTTCTCCAAATCATCAGGCGAGCAGTGAGTGCACTTCTTCTTCAAGGCATTTTCAACAGACCCGATTGATTCACTAGAAGTTTGCAGGTTATAACTATCAGGATCAACTCCTTTGTATGGGTCATGTGTGTCAAATTGAGCTTGGAGCTTCCCCCACTCGTCCAAAACCCTCTTCGCAAGGTCAGTTTTAACTTTTGGGACAACCATTCTCATCAAGAAGCTGCTGTTCCTTCCAAACCTAGGGTCATGTGTGTCAAATTGAGCTTGGAGCTTCCCCCACTCGTCCAATAACCTCTTCGCAAGGTCAGTTTTGGGACAACCATCCTCATCAAGAAGCTGCTGTTCCTTCCAAACCTAGGGTGACATCCCTGCGGTGTTAATGTCAGCAGCCAGCACATGGAGCCACACCTTCAAGTAAAGCACCATGTCATGTTCTCTGAATGTGCTAACAAGTTTATCTGCGAGACCAACTGTCCTCCGTGGAGAGGCTATTGACAAGCTACACGCCAGGCTGCAATAGCAAATGTAAACACCCACCTTACTCAATTCCATCAAGGCTCTTGACTTGCCCACACCTGAAGATTGTACACGGGCACAATAGGGACTGTAGTGAGTTTCCTCTCACTGTGAGGCGATGATGAGCAAGTTGTTTGTGCAGTCCCTGTCTGCAATTCCTTCAAACGGAACCCTTATGCACTTGTGGGCGAGAGCCATTTCCATCAAATCACGCACTGCATGGTCATGGTGAGGTCTTTTTTGCAGTACGACACGTAGCAAATTTGGTGGTATCTTCCAGCTTCCAACTGGGCAGCGGTGTACTTGAATAGATCTGATAGCGACTTGTCGGAGCCACACAGGTCCGACAAATAATCCATAGAGATTGAGTCCTCCGACAGGTAGCCACTATGGGAGCTGCAGTGTGGAGATAACACCCACCGATGTGAGCGAGGTGCTGACGAGGGACGTAGAGAAGGCCGTCCTTCGCCATGGCAGCGCGCACCTTCTCAAAAATATCGTGCTCCTGCACTCCCAGGTAGTTCTTGACGAGCACCTTGAACGCCTTGAAAGAGCCGTACAACAAGGCGATGTGCATTTCCATCCGCCCTGACCAAAGCAATGCAGGGTCCAGCTTCTCAATGTGGTTAGTTGTGAACACAAAGATGCGCTCATTGCCGCAGCAGGACCAGAGATGTGCAATTCATAGTCACAAGGAAACTCGGTTTCGGGACCTATCAGATTGGAAACTCCGTTTCCAATGTCACCCGTTTCTCATTTCCTTTGTGCCGTTTCTTGATGAAACTCTTAAGAAGGTTGCATACAAAATATAACTATGTTGTTTCCAAGAAGCCGTTTCTTATCCGTTTCCATTTCCAAGATTAAGTCGTTTCCGTTTCCAATAGCCTTGTCGTTCTTGTTCCGTTTCCCGTTTCATGTGACTATGGTGCAATTTCATTGTGCTCCTTGCTTTTTGCTACGTCCCCTTCTCACCTTCACTTGCTCCCCACGCTTCTTTGGCTTGTGCTTCTCTTCACGTAGCCTATGACCTGGCCTTCCGATGCCTCACCTAGTCCCTCCTCCTCATTGCTTGGCGATTGAGCTGTCGTGCGCTGTGTAGGTGCCGCTCCTAGCCCCGCTGCTTTGCGTTGCTTTTGTCTTGGCTATCGCGGCACCTCTCCAAGCCTCCTTTCTGTCCTTTCTTTTCCTTATCCTTGGCAACTAGGCTGTTGTGCGCTGTGTGGTCGCCTTCTCTCTGATGCTTGCTCCATGCCTTGCGCCTTGCTTTTCCTTCTCTCTTTGCTTTCGGCAACTGCATCTCCTTCTTCCTTGAGCCTATAACCTAGCTGTTGGTGCCTCACCCATCCCCTCCTTCTTACTGCATTGCTAAGCCCTGTCTATCAAAAAAAGAACGTGAGCATACTGGGATATTGGAGATGATCAGGAGGAAAAGCTATGAGCGCACTGATGATCAGTATCAACTACTTCGATTATAGATGCTTTTGCAATGTCTATTTTTAGTATGCTTGGGTAGCCACATGGTCTTCTCTCTGTGCTTGCTTTTGTGCAAGCATCTTAGGCTACCCAAGGTTACCATAGGCTCCAAATTGAATACAACGAGAAGCCACCATCAAGCCAGAGACCCCGACCTGGTCTGCACCTTCAAGGCATGCACGTCCCTTACCATACAGCCCTAGTCCTCACAACTTTCAATGATGCAATTAGCCACAGGGCTAGCTTGAGCCCTTCGGAGGAGTCCCAAAAAGGAACTCTCAAGGGCACATGTCCCCGACCTAGTCTACACCCTCAAAACGACTACAAAGTTGCATATTACTTCTATGAGTGCTTTTGCTATCAGAGCTTTAGCTTTCTCAATTCAAGTTCATCTTCGACAATCACAAAAGCACGGCCTAGAAATGAAAGAATGCACACCTTAGCAACAAGGAGTATCATGTGTTGTAGAACCAAACCACAATCTGCTTGGGCTTTAATTAAGCCTTTAGCTATAGCAAAATTTAAACCGTCTACCACCATTTATGCTGGACCACACCTCACGTGGCCATGCATGTGACTCATGCTCTTATGTATTTACTTTAAAAAAAGAAAAGAAAACTTTGTAGCTCTTAGATCACCAGACATCCCGGAGATATCTTCCTTCAGTTTGCAACTGTTTTACTATGGCCTCTGCCTTGGTGCTATCTACAGATGCCTGCAATAATGCTCACACACACACACACACAACATCAAAAATTCATAGACAGACAGTATCTAGGAAGTCTTGAAACACTCTTCAATGCATCATGTTCCACTTGCCTGCTCTTCCACCAAAGTATGAAGAATCCGGTGAACATCTCTGGCCATGCCCTTGGCATCCCCGCAGACATAAAGGTAGCCTCCACAAGATAACATATGCCATATTTGAGCAGCCTGTGCCCCCAAACAAGTAGGAACTTGATGGATATGGATGACGTGATAAAAATGGCAAAAAGAAGATGAAAAGCCCAGGCAACTAAAATGACACTTCACCTGCTCCCCCATCTTATGCTGTACATATTCTTTTCTGGGACCTTCCCTTGAGAAAGCAACATGGAGATAAGATATCGCACCGCTCTCCAAGAACATGTTGAGTTCATCCTCATAGATATAGTCCTGTAAGCCTATCCAGCTTAATCATATGTCTTCAAGAAATTAGCTGTATATTTTAACAGATGATCTGGCACATATATACCTGCTGACGATTCCTGCAGCCAAAAAAAAGCATTGCAGGTCCTAGAGGTTCACCAGATTGCTTTAGGTAAGCTCTTTCCTGATAACATAACACAATTTTCTCACTAGAGTCTCAAAAACGTGTGCGTCCATACATGTATGTGTGTGCGTGCGCACGCGTAGGCATATTGCCAAAGCAGCATATGTATAACCATACGAAAGAAAAACATATTGATAATAAGCAAGGCCTTTTACCTGCATAAATCCCCTGAATGGTGCCAAGCCAGTGCCAGGACCAACCATTATGATTGGAACCATGGGGTTTGCGGGAAGCTTGAAGTTAGACAATCTTACAAACACTGGTGCCCAACTACACTTGTCCCCCACTTCTGAGGCAGGCAGTGAATTCTGACATTTTAGAAATGAAATGCAATAAGAAAGATGGTTGAGCCCTAACACATCCTTAACAATCTGAAAAGTTGTTTGTTTTTACTTACTTTCATCCAGGTGGAGCAGACGCCTCTGTGGAATCGGCCCGTTGGACTCACTCCATAGAGAAGAGAGCAAGTTACATGGATCCTATCAGGCGCAAATCTGTGGGAGAACAAATCAAATTTAACTCTTGGAGCCTCTCCAAAGCACACACTTAAAAGATGTGATGCACAAAAGTTTGCTTTATCTAGCACCAAAGCTCCAAATAAGAGCATCAAAATGTAAGCATGCCTTGGAGAAGAAGAAATGCTGTAGTAGCGAGCTTGAAGACGTGGAGAAACCGCTGCAAAGAAAACGCCAAGCGGCGGTTGTGCTGAAGGAAACTCAGCCATAACTTCTAAAAGACTCCTCTGGCTAGAAGTGATCCACTGCTGGAACTCATCCTGTCATAGCAAACCATTTATCAAGATTACTTCGTATGTACAAGAAGCCTTGGAGATGAAGGATGCTTGAAAATCATTTGAAAATGAACCTTGCCAAGGGGTGAGGCCAGGAACTTCAGTCGGTCTTTCTCATCAGGATCAGAGGCATGAGCCGCAAGTGCAGCAAGTGCAGCCTGTGCTAAAACATTGTAGGCAATGAGCTTTTTTCTCAAGCAGCTAGTGATCATGCTTTTGGATAATTTGAAAAGAAAAGCTTGGGGGATGACAAAACCCACGTGGTCTGGGTCAATCCCTTCATACCTTACGTGGTGGCGTGAGGAGATCTGCATAGCAAGCCAATGCAGCTCTCAAATCACAAGGCCCTGGGAATGGGGGGGGCAAAGAACCAGCCATTGGTGAACCATCTTCAGCTTCACAGTGTAGAGAAAACTTTGTGTCCAAGGAGTGCCCAAGTAATCTGCCAGCCTCCTCAACATTTTCGGTAGTGTTTTCTGGAAAAACTCCTATGTGATCCCCTGTCTCATACCTGATGAAGGAAGGGCACACCTCAGAACAGGTAAGGGCCAAACAACAAAGGGCAGATTCCCTCTACACACAACACGTAACAGGCTTCGACACTCACGTCAAGCCCGTATGTGCTATATCAAACTCCAAATGAATACATGACCGGTCAGACAAAGGAGTATGCAGCTCCCTCCGCACAGCCACATTTGCCCTGAGGAAATACCATAAGAATAACATGATCCATGTTCTCCTAGCAAAACAAAAAATCACAAACACTTCAAAATCTTTACCTGCATGGATGGCTAACATCGTAGAGTGCCTGACCATTGACCTTGGCTGTGTATGTATCCTCATGTACCTTGCTCTCACTTTCATGGATGACAACACGATACTCAAGAATAGCAGCCGTGTAAGGTGTGGTGACGGCTGGGGTGGCATCATTTGCATCAATCAGAAGCAAGTCCAGGTTGGGCCACAGCTCCGCACGCCTGTAAATACCAGGTACATACCATACAGTGGTGATCAGCCATAGTTGTAACAGGTGCACAAAGTGTAGACTCCAGAAACACCCTATTTTCTTACCATGCAGAAAAATCATCTTCTATGCACTGGTCATCATCACCGAGGCCACATGAAACCAGCTGTTTGGCCCCTGCAAGAGGGATTAAAGTCGAGCGTAAGTAAAGTACATGCATTAAGTTGCCATCTCAAGGCCCAAAACATCAAGAGTCTGACTCACCTTGTCCTGCAAGAGCCTCATCAACTTTCTTTGCAACCTGCAGGCACAGTTTAATCATGATAAAGAATTTACAAATTTTAATATAACTATTTGAGTTAATCAACTGCGAGTGCATCACAATTCTGTTGGTCCCTGGTGCAATCAGCAAGAGCACGACTGATGGGAGAGAGAAAGAGATGTTGACCGGTAAGATAATCAGCACATTAACAAGGATTAACAAGGGGATTAAGGGAAGCACTCAAGAGAGTCGTGGTGGGAAAAGCATATTTGTATTATGTTATTTGGTCTTGTCTTAATAGAAGAGGCCCCCTTTATGCTGCCACCAGACATGCCACATGTCAAGGCATGATGCCAAGTGTCCTAAGAGGAGTCACCTTCACACATCATTGCTTACATAAGATCTTTCTAAGGGGCTGTTCCCACACATAAATGAACCTTCACACTAGCGGCTGTTCACACACACTAGAACCGCTTTATTTAAGCCCTAATTCACACACAAACAAAGGCTAGTTTACACAACCACCTAGCTCCTTTTTATTTACTAACCCATTACACATTTTCACTACGTGAATGTGAATATTCCCAACAAATTCATCATGATATCAGAAAGTCTACCTCATTAAAATGTTCATACTGCCTGTTGCCTAGGCCAAAAACAGCATATGACAGACCCGAAAGCCAAACCCCTCTACCTTCCTTCCCCTGCACAGCTTCTCCACAAATGATCATGAGATACACGCCATTGGGCCAGTAAAGAACACTAGGAAACAATGAGGAAGGAATATCTACATACCTCAATAAACCACTTGTAAAACCTTGCTGCATTGTCGGTAGGCTCTCCATCTCCATAGCTGTGAATTTAAGATAACACTTGAGGCTAAAACGGCATATAAGTAACCTGATAAAAGCTTCAAACCATAGCTCATTAAAAACTCAAGGCTATTTCACCCGCCAGAATGGTCACCACATACGTTGCAAGCGTGAAGAGTGTTAGATTTTCCTCCTTTAATTTTTGTTCGTACTCATTGTCATCTGCCCCGTACTCATCCTTCATCAAAGCATTCAAAAACCATGTAAAAAAGGGGATGAAAAGTGTTCTCAATAAGACCATCTACTTCATAGAGGGGTGAAAAGGCCTTTTCATCCTTCATCAAAGCATTCAAAAACCATGTAAAAAAGGGGATGAAAAGTGTTCTCAATAAGACCACCTACTTCATAGAGGGGTGAAAAGGCTCCTTCTACACCCGCCCCCCCTTTATTTAAAAAAACTTGTAAAACACAGTTTGACTACTCTTCTGTGTCCTCATCCATGTGTACAATAAGGTGTCGATGGGCTGTGCCCATGCACATGGGCAAGCATCCAGGCCAATTTTGGATGGAAGAGCGTGAGTTCAGAATCTACAACATGCCATCACATGATCTAGGAGGCCTCCTGTGATCTTTCTTTCCTTCTAATCTGTAATATTTCAATGGCCATACTTCAGAGGGATTTCAAGAAACCAACCAGATCGACCACCTTGAAGACCACCCGGTTGTCGTACCGGACTTTCCCTTCTTCGGCGAGAGCCTAGAAGCCAAGGCATATTCAAAACAAATATTGGAAAACCTTCCAAAAAATCATGAAAGCAAGGAATTGAAACTGATGTGCGCGCGCACGTGTGCGCAACCTCAAAGAAGACCAATCTAAAATTCACTCGGAATTCAATGGGTTGAATCCAAGAGGGGAGAATTCAATGGGTTGAATCCAAGAGGGGAGCCCAAGCCAAAAGAAGAAGAAAAAAATGGGTACCTTGGCAAAACCTTCTGCTGTTCCTGTCTGAGTTCCGAAGAACACTGTGACCTTCTTCTTGGACAGATCTTCCAAGCTGGGCTCAGGGACCTCTACAACAAGCTTTCTGGGTGCAACATTTTCTTTCTCTTTCTTCTTCTCGCCTCCCGAAGAGCGCCAGAACAGCAGCGCGATGGACAAAATCAGCACAGCCGCTAGAATTGGCAGGGCTAAGGGATTCTCAAAGAGAGCAGTGAGCGCAGAAGATTGCAACATGGCTACAACCGACCCTGATGCAGAAACCTTATGTGACTGTATTTACCAAATGCCCATCTGAGTTCTGACGGAGAAGAGGGTGCCAGTGCCACTGATGGGTAAGAGGAAGGTCAACGTCTGGAAATCATAAAGATGGGTTGATGCTAAACTCCAGTTTAGAGAGAGGTCTGTGGCGAGAGCAGATTCGCTGATCCCGATCCCCCCCAAGGAAATTATAATTTGTAAAATGAAATTTTCCAAGTGGTTTATAGAAAATGGGTTTGACCTTATATAATGAAATTTTGCAAGTGGACTCCTTTCTGATGGTCATTACCCCACTACATCCCTTTGAGTTCCCCCATTGTAAACTATAGCCGACAAGGGCAGCTTCCACTTGCATTGTATAATCTAGGTGCCCTGATCACTACAAATAATCGATATCCAATTCCAAGGATTGATGATTTACTTGATGAATTGAGAGGAGCAAAATATTTCTCCAAGATAGATCTCAAGTCCGGGTATCATCAAATAAGGATGAAAGATGGTGATGAGTTTAAGACGGCATTCCGGACTGAAGGGGTCTATTTCAATTCATGGTTATGTCTTTTTGATTATCAAATGCCCCGGCCACATTTCGGGCTCTCATGAACAAATTTTTAAAGCCATTCCTCTATAAATCAGTTTTGGTCTTCTTTGATGACATACTTGTGTATAGCAAGTCAAGGGAAGAGCACTTGATGCATGTGGAGCAAGTGTTGAAGGTATTGAGAGAGCACAAGTTGTTTGCCAAGCAAAGCAAGTGCACCTTTATGTCACAAGAAGTGGAATACTTGGGTCACATTATGAGCAATGATGGTATTAAGATGGATCCCAAGAAGGTACAATGTGTGAAAGAGTGGCCTACACCCACCAACACTATTCAACTAAGGAGTTTTTTGGGATTATCATCCTTTTATAGGAGGTTCATATGCCATTATGCTCACATGGCAGTCCCACTTACCAATAGGCTTTAGAAGGGAGCATTTTTTGGGATGCCGGCCGATAAGAGCTTTCAAGAGCTCAAGCAAGCACTCATTTCATCTCCAATATTGGTTTGCCCTGATTTTTCTAAGCCTTTCACTATATGGGCTGATGCAAGTGGGAGAGGAATTGGTGCCATGCTATATCATCAAGAGCATGGGGTGATTGCTTATGAGAGTAGAAAGCTCACCGACAAGGAGAGGGAGCTTAATGTTTATGATCAAGAAATGTTGGCCATTTTGCATGCCATATAAAGAAGTGGCATTACTATTTGTATGGTGGGCATTTCAAAGTAAGGACCGATCCAGAGTACTCCAAAATTTCCTCACCCAACAAAACCTATCTCCAAAGCAAAATAGATGGCTTGCTACCTTGCAAAATTATGATTTCGAGATCTCTTACACAGTGGGAAAGGACAATGTTGTGGCGAATACACTTTCTAGGATGTGGGCTTGCACTATACATTCTATTTCAAAGGTGCATTATGATTGGATTCATGAGATACAAGACGAGTATTTGGTGGATGACATGGCTGGTCCAATGTTTCAGAAATTACAGCAAGGGTTATGTGATGATTATCCACATTTTGAGGTGCGCAATGGTTTGCTTTGGTATAAGGGAAAGGTCTATTTAGTCCCTCACTCATCCTTCAAGCTGAAAATCCCACAAGAGATGCACTCTTCACCAATGGCGGGTCATTTAGGAGTGTTCAAGTCCTATGATAAGATATGGAAGAGTTTCTTTTGGAAAGGACTTTGGAAGGATGTGCATGACTATGTGCAAAAGTGTTTGCCTTTCTAAAAAAACAAGGATCCCAATTAATTGCTGGGAGGATTGTTGCAACCATTGCCTATTTCGAAAGGAAAGTGGACACACATAGCCATGGATTTCATTACCGGGCTACCCTTCTATGGTGGCTCAATAATTTATGGAGCATGTGTTTAGGCTACATGGAATCCCTAAGCAAGTGGTGAGTGATAGGGATGCCTGAAAAGATGCAGGGGAGAAGAGAGCTTGAGCTCTTCCAAGCACACACACACTCACAAAACCCTAATAGAGAACACACAAGGTGAGAAGCTGAAAATCTTCTTCTTCTTCACTCAACACTCAACACTCAACACTCAACACTCAACACACCATATACAAAGATAAGAGTACACACCATATACAAAGATAAGAGTACACACCATATGAAAAGGTACTCAACCAAATACATACTAGGGTTCTCTATAGTGTGAACCCAACTAAATGAGCTGGCGCTATAACTATGCCAATCTCTAGAATGGCTAACATACAGCCTGTCATCCCACTGGCCACATATCATCCATGATCTCAGCAACCATGCCAGTGGTGTAAGTGTGGGGCCTATCCCCCAGGCGGGTCATCACTGTCCACCGCCTCACTAGATGAGCTCGATATCTCAACACTCCCCCTCGAGCTCAACTCCATCTCATGTACACAAAGTGAAGCCCTGAATCTGCGGAGCTTCTCTGCACCCAATGCTTTGGTGAAGATGTCAACTACCTGATCCTGTGTGCTGACATAAACAAGGTCAAGGTCTCCTGCCAAGACCTTCTCTCTGACAAAATGGTAGTGGACTTCTATATGCTTCGTGCGAGCATGAAAAACTGGGTTCTTGGCCAACTGTATACTGCTAATGTTGTCACAGAAAATGACAACTTGTCTATCCACTGATAGACCCAAATCTGCAAGTAGCTTTCTCAACCAAGCTACCTCACATGCTGCCATAGCAGCACCTCTGTACTCGGCCTCTGTGTATTGGATAGAGCAACCGTAGGTTGCTTCTTACTGCTCCAAGTCACAGCAGCACTCCCCAAAGAAAACATGAAGCCACTAGTAGATCTTCTATCTGAGATACTACCAGCCCAATCAGCATCTGTGTACCCATGTACACATATCTCTGTCCCAGTTTCATAAAATAGTCCACAATGCAAAGTAGACCTCACATACCTTAGTATGCGTCTCAATGCATCCAAATGCGGCTTCCGAGGAACCTACATAAACTGACTCACCAACCCAACAACATAGCTCAAATCTGGCCTGGTGATTGTCATGTAGATTAAGCTTCCTACTATGCGCCTATACATAGTAGGATCCTCCAAAATCTCTCCTGAATCTGCACTCAACTTGCCATTCTGATCCAATGGCACTGAGATAGGCTTACAGCCTTTCATACCATACTTGGACAACATGTCCAAGCTATACTGTCTTTGCAGTAATCCAATACCATGTGGTGACCTAATCACCTCAATGCCCAAGAAATATCTGAGCTCCCCTAGATCCTTCATCTCAAACTTCTGTCTAAGCAAGATCTTTACATCAAAGATCTCTGCATCATGGTTCATACATGACAATAAGCACAACCCCTCTATCACAGTGTCTCACATATAGCGAGAAATCTGCATTGGCTACATGAAAGCCAATAGTGACAAGATATTCAAAAATCTTGTGAGACCATGCTCTTGGTGCTTATTTTAAGCCATACAAGGCTTTCTTCAATCTGCATTGGCTACATGAAAGCCAATAGTGACAACATATTCAGAAATCTTGCAGACCATGCTCTTGGTGCTTGTTTTAAGCCATACAAGGCTTTCTTCAACCTGCACACGTGCTCGGGGTGACTCACATCCTCATAACCAAGTGGCTACAAGATATAAACCTCTTCCTGCAAATCCCCATGCAAGATTGCATTCTTTACATCCATCTGATGTAAAGACCATTTCTTTGACGCAGCCACTGTTATTACAACTCTCATTGTTGCCATCTTGGCAACTGGGCTAAAAGTTTCCTCATAATCAATGCCATATGTCTGCGCATTGTACCTGCTTATGCTTCCATCACTGTTATGTTTTACTTTGTACACCCACTTGCATCCAATGGCTTTTACTTCAGGTAATTGCACTAAATCCCAAGTCTCATTTCCATATAGTGCATCCATCTCCTCATCCATAGCTTTCTCCCAACACACATTTCCAACAGCCTCATCAATGCATGTGGGCTCTACAACCTGTACAACTTTTGCCATGTATGCATAGTGATATGCCACATAACCATCATAGGTAAACCTCTGCACAGGGTTCTTCACTCTCCCAGATCTTCATAGCTTTGCATTCATGACTTCCATAACCTTCTTTATACCAAGTGTTCTCATAGCTGGGATCCCAAGCTCCTCAATCAAGTCTCATCTCTGAGCCACTAGTCTCTCCATCAACATGAGAATGCCCTGCAGAAATGTCAGGCATACTAAGGGGCTCAACCACTTTCTCTTTGCCTTTATGTGATATACTAATCACATTTGCAGGACTGGTATTATGATGCATCCTGCCACTCCATGGTCTATCAACTGAACCACTAGATGAGGACTCTCCTGGTCCACTCAAAGACTGTGATTACTGACTTGCATTCTGTGCAACCACATTTCCACTCACATATACCAGCTGCTCATCTCATGAGAAACAACGTCCCTGCTGACCCTCAACTCACGTGTAGCAGGGTTATAACACCTGTATCCCATTTGCTCAAGGGAATATCTAATAAACACACATTTTTCAGCTTTTGGATCCAGCTTAGTTCTCAGCTCATCTGGCACATGCACATATGCAATGCATCCAAAGACTTTCATATGAGACAAATCAGGTTTTCTGCCAGTAAACCTCTCCTCTAGAGTTACATCATGTATGGTTGCAGTTGGAGTCCTCTTCATGATGTAAACTGCTATAGAAACAGCCTCAGCCCAATAGCTATGCGGCATATTCTTCTCTTTCATCAATGCTCACGCAATCTCAGCATGTGTGTTGTTCGCTCTCAGCAACTCCATTTTGCTGCGGAGTGTATCTACATGTAAACTGTCTCCGAATACCATTTTTCTTCAAAAATTTAGAGAACTCATTGGAGAAGTACTCTATCCCTCCATCTGACCTTAGGCACTTTACATATTTCCCTGTTTGCTTTCCAACCATAACTCTGAAATTCTGAAAGTGAGTGAACACCTCACCCTTCTCCTTCATGAAGTATACCCACACTTTCCTTGTGTGGTCATCAATAAATGTCACATACCTGCAGCCTCCCATAGACATGGTCTTCCTAGGACCCCATACATCTGAATATGCACATCTAGTGCATTTCTGCTCACATTTTTGTTACGTGGAAATACATGCTTTGTTTGCTTTCCAAATTGGCACGCTTCACATATTCTCTGCATACCTTCAACTTTAAATTTTGGCAGCCCTGTCACAATTCCTTTAGTCTGCATAGACTTCATTCTCTGCACATTCACATGTCCAATTCTTTTATGCCAAATGTATGTGTCTACAACAATTCCTGAACCATTTGCAAACATTGTAGCACTCACTTTAGGCATGTTTACATTCAATGTAAACATTCTGCCCACTTTGTTGCCTTTTGTAACCAACCTGCACTTGTCTTTAAAGTCTTCAACATAACAACCATCAGGGTTAAACTGAACCTGCAAACCTTACTCAATCATCTGGCCAACTGAAGCCAGATTCTTTGTTATGTTCGGAACATGAAGTACATCTGCAAGGTACTTCACTTTGCCATCCTGCATAGACAATGGCACATCTCCAACATGGGCAATTGGATGAGCAGTGTCATCCCTTGTTTCCATAAAACCTGGTCTTCATCTCCTTGGACCACTCCCCATGACTTGTCATGTGGTTCGAAGCACCTGAATCAACGTACCATACATCATCTTTATGTGTTGCTTTAACATTTTCAGACATGGCATTAACGACATGCTGCATAACAAACAACCTTTCATTATCCTCATTGTTTCTGCTCGAGGATGCATAGTGGTTTTGGTACAATTTTCCATGTTGCATGTCAGCTTGCTTCTTATAACAATCTGCCTACACAATCCAGGCTTACCACAATAAAATCATCCACCCGTATCATTATACTGCCTTTGCCAATTTCCACGACCTCTTTGACTCCCCCTGCCTCTGAATTGGCCTCTTCCACCTGCGTGTTGTTGTTGTTGTTGTGAATTCTGGGACTATTGTTGTTACTGCTATTGGCCATAATTCTGATTACTTATTCGGCCACCTCCTTGACTGCGTCCACGGCCTCCTCTACCTCATCCTCTTCCTGAACTTATGTAGAAGGCCTGTTGCTCTGAACTATTTTTGTTTTGTGAAGACTATTGGTCTTCACCCAAGCTCTTCTCTTCTATAATCAACATAGACACCAAATCTGTAAAATTGGGAATGTTTTTCCGAGTCTGAATAAGTGTCTTGAATGCCTTGTATTGTGGCCCAAGACCACGTAGACAGACTTCCACCTTATCATCATCATCTACTGAAACACCAATAGATGCAAGGGATTCCACAATACCCTTTATCTTCAATGCATAGTCATTCACAGACATACTCTTTTTCTCCACAGTATGAAGTTCATTCTTTAACTGTATCTTTCGTGCCTTGGTATTTGTTTCATAGAGTTTTACCAAGGTGTCCCACGCCTCCTTGGGGGACTTGGCATCCTGAATGTGCCCAATCATGGTGTCCTGTATACTGATGGAGAGCCAATACATAACTTTTCTGGCTCTTTGGTTCCAATCCTTGAACTCTTTCACATTTGCAGTACTCAGATTGATGTCTAGTATCTCCGGTGCCTCTTCATGCTCACTTTCTATGTAGTCCCAATAACCCTTTCCCATTAGGAAATTCGTCAACCTGAACCTCCAAGCATGGAAGTTGTTCTTATCGAGCTTCTCAGCAACAATCTGGTTTATGCCATCATTTGACATCTTGCCAGACACACAAATTTACCTGAAATAGCACTCTGGTTCGTCCTGCACAAACTGTTGTATTTCTTACAGCGGTACTGTACTACACTCAAATGTCACAACCAGTGACCTCAATGGCAACTGTTAACCTCCTTGTAGCACACAGAGTGTCTGCACAGCCAATCTGTCTTCCTACAGTTCTTAAAACAGAGTTCTGCAAAGAATCGATGACTTACCCGTAGTGCTCAAAATCGCATGCTTTCTGAAAAAGGAACCTCAATTGGAAGTGATTGATGAGTTGCCTCCTATGGATGAAGAGGGAATGATTCAATATGTGGCAGAGAAGGTGATAGGAATGAGGGAAAGACACCTTCGTAATAGGTCTATTGTTGAGTACCTTGTGAAGTGGAGAGGTTTGCCTAATGAAGAAGCTTCTTGGCAGTTTGAAGGCTTCATGTGAAAGACCATCCGGAGCTTCTACAAGTAATGAATCATAGTGGATAAAGTGGTACATTTGTATGGTGTCTTTGGATAGCTATATGCATGGATTGGGATGATGATATAAAGGGTGTCATTGCTGTAAATTTATTGTATGGATAGCCATGGCCATTGGTGTACTTCACCACTCATCAATCAAAGCTCAACAAGACTCCATGGGCTTATGGACATCATAAGGAGCAGTCCATATGTACATCAAATAAGTTGACAAATCTATGTGGAGTTTTCTTGTGTGAGACACTTTTGGAATTGCAACAAATGTACTTCCGCATTCATTAGGGAAGTCAAGACGATTCCCAACAGTCCCATACATTGCTCCATACATGGTTTCCAAGATGAAACCTTTGGGTGGGGGTGGTTTGTAATGAAGGGGGCTTGGTTTTGAACATAAGAGAAGCCCATGGGCATGGATATGGTCAGGCAAGTATAGGGGCCCAACATTGATAAGTGTGAAAAGGTGGGCAAGTATATAAGTGAACAAATTATAATTAGGGACATCTAATCATTTTGACTAATGTGGTTCTCCCTAGAGTGCATGTGGTACTCCATCATGAGTGCATGTGGTACTCCATTATGAGTGCATTCTCTTTCTTTCTCTCCCCATCATTATAGTCACTAACAAGCAACTCTCTGAGTGGGCCATTGAAAGATTTCTGGTGAAACTTAAGAAATGGGAAGGTGTGAGTTCCATTTCATGACAAACTTGCTATCTGCAACACTATCCTGAATGCTTATATTATGTTCTTGGCTCCAATGATTAATTTTGTAAAAGCTAGGCGGAATAGGATTATAAGTCCTATTAGGGGGAGAAATAAATCCAATGGTAAAAACGTACCTGCTTGGTTAGCTTGGGATAAAATAAGTCTATCCAAAGTAGATGGGGGGTTGGGGATCTTGCATCTTCCCACTCATACTTCTACCATGATTTCTCTCCTTCTACCTAAATGCCTATCTCGGGAAGAAATTTGGGCTAGAATGTTTAGAGAGGTTGTTGAAGAATCCCTAGTATGCCAGAGGGGGATGTGGATGGGACTCAACTGAAGAAATAAGTTGTTTTCCTCTGCACCCCTGAAGATCACAAACTCCTCACTCTATAGTTTTTATGTGGCAAATGGAAAGAGTTGCTATTTCTGTCATAGTGGGATGGCTGCTCAAGATTCACAAGCAACTCTTTCTTTAGCCTTGGAATTTGGTGGTCCCACAACTTCAACCCTCCTTTGGCTTTGTTAGACATCAATGTGGCCAAGAAATTGAACAACAAAGGGCTAAGAAATCTTGCAGATTGTTGGGATTGGTCCCAAGCAAGCTGGAAAGAACTTGATCAGCTAGTCATAGAATTTGGATTACAGCCTAGAGAAAGACTCCTGGTCAATCATATTCTAGGGGAGTTTCAGAAAGGTTGGATCTCCACAGCATTTGATGACTCTGGATGGCTTAGAGACTAGATGTGATTTAATGGGGTTAGACTGGATAAAGGTTCAACCAAACCCTTATACTTAGAATTGAGAAAAATAGATTTGAATGTGGAATATTGCAACAAAGCTTGGAAAGTAAATTGGAAAGCTGGAACTTAGAGAAAGAGATGGAAGCTCATCTGGGAATCTAACTTGCCCATGAAATTTTAGGTTTTTTTGTGGAGAGTGTGCTTGGTTGCTCTACCAGTTGGATCCAAACTTCTTCAGAGAGGAACTTTACTTCAGGTTGTTGCCCAAGGTGTAGGTCAGTCTTGGAAGATAGGAAGCATAAATTCTCGGGGTGCCCTACCATCAGGGGATTTTGGGCGAAGATGTCACGAGTGTGACAGGTATCATACATGCATACACACACACAGAGATATGGTGGAAGGGAGTTTCTTTGGCTCTACTCTCTTCTATTGCTTATGAGTGTGCTACATCTAAAAATGGCTAAGTGTGCCTTATATACGTGGCACTACACACACACTACAACTGGCAATGTGGGGTAGCGATGCGCTACGTGTCCTGCTTATTCACTGTACACATGTGCTTTGCCTATCCAATATGAGCTGTTGGATACAACCTGGCATCGTGTGCGCCATACACGTCAACAATCCCCCTTAAGCTAGAGTCATGACGAGGATGAGTGCTTGAGCTTGCATCACTCAAGCTGTGTACTCCCATAGCATGGCAGAAGTACTCTAACTTCTCCCAGGGCAATGATTTGGTAAAAATGCATGCAACCTACTACTGTGTAGAAACATGGTGTAGGTCTACCTCTCCACTAAGCACCTTCTCCCGAATAAAATGATAGTGAACCTCTACATGTTTCGTGCGAGCATGAAACACTGGATTATTAGCAAGCATGATGCTGCTAATATTGTCACAATAAAGAGGTATGGGGTCCACCACATCATAGCCAATCTTCTCTAGCAAGTTGCATAACCACACGGCTTCACATGCCGCAACTGCTGCCCCTCTATACTCAGCCTCTGTATAGACGATAAGGCAACTGTAGGCTTCTTTTTAGACATCCATGATACTGCACCTCTTGCGAGTCTGAATACATAGCTTGATGTGGATCTCCTATCATCTGCACTACCTGCCCAATCGGCATCTGTGTATGGATATAGCTCGGGCTCTACATTAGCCCTGTAGTGCAATCCATAACCAATTGTATGCTTCACATAGCGCATGATCCTACGTACTACATCTAGATGAGGTTTCTTGGGTGACTGCATAAACTGACTTACAACACCAACTGCATAGCTGAGGTCCGGACGTGTAATAGTGAGGTAGATCAAGCTTCCTACCATCTGCCTATACATGTTCGGGTCCTCTATCTTGTCACCCTCATGCGCTGACAACTTAGCATTCATATCAAGTGGTGTACTCATCGGCTTGCATGTCGTCATACCATACTTCACCAACATATCCAAGGCATGTTGACGCTGTAACATCCATGTATCATCTCCATCCTTCACAACCTCTATGCCAAGAAAATATCTGAGTACCCCAAGATCCTTCATCTCAAATTCTTCTTGACTGAGCCTTCACCTAAGCTATGAGATGCTCATTGTTCCCGGGTAACTATGAGGTCATCAACATACAAAATAATCAACACTTTGTCACTCCCCCAGACTAGTGCAAACAAATATGAATCTGATGGACATGCATAAAAACCCAACTGCTACAGCTAGTGATGCGACCATGCCATGCTCTTGGAGCTTGTTTTAGTCCATAGATTGCCTTGAGCAATCGACATACTCAATGTGGGTATCTCTCATCCTCATATCCAGGTGGTTGCTGCATGTAGACTTCCTCAGTTAACTCTCCATTCAAGAATGCATTCTTAACATCCATTTGATGCATCTTCCATGTATTAGCCTATGTTAATGCAACCACCGTATGAATTGTGGCCATCTTGGCGACTAGGCTAAATGTCTCCTCATAGTCTATGCCATACTATGGAGCATAGCCCTTAGCTACCAAACTGAGCCTTGTAGCGACTAACACTACCATCTGCATTGTGTTTGATCTTATACACCCATTTGGAGAGCAAATGACATTCTTTCTCTTAGGCAGGTCCACAAGTGACCAGGTACCTTGCTGCTCTAAGGCATCCATCTCCTCATCCATGGCATGTACTACCCACTTTGGCTGCTCTATGGCATCGTCAAACTTCTCTAGCTCGGTGTCCTACAGTACATTTGTCATATAGGCATGATGTATCGGTGCAAATCCATCATATGTAAGCCTCTGCACTACTGTGAACTCCATCAACAAGTGGTTGTACATTGGTACTCCCTCTACCATGTGACAGTGGGTTGTTTGGGGCTCACCTAGATCCCGTAAACTCAAATGATGTGGGCTGATTTGCTGCTGTAATATCAGCCATAGAATGTGCATTTCTGACCATCCTAGAGCCACATGCATGTGCTCTCAACCGCCCAGACCATGGACTACTAGAATCCATTGTAGTCACACCACTTCGTGAGGTATGTGCACCTCCCGTTTGTGCCTGACCTTGAACTACATTGCCATCCATATCAGTGAATGTATCATGCATGGTGACCACCGAAGAATACCAACTACTAATCTCATTAAAGACTACATCATGGCTAATGCGAAGCTCACAAGTGACCGGGTTATAGCATCTGTGTAGCCTTTTGTTTCTAAAGCATATCCAACAAAGACACATTTTTATGCCTTGGGATTGAGCTTCTTCCTCTTTTCGTCTGGCACATGTACATAACAAATACACCCAAAAACTTTGAAGTGGGACACATCTGGCTTTTGCCCCCGAGTACATCTCCTTCGGCATCTTATTGTGCACTGCCGTATAGTGGGTATCCTATTCATGATGTAAATGGCACATTGCACTGCTTCTGCCCAAAAATGTATAGGCATGTGTTTTTCATTTAAAAGGGCCCTTCCAACTTCAGCAATACTACGATTCTTCCTTTCTTCCACACCATTTTGCAGCGGAGTATACGCACATGATACCTGCCTTTGTATGCCATGTGAATCCAAATAATTTGTGAACTCCCTGGACATGTATTCTCCCCCTCGATCCGAACGAATGCTAACTATCCTCTATCCAGTCTCTCTCTCAACCATGGTGCGAAAGAGCTTGAACTTGTCAAACACTTCTGACTTTTCCCACAGAAAATACCCCCAAATCTTCCTCGTAAAGTCATCCACAAAAGACACATAATACTTCAGCCCACTCATGCTAGGCTGAGAAGCCGTCCATACATCAATGTGCACCAAATCTAGCACTCTCTGTGCTCTCTTCCCCTCCTTGGGAAATGGCCTGCAGGCTTGCTTGGCAAACTAGCAAGCACCACATATGCATGACGGCCCTGTGACTTTAAACTTGGGTACACCTGTAACTACATTTGTGGTGGGGAGTCCTTGTAGATGCTGAAAATTCATGTGACCAATTCTTTTATGCCACACCTCAATGTCAGAAATTTCAACGGCGGTAAGCATGGCCAAATTCTCTTGCCTCTCCCTAGGCATAATTGCACTTAAACATATGGCCAACCTTCTTGCCATGGGCAACCACATGCATGTTATCCTATGTATCCAACACCATACATCCATGCTTATCAAAGTAAACCTCAAGTCCTCGCTCAGTCATTTGGCCAACTGACACGAGATTCTTGGTAATACTGGGCACATACATCACATCTCCAAGTGTCTGAGAAACTCCATTGTCACCCTGGATAGGCACATTCCCAGTATGTGTAATCTCATGCTTTGAATCATCTCTTGTGTAGACATTGTTGAGATATCGAGCTTGTCTAGTGAGGTGGTGTACACTGATGACCCGCCTGCTGGGGGATAGGCCCCACACTTACACCACTAGCATGGTTGGTGAGATCTTGGGTGATATGCGGCCAGTGGGATGACAGGCTGTGTGACAGCCATTCTAGAGACTGGCATAGTTATAGCGCCAGCTCATTTAGTTGGGTTCACACTATAGAGAACCCATGTATGTATTGGTTGAGTACCTTTCATATTGTGTGTACTCTTATCTTTGTATATGGTGTACTGAGTGTTGAGTGAAGAAGAAGAAGATTTTCAGCCTCTCACCTTGTGTGTTCTCTATTAGGGTTTTGTGAGTGTGTGTGCGTGCTTGCAAGAGCTCAAGCTCTCTTCCCCCCTACATCTTTTAATGGTATCAGAGCTTGGTTCGTGCTAAGGGCTGAGCTGCAAGCAAGAGAACCACAGGAAGTGGTACGAGGGTAAGAGCTTCAACTACTCTTCCCTATTTGTGTTGGTGACTACACCCTTATCGGGAGCTCTACGGGAGACACCAGCAAACGATCTCTGATTGAGGAGCTTTCTTCGCGGGAGTAAAGCTATAGGGCAACAATATTATTTCGGGCATGACTGGACCTCTGTTTTTCAGAAAGCAAGCGATTTCGAGCACTGCGGGTAAGTCATCGATTCTCTACAGAACTCTATTTTAAGAACTGCAGGAAGACAGATTGACTGTGCAGACACTATGGGTGCTGCAAAGAGGTCAACAGTTGCCATTGGGTGTATGTATGCACATTGAAGTCACTGGTTGTGTGACATTTGAGAGTACTATAGTACCGCTCTGCAGAAAATATAGCAGTTTGTGCAGGAAAAACCAGAGTGCTGTTTCTGGTAAATTTGTGTATCTGGCAAGATGTCAAATGATGGCATAACCCAGATTGTGGGTGGCTGAGAAGCTTGATAAGAATAACTTCCATGCTTGGAGGTTCAGGTTGACGAATTTCCTGATGGGAAAGGGCTATTGGGACTACATAGAAGGTGAGCATGAAGAGGCACCAAAGATACCGGGGACATAAATCCGACTGCTGCAGATGTGAAAGAGTTTAAAGGCTGGAATCAAGGAGCCAAGAAAGTAATGTATTGGCTCTCCATTAGTATACAGGACACCATGATTGGGCATATTCAGGATGCCAAGTCCCCCAAGGAGGTGTGGGACACCTTGGTAAAACTCTATGAAACAAATACCAAGGCACGTAAGATATAGTTGAAGAATGAACTTTACACTGTGGAGAAAAAGAGCATGTCTGTGAATGACTATGCATTGAAGATAAAGGGTATTGTGGAATCCCTTGCATCTATTGGTGTGTCAGTAGATGATGATGATAAGGTGGAAGTCTGTCTACGTGGTCTCGGGGCACAATAATAGGCGTTCAAGACATCTATTCAGACTCGGGAAAACATTCCCAACTTTACAAATTTGGTGTCTATGCTGATTATAGAAGAGAAGAGCTTGGGTGAAGACCAACAGTCTTCACAAAACAAAAACAGTTCAAAGCAAGAGGCCTTCTACACAAATTCAGGTAGAGGACGAGGTAGAGGAGGCCATGGACGCGGTCAAGGAGGTGGTCGAACATGTAATCAGAATTATGGCCAGCAGCAGTAGCAACAACAGTCCCAGAATACACAACAACAACATCAACAAAACATAGGTAGAAGAGGCAAATTCAGAGGCAGGGGGAGTCAAAGAGGACGTGGAAATTGGCAAAGGCAATATAATGATGCACGTGAATGCTTTTATTGTGGTAAGCCTGGACATGTGCGGGTTGAATGTTATAAGAAGCAGGCTGACATGCAAAATGGGAAAGTGCAGCATAACAAATATGCATCCTCAAGCAGAAACAATGAGGACAATGAAAGGTTATTTGTTATGCAGCATGTCGTGAATGCCATGTCTGAAAATGTTGAAGCAGCAAAAAAAGATGATGTATGGTATGTGGATTTAGGTGCTTCGAACCACATGACAAGTCATGGGGAGTGGTTCAAGGAGATGAAAAACCTTGAAAGACTAGGTTTTGTGGAAACAGGGGATGACACTGCTCATCCCATTGCCCATGTTGGAGATGTGCCATTGTCTATGCAGGATGGCAAAGTGAAGTACCTTGCAGATGTACTTCACGTTCCGAACATAACAAAGAAGCTGGTTTCAGTTGGCCAAATGATTGAGCAGGGTTTGCAGGTTCGGTTTAACCCTGATGGTTGTTATGTTGAAGAATTTAAAGACAAGTGCAAGTTGGTTGTAAAAGGCAACAGAGTGGACAAAGTGTTTACGTTGAATGTAGACATGCCTGAAATGAGTGCTGCGATGTTTGCAAATGGTTCAGGAATTGTTGCAGACACAGACATTTGGCATAAAAGAATTAGACAGTGATGGAAGCATAAACACGTACAAGGCTAGATTGGGAGCCAAAGGATATGCGCAGACATATGGCATTGATTATGAGGAAACTTTCAGCCCAGTTGCCAAGATGGTAACAGTGAGAGTTGTGATAGCAGTGGCTGCGTCAAAGCAATGGTCTTTACATCATATGGATGTAAAGAATGCATTCTTGCATGGGGATTTGGAAGAAGAGGTGTATATGTTGCAGCCACTTGGTTATGAGGATGTGAGTCACCCCGAGCATGTTTGCAGGTTGAAGAAAGCCTTGTATGGCTTAAAACAAGCACCAAGAGCATGGTCTGACAAGATTTCTGAATATCTTGTCACTATTGGCTTTCATGTAGCCAATGCAGATTTCTCGCTGTATGTGAGACATGGTGACAAAGGGGTTGTGCTTGTTGTCGTCTATGTAGATGACTTGATCATTGCGGGGGACCATGATGCAGAGATCTTTGATGTAAAGATCTTGCTTAGATAGAAGTTTGAGATGAAGGATCTAGGGGAGCTCAGATATTTCTTGGGCATTGAGGTGATTAGGTCACCACATGGTATTGGATTACTGCAGAGACAGTATGGCTTGGACATGTTGTCCAAGTATGGTATGACAGGCTGTAAGCCTATCTCAGTGCCATTGGATCAGAATGGCAAGTTGAATGCAGATTCAGGAGAGATTTTGGAGGATCCTACTATGTATAGGAGCATAGTAGGAAGCTTGATCTATATGACGATCACCAAGCCAGATTTGAGCTATGCTGTTGGGTTGGTGAGTCAGTTTATGCAGGTTTCACGGAAACCGCATTTGGATGCATGGAGACGCATACTGAGGTATGTGAGGTCTACTTTGCATTGTGGACTATTCTATGAGACTGGGACAGAGATATGTGTACATGGGTACACAGATGCTGATTGGGCTGGTAGTATCTCAGATAGAAAATCTACCAGTGGCTTCATGTTTTCTTTGGGGAGTGCTGCTGTGACTTGGAGCAGCAAGAAGCAGCCTACGGTTGCTCTATCCAGTACAGAGGCCGAGTACAGAGGAGCTGCTATGGCAGCATGTGAGGTAGCTTGGTTGAGAAAGCTACTTGCAAATTTGGGTCTATCAGTGGATAGACAAGTTGTCATTTTCTGTGACAACATTAGTAGTATACAGTTGGCCAGGAACCCAGTTTTTCATGCTCGTAGGAAGCATATAGAGTTCCACTACCACTTTGTCAGAGAGAAGGTCTTGGCAGGAGACCTTGACCTTGTTTATGTCAGCACAGAGGATCAGGTAGCTGACATATTCACCAAAGCATTGGGTACAGAGAAGCTCCGCAGATTCAGGGCTTTGCTTGGTGTGCATGAGATGAAGTTGAGCTCAAGGGGGAGTGTTGAGATATCGAGCTCATCTAGTGAGGCGGTGGACACTGATGACTGGGGGATAGGCCCCACACTTACACCCCTAGCATGGTTGGTGAGATCATGGGTGATATGCGGCCAGTGGGATGACAGGCTGTGTGACAGCCATTCTAGAGACTGGCATAGTTATAGCTCCAGCTCATTTAGTTGGGTTCACACTATAGAGAACCCGTGTATGTATTTGGTTGAGTACCTTTCATATTTGTGTACTCTTATCTTTGTATATGGTGTGTTGAGTGTTGAGTGAAGAAGAAGAAGATTTTCAGCCTCTCACCTTGTGTGTTCTCTATTAGGGTTTTGTGAGTGTGTGTGCTTGCAAGAGCTCAAGCTCTCTTCCCCCCTGCATCTTTTCATTGGCGCCTACCTAAGGTCGTGGATATCTGACCACTTCTGCAGAAAGATGTTTATCGAGTCCTTGTTACATTATTTCTCCTCTCCCCCAAATCTCAATGGCTTGAGGTCCTTGACGAGATTAGTGGTCGTTGTGGACTGCTTCATAGTAGGCACTCGGGCCCATGATTCTACTCGAGGAACTATGTCCTTGATAAGAGAAAAATGCACCCTCCTCTATGCAGATCTTGGCGCAACAACACGCCCTGCAGCACTAGTATCCAAACATGCGTGAATACTCCTAAGGCACAGAAAAAATCTCGGTATGATTTCTCTCCAATGCACTGGTCCTTGTTGCAAACAACTAGGCTAAGGACCCCCTCGAGATATCCATCTCGGCCTCTAATTCGTGGGGTTGAGTATTATCTCCATAGGTATCCTCATCATTGAGAACATTGTCCTTAGAGTAATTCTCATTAGTGTCATCAATCTACAAGGGATGCTCCTCTACTAACTCCATGCCGTTCTTTGCTATGGGCCGACCTACGAGGTCATCTACGGATAGGGAAACATGAGCGTATATGCCCTTAAGTAGGGTTATTAAGCAAAATTATGAGTGATTTATCTTACTCCATAATACTTTATGGTTCTATTTTCTTATTAACAAGGATTGTAGGCAAAGAAGGTCATCGTTGTGTTCGATGTTGTTTTCTTATTTCTTAATAAATTACTGGAAAAAAAAATGTTTTCCTAGGTTTCATGGATATGTTTGTTGGTTTCATTGTAATCTATAGATACATCTTCTCCCCTTCTTATCTAACTCTTCTCTTGCTTGCATAGTTGGCAGATGGAGATGCATCATCTCATGGTACTATAGATGCTAGTACACATGTATCACACAGAGGGAAGGAAAAGGTAAATCAACCTTTTGTGCCTGATCTATCAAAAGGTCACTCGTATGTGGATGGTGACACTTGTAGCTCTGAGTAGAGCCTTGATGAGAAGCTTGGCATTCCATCAGTGGGTTATTCCTAGTTCATGGAGAACAAATGTAGATGTAAGAAGTAATGATGATGTCCCACATGTAGTGTATTAAGAGGTGCTTCGTGGACCTGGAGAGTCCTCTAGCAGTGGATTCAGTGCTAGTCCATGGTTAGGTAGGTTGAAAGTAGATGCATCATCTCTTAGTGCTACACATGCTAGTACACATGTATCATGTTTGCAAAGGGAAGGAAAAGATAGATCAACTGTTTGTGCCTCATTTGTCAGGAGGTCACTCTTATGTGGATGGTGACACTAGTGGCTCTGATGTGAGCAGAGCCTTGATGAAGAGCTTGGCATTCATTAGTGGTTAGTCCTAGTGCACGGAGAACCATGGCTATTTTGAGGATACTCGACAGTGATCTAGATGTACAGAGGTCTACTTGGGTAGGTCTAGTTGGGTTAGATAGCTTGAGATATGATGGATATACAATCCATCACTATGCTTACATGGTTAAAGCAATACATCCCACTTGCTTTGTGTAGGCACTTGGAAATCATAAATAAGAAGACACCATATAGACGAGGAGATGGTAGCATTGGGTATACAAATATGACATGGGAATTAGTGACTTTGCTTAAGGATAAGAAAGCAATTAGATATAAGTGCGTGTACAAAGTTAAGCATAACTTAGATGGATCTATGAATAGGTATAAATCAAGACTAGTTGCCAAGGATTATGCGCATACATATGGAATAGACTTAAAGAAACATTTAGACCGGTTGCAATAATGGCACCGTGAGAGTTGTCATTACTATGGTTGCAGCAAAGGGTTGGTCTCTACATTAGATGGATGTAAAGAATACGTTCTTGCATGGTAACTTGCAAGAAGAAGTATACATGATGCATCCACCAGGCTATAAGAGCGATGCACATTAAATTTTATGTGTAGGTTACACACAAAGCCTTGTATGGCTTGAAGTAGACACCCACAGCCTGGTTAGGGAGTATACCATTGGATTTCAGATATCCAATGCGGATTTTTCACTTTATGTAAAAAAGACAAATAGAGGGTTTATGCTATGAGTCATCTATGTGGATGACTTAATTATCACTAGAGCAATAGTGATGCTGACAATATATATATATATATATATATATATATATATATATATATATATACAAATATATGTATATATATATATATGTATGTATGTATGTATTTATATTTTTTTATTAGTATTTTTAAAAAGTGTACACACACAAATCATGGACTAAAACAACAAACATATATAAAGTAAATGTAATCAAATAAACATATATAAATGAGCATATATAGTTATTAAGTGATATAACTATAGTTGTTTTTAACTACAAAGACATATGTAATTGAGCTCTATTTTTATTGTATCCAATAAATCACATCTTAAAGACATATGTAATTGAGCTCTATTTTTAACTACAAAGACATATGTAATTGAGCTCTATTTTTATTGTATCCAATAAATCACATCTTTAAAAAAATAGATGGTCAAACCCAATTTTTTTTTGGAAAATATTTGTAATATTAACACTGAAAATATTTACATCATAGAGTCCTTTTACAAAGCTCTTTAACCCCTATCCTACTCCAAGTCATATTTACTACAATTCATAATCTGCACAACATGTCCCATCTTTCATCCTCCCAAACAAAAGAAGACTGACTCCATGACACATGGTAGCCTAACTGCATACAGGCTATCATCATAGGCTCAGTGTGGTGAAACCTTTGGGTGGGAGCTTTTCCAATACATATTTGCCTAGCCAAACCTTCCCCATAGGTCTAGTACCCAAGGGATTTTCCAAAAATGCCACAAAAGTATACACAAGATGTTTCTCCTTGAGATACCACCTCTTGGTCTTGGGTCCAAACTTGGGCAACCTAATCTTCCCTTCCTTAGTTAGGCAAGTCTGCATACAATCTTCTATTAGGGAATCCTAGTATGTACCACGGTTTACTATATTGCAGATCATCTGATTCCATTAAGGAGAGATTGTATTGCTGCCTGAAGTGTATTAACATCATTCAACTTGTTAACATAATACATAAATTTGCACAAATGAACACATTTATACATTATTTCAATGATATTCAAACCAGTTTCCCCACCATTATGAAACACTAAGTTATTCCTAGATATCCAAATCTCCCATAAGCAACCATATCTTATAATAATGAACAACGAGTTAGTAACCTCTTCAGATTCCACCCCACTTCCCAAGACCCAGTCTCCCCAAAGTCCCTGTACTCCTAAACATCTAACAACCCATTTACCTATCCTGTGTTGATGCATATGGCGCACACGATGCCAGGTTGTATTTGTCGGCTCATACTAGATAGGCCGAGCACATGTGTATGGTGAATAAGCGAGACACGTAGCGCATCGCTACCCCGCACTATCAGTTGTAGTGTGTGTAGTGCCATGTATATAAGGCACACTTAGTCATTTTCAGATGTAGCACACTCATAAGCAATAGAAGAGAGTAGAGCCAAAGAAACTCCCTTCCACCATATCTATGTGCGTGTGTATGCATGTATGATACCTGTCACACTCGTGAGGACTTGGTATCAGAGCCCATTAGGGGTTGTGGGTGTGTGAGTCATTAGCACGTAGGAAAACCCTAATCTTATGCTCAGTGAGTGAGCAGCCTTGAAGCTTTGGAGGAGGAGAAGATTCAGCCATTTTCTCTACTCTCATTCTCAAGAAGTGTATGTGCAGCAAAGGAAGAAGGAAGAGGACCTCTCAAACATTCACTTTGGAGCCCATTCTATCCATTTCTTTGTGGTCCAAGAGCATCCTACAGAAGTGCAAAAAAATGGCAGCTTGACAGCCCTCCACTGTTTCAGCCATCACTTCTACACACAATATCGGATTGAGGAGTTCTAGTGCTCGAATCAAAGAGCACAACAAGCCGTACACGTTTGAGCAGTTATAGTGACATTCTATAAGTTTTACAGGTCTGTTTTTGGCGCACAATAGAACTATTCTATTTTGGGACAGCAAGTAGAAATTTGCTCATTTTATGAGTGCATTCCTTATCCATTCGAAGTGGTTGATGGTTTGTTTGGAAGCTCATTCAACAAGGAATGATCTGAGGAGGTGCTGATCTATAGTGCATTCCAGGTTTGGAGTTGTGAAAGTGCATAAGGAAAATGTAGCCTTTACAAGATATACAGCACATGTGTATTGGAAGTGCAAAGAGATTGCAGATGATGCTCTTTGGTGTTTGGGATGATGTATGGTATGCTACAATGTATGTGCAGCAGTGAGAAAACTCAGATTTGAGGTGGTTCTTGGATGGATTACAAATTTTGTCATTGCCTTTTTTGGGACATTACGTGCTTGTGCACTATGGAGCTTGTCTTGGTTGTAGTCTAAGCAGTGATTGCTCATTAGTTCATTGCATTTGAGTTCTATTGGGCATTCTCATTCCTTATTATCCGTGTTGGACACCTAGTTAGACAGAGATCAGTGACACGGGGATGGCCCAAGGGTTGGTAGGCTCCCCGAGCGAGAGTAGGCTGGCTTAGAGGCTAGCGGGTTGTTTGGTAGGCTCCCCGAGCGACAGCAGTAGGCCGGCTTAGAGGCTAGCGGGTTTAGGAAACCCTCTCTGCTAGAGGCCCTTTGGATGCTTTTTGATGTGGAGAGAGAGCAGATGCATTGATGTTGTTCAGTGGATGTAGTGATACAGTTTATGCACATTTGGACATAGAGGTGTGCAGTCAGATTTTGCCTATTTTATGCACATTTGGACATAGAGGTGTGCAGTCAGATTTTGCCTATTTTACTGGGGAGACTGCCAAATTTTGTTTGGGATTTTTCCTACTTGGTGAAACATGTCATCAGAGAGCACGAATGTCAATGTGATTACGAGTGAGAAGCTCGGAAGGAGTAATTATCCTACATGGAGATTCAGAATCAAGAACTTTCTTATTAGCAAAGACTTATGGGATATAGTAGATGGTACACAGGCCAGACCACAGGGTGATGATGTTGCAGTCAAAGCATGGGTGAAAAAGACTCATCAGGCTATTCATTACATGTCCATTACCATAGAGGACAACATACTTTGGCATATACAGAACAAGACTACTACCAAAGATGTTTGGGATGCAATTGCCAAGCTATTCGAGACAAGCACTAAGGCTCGAAAGCTGCAGCTAAAACAGGAGTTGCATGATGTGGAGCGGAAGTCGTCTAGTATTCAAGACTATGTCTTGAAGATCAAGAGCATTATCGACCAGCTTGGTAGCATTGGAGTCAAAGTTTTGATGATGATGACTTAGTTGCAGCATGTTTGCATGGCTTGGGCAAGGAGTATCAGTCACTTGTCACTAGTATCTCTGTGAGAGAGAACATCCCATCATTCAATGACCTCATCCCCTTATTGATTAGTGAGGAGACCAGGCTGACCAAAGAAGGAGTCATTGCAAGCACAAGTGGTGCCTCCAATAGTAGCAAGAAAGAGGAACATGCGTTAGTTGTTGCAGGTGGCCGTGGTAGAGGCCATGGTGGAAATGCATGAGGCCGAGGTCAACGCCATTGCCGTGGAGGCTACCAGGTAATCAAAATCAACCCAAAACAACCAAAATCGGGGTGGATATGCATGAGGCAGGGGGAGCAATAGAGGCATGGTGGAGGCTAGGCACACAAGGAAGGAAACCTGGTCTTGCAACTACTGCGGTATTGCAGGACATTATGCATATGAGTGCACGAAGAAGGAAGCGGACATACCCTCAGGAAAGATCCCACAGAGCAACTATGCTTTAGGAGATCAGACACATGGTGGAAACTGATGCAGCATGTCCTTGGTGCTATGCACAAGGCCGATGAGAAGTGGTATGTGATGTCTGAAAAGATACAGGGGGGAAGAGAGCTTGAGCTCTTGCAAGCACACACACACTCACAAAACCCTAATAGAGAACACACAAGGTGAGAGGCTGAAAATCTTCTTCTTCTTCACCCAACACTCAACACACCATATACAAAGATAAGAGTACACACAGTATGAAAGGTACTCAACCAATACATACATGGGTTCTCTATAGTGTGAACCCAACTAAATGAGCTGGCGCTATAACTATGCCAGTCTCTAGAATGGCTGTCATACAGCCTATCATCCCACTGGCCGCATATCACCCATCTCACCAACCATGCCAGTGGTGTAAGTGTGGGGCCTATCCCCCAAGCGGGTCATCAGTGTACACCGCCTCACTAGACGAGCTCGATATCTCAACACTCCCCCTCGAGCTCAACTCCATCTCATGTACACCAACAAGTGAAGCCCTGAATCTGCGAAGCTTCTCTGTACCCAATGCTTTGGTGAATATGTCAGCTACCTAATCCTCTGTGCTGACATAAACAAGGTCAAGGTCTCCTGCCGAGACATTCTCTCTGACAAAATGGTAGTGGACCTCTATATGCTTCGTGCGAGCATGAAAAACTGGATTCCTGGCCAACTGTATACTGCTAATGTTGTCACAAAAAATGACAACTTGTCTATCCACTGATAGACCCAAATTTGCAAGTAGCTTTCTCAACCAAGCTACCTCACATGCTGCCATAGCAGCTCCTCTGTACTCGGCCTCTATACTCGATAGAGCAACCGTATCTTGCTGCTCCAAGTCACAGCAACACACCCCAAAGAAAACATGAAGCCACTAGTAGATCTTCTATCTGAGATACTACCAGCCCAATCAGCATCTGCGTACCCATGTACACATATCTCTGTCCTAGTCTCATAAAACAGTCCACAATGCAAAGTAGACCTCACATACCTCAGTATGCGTCTCAATGCATCCAAATGCGATTTTCGTGGAACCTGCATAAACTGACTCACCAACCCAACAACATAGCTCAAATTTGGTCTGGTGATCGTCATGTAGATCAAGCTTCCTACTATGCGTTTATACATAGTAGGATCCTCCAAGATCTCTCCTGAATCTGCACTCAACTTGCCATTCTGATCTAATGGCACAGAAATAGGCTTATAGCTTGTCATACCATACTTGGACAACATGTCCAAGCCATACTGTCTCTGCACTAATCCAATACCATGTGGTGACCTAATCACCTCAATGCCCAAGAAATATCTGAGCTCCCCCAGATCCTTCATCTCGAACTTCTGTCTAAGCAAGATCTTTACATCAAAGATCTCTGCATCATGGTCCCCCGTAATGATCAAGTCATCTACATAGATGACAACAAGCACAACTCCTCTATCACCATGCCTCACATACATCGAGAAATCTGCATTGGCTACATGAAAGCCAATAGTGACAAGATATTCAGAAATCTTGTCAGACCATGCTCTTGGTGCTTGTTTTAAGCCATACAAGGCTTTCTTCAACCTGCAAACATGCTCGGGGTGACTCACATCCTCATAACCAGGTGGCTGCAACATATACACCTCTTCTTGCAAATCCCCATGCAAGAATGCATTCTTTACATCCATCTGATGTAAAGACCATTGCTTTGACGTAGCCATTGCTATCACAACTCTCACTGTTGCCATCTTGGCAACTAGGCTGAAAGTTTCCTCATAATCAATGCCATATGTCTGCACATATTCTTTGGCTACCAATCTAGCCTTGTACCTCTTTATGCTTCCATCACTGTTATGTTTTACTTTGTACACCCACTTGCATCCAATGGCTTTCTTGCCTTCAGGCAATTGCACTAAATCCCGTCTCATTTCCATATAGTGCATTCATCTCCTCATCCATAGCTTTCTCCCAACACACTTGTGTGGTCATCAATGAATGTCACATAATACCTGCAGCCTCCCATAGACATGGTCTTCGTAGGACCCCATACATCTGAATGCACAACATCTAGTGCATTTCTGCTCACATATCTGTTATGTGGAAATACATGCTTTGTTTTCTTTCCAAATTGGCATGCTTCACATATTCTCTGCATACCTTCCACTTTAAACTTTGGCAGCCCTGTCACAATTCCTTCAGTCTGCATAGACTTCATTCTCTGCACATTCATTTTACTTTGTACACCCACTTGCATCCAATGGCTTTCTTGCCTTCAGGCAATTGCACTAAGTCCCAAGTCTCATTTCCATATAGTGCATTCATCTCCTCATCCATAGCTTTCTCCCAACACACATTTCCAACAGCCTCATCAATGCATGTGGGCTCTACAACCTGCACAACCTTTGCCATATATGCATAGTGATGTGCTACATAACCATCATAAGTAAACCTCTGCACAGGATTGTTGACTCTCCCATATCTTCATAGCTTTTCATTCATGGCTTCCATAGCCTTCTTTATACCACGTGTTCTCATAGAGCTGGGATCCCAAGCTCCTCATCAAGGCTCATCGCACTGAGCCACTAGACTCTCCATCAACATGAGAATGCCCTGCAGACATGTCAGGCAAACGAAGGGGCTCAACCACTTTCTCTTTTCCTTTACATGATGTACTAATCACATTTGCAGGACTGGTATTATGATGCAGCCTGCCACTCCATGGTCTATCAACAGACCCACTAGATGAGGACTCTCCTGGTCCACTCAAAGACTGTGATTGCTGACCTGCATTCTGTGCAACCACACTTTCACTCACATTAGCCCCTACAACTTCTTTTTCAGCAGCATACCAGTTGCTCATCTCATCAAAGACAACATCCCTGCTTACCCTCAACTCACGTGTAGCAGGGTTATAACACCTATATCCCTTTTGCTCAAGGGAATATCCAATAAACACACATTCTTTAGCCTTCGGATCCAGCTTAGTTCTCAACTCATTTGGCACATGCACATATGCAATGTATCCAAAGACTTTCAGATGAGACAAATTAGGTTTTCTGCCAGTAAACCTCTCCTCTGGGAGTTACATCATGTATGGCTGCAGTTGGAGTCCTGTTCATGATGTATACTACTGTAGAAACAGCCTCAGCCCAATAGCTATGTGGCATATTCTTCTCTTCCATCAATGCTTGTGAAATCTCAGCAATGTGCCTGTTTTTTCGCTCAGCAACTCCATTTTGCTACGGAGTGTATCTGCATGTAAAACATATTTCCCTGTTTGCTTTTCAACCAAAACTCTAAAATTCTAAAAGTGAGTGAACACCTCACTCTTCTCCTTCATGAAATATACCCACACTTTCCTTGTGTGGTCATCAATGAATGTCACATAATACCTGTAGCCTCCCATAGACATGGTCTTCCTAGGATCCCATACATCTGAATGCAAAACATCTAGTGCATTTTTGTTCACATATCTGTTATGTGGAAATACATGCTTTGTTTGCTTTCCAAATTGGCATGCTTCACATATTCTCTGCATACCTTCCACTTTAAATTTTGGTAGCCCTGTCACAATTCCTTTAGTCTCTGCATAGACTTCATTCGCTGCACATTCACATGTCCAATTCTTTTATGCCAAATGTCTGTGTCTGCAACAACAATTCCTGAACCATTTGCAAACATCGCAGCACTCATTTCAGGCATGTCTACATTCAACGTAAACATTTGCCCACTCTGTTGCCTTTTGCAACCAACCTGCACTTGTCTTTAAAGTCTTCAACATAACAACCATCAACCGAACCTGCAAACCCTGCTCAATCATCTGGCCAACTGAAACTAGATTTTTTGTTATGTTCGGTACATGAAGTACATCTGCAAGGTACTTCACTTTGCCATCCTGCATAGACAATGGCACATCTCCAACATGGGCAATTGGATGAGCAGTGTCGTCCGCTGTTTCCACAAAACCTGGTGTCTTCGGGTTTTTCATCTCTTTGAACCACTCCCCATGACTTGTCATGTGGTTCGAAGCACCTGAATCAACGTACCATACATCATCTTTTTGTGCTGCTTCAACATTTTCAGACATGGCATTCACGACATGCTGCATGACAAACAACCTTTCATTATCCTCATTGTTTCTGCTTGAGGATGCATAGTTGTTCTGCTGCACTTTCCCATTTTGCATGTCAGCCTGCTTCTTATAACATTCTGCCTGCACATGTCCAGGCTTACCACAATAAAAGTATTCACGTGCATCATTATACTGCCTTTGCCAATTTCCACGTCCTCTTTGACTCCCCTTGCCTTTGAATTTGCCTCTTCCACCTATGTATTGTTGATGTTGTTGTTGTGTATTCTCGGATTGTTGTTGTTGCTGCTGTTGGCCATAATTTTGAATTGGGGTATCACCAAGTTAAGATGAGGAAATAGGATATTCCCAAGACTGGATTTTAGACTCCTTTTAGACATTATGAGTTCCTAGTCATGCCGTTTGGCTTGACAAATGCTCCAACAACATTTATGATGCTGATGGACAAGGTTTTTTATCCATATCTAGAAAAAATTATAGTAGTTTTTCTTGACGACATACTTATATATAGTAAGTCGAAAGAAGAACACTTACAGCATTTGCGCTTAGTGTTCAAACTCCTTCAGGAAAATAAGCTATTTGGGAAGGAATCCAAGTGTTAATTTTTTGCTAAGGAGATCCACTATTTAGACCATATTGTCTCCGCGGATGGTACACGGATGGATCCTGACAAGGTGGATGCCATTGTCAGATGGCCTGAACCTAGAAATCTTAAGGAATTGTAAATTTCTCTAGGTATGTTAGGGTTCTACCAATAGTATGCAAAGGACTACGTGAAAATTGCAGTCCCCTTAACCGATGAGTTGAGGACAAAGGATAAAACTATTCGTTGGGGGGATTCTCAATGAAGAAGTATTAAGAAGATCAAGGTGGCCATCATGAGACGGGACCACTATTGAGCATTGTGGACTCTAATGAGCCATTTGTTTTGGAGACAAATGCTAGGGTGGAGGCCACTGGGGTAGTTTTATTACAAAGGGGATGCCCTATTGCATTTAAAAGCAAGAACACCATATTGGGGAATATGGGAATTTCCCATAAGTTTGGGACACGTGGTCAAAACTTTGGATTTGCCATAACTTGAACACCATTACTCCAAATTGTGCGCTTTAAAGCTTAATAGATCCCTCTTTTCAAGCGCTTTCCAATGATAGGTCACATGATAGGGTTTTGAGAAACTTATATACATGTTAATCGGGTCCCACCTTTTTAGTATTACAAAAATGGGACTTGGGAGATTCCCAAACTCACAAATATGGTGTTCAAGAAGCTTAACTATGCCCAGTGTAACTACTCAGCTTATGAACGAGAGCTATTGGCTATTATTCATGCTCTAAAAAAGTGGCAACATTATTTGTATAGCACTAAGTTTAAGGTCATAGATCATGAAAGTCTCAAATGGCTTTCAAGTTAGAGTGAGTTAAAGGGTAGAAAAGCTCGGTCAGTGGAGATCCTACACGAGTTTGACCTTACACTCCATTACTAGAGAGGTAAATTTAATGTATTAGCGGATGCGTTGAGCCGCATGCCGATGGTGAACGAGTTGAGGTTTACCACCTTCAAGAGTGAACTCTTGGAGTCACTACATGGTTTATGTGAGCATAATTTAACTTTTTCAGAGGTATGTCATGATGTACGCGGCCGCACTTATGTACATTAAAGACACACCCCTTGTCAGAAAGGAGTACTAGTCCAGAGAGATTAGTCAAGGTTTTTGCAAGAAGAGGAGCAAGTGCTAGTCTGGAGCGACTAGATGAGTCTCTTGGGTTATGTACTGAGATGGAGAGCTCGGGGGTGGACCCTTCACAACCATTTGACACTAGTTCACTTGGGGGTGATAAACTTCGTCGAGGGAAAAGTATAGACACTATTACATTGATGATGAGTACCTACTCTACAAAAGTAGAGTTTGTGTACCAACTATTAGTGATTTTTAGGCCCAAATTCTTATAAAAAGTCACGATAGTCCAAGTGCTTCCCATCTCGGGATACAGATGACCTATGCACTAGTCAAAAGATAATTTATTAGCCTAGTTTGTTTAAGGATATCCAGGACTTCGTGCTGAAATGTAAGAAGTGTCATGTCAATAAACATGGGCACCTCAAGGTTGGAGGTTTACTGCATTCATTAGATATTCCCCAAGGGAAATTGGAAAGTATTTCCATGGATTTCATCAGTGGTTTACCTACACTTAATCAAGGGAATGATTCGTTTTGGGTTAGCGGTTGGCTGATTGGCTGATTGACCAAGATGGTCAAGTTTATTCCTACTAAAAAAACGATGAAATGGGAAAGTATTTCCATAGATTTCATTGGTTTACCTAGAATGAATGAAGGGAATGATTCGGTTTGGGTTAGTGGTTGGCCGATTGACCAAGATGGTCAAGTTTATTCCTACTAAAAAGATGATGAATGTCATTGTCCGGTTAAGACCCCCGACTCTTTAGTAGTTTTAGACCACCTAGTTGGCTCCTAAAGAGCAATGACTATCTCTATTGTTCCCAATGCGATAAGACAACACTAAGTGTTGAGCTACCAGTTTGCCCATGTGAGAGGTAAAAAGGATTACACGTTGTTAGGTATTTTTTGGTAATATTTTCTTGGCATATGTACACACTCATGCATGGCATTTACGAATAAAGGGTGTCCATCTCCAAGGGCCAAAGGGGGTATAAGGCCACATGTGAACGAATCTAACAAAAATATGCAATGTGTACAGTTAGTTATTGGTTTACCTTGATAAATAAGAAATGGAAGGAGTGTGAGATGAGAATCAGTTTCACAAGGCAGGTTTTAGCACTATCATATGTGGACAAGGATGTTGACAAATGATGTGAGCATGCAAAGCACTATTTTAAAAAAAAAAGTTGGACAGGGACCCGTTAGAGGAGGTCAGCTACAGTACCGGTCCTTGGCATTTCATGGAAACAAAGGTATTTGTGGTCCACAAGATATTATTAAGAAGGTGCAAAGTCTTCCTTGAATGCAAAAGTCACCATGGGGTTTAATACAAGGCTTGCTAAAAATAGAAGGTGGCCTTGGATTGTTTAAAAAAATTCCTCAACTAGCCTCAAATTTCAAAGGGCGCCGCGTGGAGGTGTGGGGGAGAGCTCTCTGGTGACCTGGCATCTTTGGAAGTATTGTAAATAATATAATATTTCTTTTTTGGGGTTGAACGGGCAGCACAGCCGTATGATATAAGAGGAGGAGGGGAGTGAAGCCAGAACACGGAGATGGTATCCGCAGCTCTAATTCTCTGTGCGTAGCCCAGGTGTGTAGAGAGAAGAAGGCGTAGCATAGTTTCCATTGTATAGGGAGAGCTCGCATCTTAAATGCTCAGAAAGCTGCGCAGCTGAGGTGTATAAGGGAGCTATAGTTCTAAAGCTCTAAATGAGCTACGTAGCCCATGTGTGGGAGAGCCGCGTGGTTTTGTAGCTCTCAGAGAGAAGCGTTGCTGTAATGTTTATAGAGTGCGTGGAAGGGCTCAGCTCTAAGATTCTCAGAGAGCTGCGCAATACACAGAGGATGAGCTCATTGCTTTAATGCTTTCAAGAGCTATGCAATACATGTGCGCAGCCCATTGTGTGTAGAGAGGAGGGAATGAAGCCTTGTGTAGTTTTCAGAGTTGTGTGGAAGAGCTCGTATCTTTAATGCTTTCAGGGAAGTGCGCAGCCCATTGTGTAGAGAGAAGAAAGCGTAGGGGTAGTTTCCTGTGGTAGGGAGAGCTTGCATCTTTAATGCTCTAAGTGCAGCCAATTTGTGTGAGAAGGTGCAGTCTTCAAAGTATGAGAGCCCGTGTGTTTTTTTTCCTTGTATGTGAGAAGCTGCTCTCTGTGTTTAGGAGAGAAAGGAGATAAGCTCGTTTTCCTTGAAGAGAAGTATCCTCAGAACAGCCCACGGCATTCCAGTTTGGGAGGGGAGGAGAAGCTCCAACGCCACTTGTATGAATGAAGAAAAGGTACCACGCATAAAGAATGCGGCTCACTGTCATGATGACAACCCATGCAATGTAAGTGACGGCTGGCCAGTTTTTTTGTTCTCTTTTTTGTGAAATAACTCATATATATATGAGGAATCACCAATTTGTGGCATTGGAAAACCCATGTATATGATAACCAACTCTCTGATTTTGTGGAAAGCTCATGTGTATGAGAAAGACAGCCCTCTGGTTTTGCTTGAGAGAATATGTATGTATGGTGGTATGCTTCTTCAGCAGACAGACTGAAGACCATAAAGTGATTGTGTCTCCTAGCCACACACTGCTTGCCAGGTTGGGAGAATTGAAGTTCCTTACTGATGTTGTCTTTTCTTGGGAAACTGAAGTTTTGTATAAAGCTCATACTTGATGGAATGTAACCTTGTTTATGTCAAGTGGTTCTCTCACCATTTCTCTGTGGTGATCATTTTGCTTATGGCTGTGAACCTATTTCATAATAAGGGTGCACCCCTATATGCATATGTATCAATTGAGTAAAGGGTGGCAGATGTTGATGTGCCCATCTCCCCTTGCATGTCTTGATCAAATGTATGTAGGCTTTCCCCAGTTGCTTGGAAAATTGAATGAGGGTAGAGACAAAGTCTCATGCTTGAGATGTTAAATGTTGTGTCAGTTCACTGAGTAGTTGACTGGTGCCCCTTTTTCTTGATGTTGGTGTGTACTCCGAACTGTGGAAAGGCATTGCTATAGAGGTGTTCCGTGTCTCTCCGCCTCCCTTCACAGTTTTTGGTGCCCCCACTGAGGAGCATTCCAAGAACCTTCAGTTTACAAGACTGAAAACATGTGCATGTGATTAATCTCAGTGAATGACTGCTATGCCAGGACAGTTGTATGACAGATGCCTTTTAAAATTGTGCTATATTACCTTGATTTGACAGCCAACTGAAGTATGGTTTGCAGGCTGAAATTCTTGGGATTGGTGCCGTTTCACAGTTGATGTGTTGCCTAAAAATTCTGGTAGAATTGGGAAATTAGCCAGTCGTGCCTCTTAGGAGTTGGATGGCCACTCTCAATGGATAATCACAATGGACCTCAATTTACTCCCTTCCATTTTACCCAAAGAATTCAGATAAATGTTCATGTGGACAGAAAAATTTTCTTTCAACAGCGTGTGGCATATATGTTTGGGCCAGAAAGACTGAGAGAAATATTGGAGTCTCCTTTGCCGGTGGTAATTCCAATGATTAACTATGCAAATTCGTTTGATGTGCATGTGTTCATCCTCTTCTAAACCTGAAGTGTTTTGAAGTTTTCTTTTGAGAATTGAGTTAGTAGAAGGTTTTGTTTTCGCATCTGTGTCAAAAGGGTTTTTTTTGGGTAACAATGGCTTTCCCTTATCCAGAGTTTCATGGAAAAAGTGATGAGAGTGTGGAAGAGTTCTTAGAAAACATGGAAGTTGCATGCATAAGCAACCATATCCAGATACCCGCTCAAATGTTACGCCTTTTGCAAATCTGTTTGAAGGGTGATGCACGAAGCTGGTGTAAGGGTTATGAGGAGGAGTTGCAGAGGGCTGATCCACCTATGCCATTGACATGGGATAATGTCCGACAAGCTTTAACAGCACAGTTTGTGAAGGTGAAAGATCCAGACAAAGTTTGGCATGAAATACAGGAATTGAGACAAAGAAAAGCGGAGCCCATTGATGATTACATAAAGAAGTTTTCCATATTATGGGAGAGCTTGTGTCAAGCCTTGCAGCCCCAAGTGCCCCCACCAGATATGATGAAGAAGGACCGGTTCTTGGTTGGCCTCAAGGAAAACCTACGTTGGAGGGTAGAACTGAAGAAGCCAAGAACATACGAGGATGCATTGGAGGTGGCAAGGAACAAAGAGTGGAAGTTGAATAGACTAACTCAATTGGGAGTGAGCTCACTACCTATGGTGTCAGAGATGAAGCAAATGGATTCCATGCAAAGTCGGGTCCCAGAGGAGGTTCATCCGGCAGATGCGGTTTCAGTAGCTACTCAAGTTGTGCCAGCAATGGTCACTACTGCAGCACAAGATGATGAACTGAGGCAGGACTTGAGGCAAGTGGTTGATTTGATGAAGAATCTTAGCCTAAATATGTTAAGTAATGTGGGAAATAATCGAGGTCGTGTGAGACTTGCAAATCAGCCAGGAGGTGAAGGACAACCAAAGAATGGTTTTGGTGGACAGAATAACGGTAGGGGTTGGAGGCAGTTGCCCACATGCTATAACTGTGGAGAGCTTGGTCACATCAGCCCACAATGTGATAAACCACCAAGAATGGGTGGAGATATGTATCCATTGCCTGCACAGTTGCCGAACCGGTCAAATGATTATGGCATTGAGATTAAGGGTGAGGCAGGACCTAGTGGATTGACCAAGGAGGACAAGGGAAAGACAAAAGTGTTAAGTGTGGTCACCTTGGAGAAGGCAGCAATGTTGGAAGATACATTGGTAATGCCTATTGGGAAGAGAACTACAGAGGATAAAGAAGGAAGAAATGAAGCAGGTCCCAGTAGGAAGAAAGGGAAGAGTCATGAGGGTGAAGATGTGAAAGCTAAAAGGAAAAGGAGAGCTTGCCGAAAATTTCACGTCTCAGATTTTCCACTAGGGGAAGGGCAGGATAGCTATGACTTGAAACAGGACCTGAGCAGTAGGAAGGCAGACGTGACCTTTGGACAACTAGTGGAAATGATACCGAAGCTGAAGCGCCAATGGAAGAAACTAGTCAGCCCGTTGGGGAAGGAACCCAACAGAGGGTCAGTAAGAGTGTTGGCCATTGATGAGTCTTCAGACATTTGTCCCATAGTGGATGTTTGGCACAAGAGGAAGAATCTTGGGCAGGGATACGTGGATGGTGGTGCACAAATTTGTGTAATCACTCAAACATGTGTAGAAAAGATGGGCCTGACAGTAGAAGGAGTTTCAGGATTCCGTATACGACTGGCAAACCATCAAAAGATCAAGTGTCTAGGGGTAGTGAAGAGCTTGGAAATCGAAGCTTATGCAGTCAAAACAGTAGTAGATTTTCATGTAATGCCAGCAGGATTAGGGGCTTATCCTATCATCCTTGGAAGACCATGGCTACGCGCAGTACGGGCCGTTCAAGATTGGAGACACGGTACAATCAGCTTATATGGGGAGACAGGGGGCAAAAGATTATTTGACATGAGTAGCAGGAAGCCACTAGATGAAGATTATGAAGAAGGGGAGAGTTCAAGTAGTGAAGAGTCTTCCACTGTGTCAGATGGGGACAGTGGCACCACCACTAGCAGTGACAGGGTCTTTGAACAGACCAGCATAGTCGCATCCATGAAGGGAATTGAAGATGAGTCTAAGGGCCCATATGAGGTGATTGAAGAGCTAATGCAACCCCAGGTGAAGCCACACGAGAAACACGAATTGATGGCCAGGATGATTAGCACAGATCTCACAGTCGTGGAGAAGGAGAAGTATTTAAAGATGTTGTCAACATATCCAGATTTATTCATCACATCGTATGAAGAAGTTCGGGGCTTCAAAGGGGAAGATTTGCACATAGAGCTAAAGGAAGGAGCCAAGCCAGTACGTCAAAGATTAAGGAGAATGGGTCCAGAACAGATGAAGGCTTTGCGAGAAGAGGTGGACAAACTACTAAAGGCTGGTTTTATATGCCCTGTGGAGACAACAGAGTGGGTGAGCCCAGTCGTGGTCACTCCAAAAAAGGACGGAAAATGGAGGGTTTGTGTGGATTTCAAACCTTTGAATGCAGCTACAAAGAAGGATCCATACCCACTACCTTTCATTGATCAAATCCTGGATTCAGTGGCGGGTCATGAAAGATACAGTGTGTGTGATGGGTTTTCAGGCTATTTCCAGTTGAAGATTTCTCCAGAGGATCAGAAGAAAACTACTTTCATTACGCCATGGGGCTGCTTTTGCTATACAGTACTACCATTTGGGCTAACAAATGGTCTAGCTCACTATCAAAAGAGAGCAAATTGGGCACTTCTGCCATTCATTGGAAAATGTGTACAGGATTTCATTGATGATTTTTGTGTCTACAGCACACGCATGGATCACTGTGAGAAGCTGGAGATGGTGCTGGAACGATATAACGATTGTGGTGGCCAACTCAATCCTAGGAAGTGTTTCTTTGCAAAACCAAGGGTAAAATTGTTGGGTCATATGGTGTCAGAAAATGGCATTGAGGCTGATCCAGACAAGGTCAAGGCAATCATGCTTCTTCCTTCTCCAGAGACTACAAAACAGTTGGCAACATTCATTCAGAAGGTAAAGTACATGTCAAGATTCATTTCATTGTCCTCACAGCTTTTATATCCACTACAACAGGTGGCAAAGCACGATCCTTTGCAATGGGATGATAAGTGTGAAGAGGAGTTTCGGAGAGTCAAAGAAGTCATAGGGGAGATGACAGCGGTGCAGGCTCCAAATTGGGAACAGGTTTTTTATGTGAATCCTTCAGTAGGAGAGGATGCTATTGGTGCTATGTTGCTGCAAAAAGGGAAGGGGAGCCAATATATGCACCCTGTCTATTGTGCTAGTAGGGTAAAGTCAGTAGCAGAGAGGGGACTGTCAGAAATAGAGCTGGTGATGGTAAGTGTGGTGTTTGCTTGCCGACGGTTTCGCCAATATCTTTTGACAAAGCCATTTGTATTCCTAACTAGTTACACATTCTTGCCTCAGCTCATCAATGGTGTAAACATGTCTAAGGCAGTGAAAAAGTGGGTGATTGAATTACAGGAGTTCGAGTTCTCTTTCTTGGTGGAAGAAAGCAACAGAGCTACTTTGGCAGACTTGTTAACTTATAAGGAAAACCCTCTGCTGGTCAAGGAGGAAAGTGTTAGAAAGGTAGAAAATGTGGCAGAAGTAAGCAATGCTCATGTTTTGTTCTTTGATGGTTCATACAGGAAGAGCCATGATGCAGCTTCTGGTGGTATAGCTCTTTATGACCAGCAAGGTAAGCTGGTTTGTAAAAAGGGATTCAAAGTTGATGCTCATACTAACAATGAAGCAGAGTATTCTACATTGGAAGCAGGGCTAAACATTTGCATTAAGCATGGTGTAAAGAGACTATGCATAAGAGGTGATTCTCTACTGGTGGTAAAGCAAATACTAGGAGTATGGAAGAGCAAAAACCCTGCATTGAGGAACAAGTGTTTCAAGATCAAGAGCTTGTTGAAGGAGTTTGAAGCATGGGGCATTCGGCATGTGGAGCGTTCTCTTAATACAGAAGCACATGAAGCAGCACAGGGAATGATTGGCGAGCTATATGTGTTAAAAGCAGATTTGCCACTTTATCGGGGTCGTGAAAGTCTGACATTGGAAGAAGAGTTTTTGTTGACAGGAGTCATTCCCAAGGACATTGAGAAGGCAAAGAAATATGGGTTTGTACGCAGAGCTTGCAAATACAAGCTCATTGGTGACACCTTATACATGCAAGGGGCTGACTTGGTGTTAAGGCGTGTACCATGGAAGGAAGAGCTGTACAGAGTGCTTGAGGAGAATCATGAAGGAGCATGCGGTGGCCACTTTGCATTTAAAATCACATTGCACAAAATCTTACAGGAGGGTTACATATCGCCAAGTATACAAAAAGATGTGCATCACTGGTGTAGCTCATGCAAAAGGTGCCAGGCATTTGGGAAACGAGTTTTAAAACCAGAGTTGCGCAAGACAATCTTGGCCTTTGACATTTTCGAAAAGTGGGGAATTGATGCAGTAGGACCCTTACCCATTACCAGCAGGGGGAAGAGTTATATTTTGACAGCTGTGGATTATCTTTCCAGGTGGGCAGAAGCTAGAGCAGTGAAGCAAATTACTGCAAGAGATGTCGCAAAGTTTGTTTATGAAGACATTTGCTGTAAGTTTGGGGTGCCCTTGGAGCTTCTTTCAGATCAAGGGCCTGGTTTTAGAGCTGACTTGCTAGAATACTTGTGTGCCAAAATGCGGATTAAGCATAATTTTACTCCTCCTTATTACCCGCAGTGCAACGGTTTGAATGAAAGATTCAATGGTGAACTTGTACACATTCTTGCAAAGGTAACAGAACATCAGGGCAAGAATTGGGATCTGAAGCTGTTCAGTGCTTTATGGGCTTATCGTACATCGGTGAAGACAAGCACAGGTTTTACACCTTTTCACTTAGTGTATGGCAAAGAAGCTTTGTTACCTGTGGAAGTTGAGTTGCCTGCAGTTAAAATGTTAGAAAAGCTGCTAGGGCCATCTAGCAACACATTTAAAGAGAGACTCTTACAGTTACAAGAGGTTCAGCTGGACAGGATGAGTGCCTTGGAACATTATGAGAAGATGCAAAATAGGGCATTGACAAAGATAAATGAGAAGATTAAGAAGAAGGGTATTGAGGAAGGTGATTTGGTGCTACGCTATAATAGTAAGCTGGATAAAACCTTTCAAAAGAAGTTCCAAGTGAAATGGGAGGGGCCCTTCAGAGTAATGAATTGCTTTGCTAATGGCACATATCAATTGGCTGACCTTGATGGGACCCCACATGTATCAAGGGTGAATGGTTTGCGTCTCAAGCTATATCATGCACGACTGATGATGGTAGACAAGGATGAAAGAATTGAAGAAGTGAAAAACAGTGTCTTTGAGAACATGGCAATATCAGATACATTGAGTCTCACGACACTGTTTTCTGCTGACCATGAATGATCTAGCAGGCTAGGGGATGGGCAAACTATGTTAGGTATTTTTTGGTAATATTTTCTTGGCATATGTACACACTCATGCATGGCATTTACGAATAAAGGGTGTCCATCTCCAAGGGCCAAAGGGGGTATAAGGCCACATGTGAACGAATCTAACAAAAATATGCAATGTGTACAGTTAGTTATTGGTTTACCTTGATAAATAAGAAATGGAAGGAGTGTGAGATGAGAATCAGTTTCACAAGGCAGGTTTTAGCACTATCATATGTGGACAAGGATGTTGACAAATGATGTGAGCATGCAAAGCACTATTTTTTAAAAAAAAGTTGGACAGGGACCCGTTAGAGGAGGTCAGCTACAGTACCGGTCCTTGGCATTTCATGGAAACAAAGGTATTTGTGGTCCACAAGATATTATTAAGAAGGTGCAAAGTCTTCCTTGAATGCAAAAGTCACCATGGGGTTTAATACAAGGCTTGCTAAAAATAGAAGGTGGCCTTGGATTGTTTAAAAAAATTCCTCAACTAGCCTCAAATTTCAAAGGGCGCCGCGTGGAGGTGTGGGGGAGAGCTCTTTGGCGACCTGGCATCTTTGGAAGTATTGTAAATAATATAATATTTCTTTTTTGGGGTTGAACGGGCAGCGCAGCCGTATGATATAAGAGGAGGAGGGGAGTGAAGCCAGAACACGGAGATGGTACCCGCAGCTCTAATTCTCTGTGCGTAGCCCAGGTGTGTAGAGAGAAGAAGGCTTCCATTGTGTAGGGAGAGCTCGCATCTTAAATGCTCAGAAAGCTGCGCAGCTGAGGTGTATAAGGGAGGTGTAGTTCTAAAGCTCTAAATGAGCTACGTAGCCCATGTGTGGGAGAGCCGCGTGGTTTTGTAGCTCTCAGAGAGAAGCGTTGCTGTAATGTTTATAGAGTGCGTGGAAGGGCTCAGCTCTAAGATTCTCAGAGAGCTGCGCAATACACAGAGGATGAGCTCATTGCTTTAATGCTTTCAAGAGCTGTGCAATACATGTGCGCAGCCCATTGTGTGTAGAGAGGAGGGAATGAAGCCTTGTGTAGTTTTCAGAGTTGTGTGGAAGAGCTCGTATCTTTAATGCTTTCAGGGAAGTGCGCAGCCCATTGTGTAGAGAGAAGAAAGCGTAGGGGTAGTTTCCTGTGGTAGGGAGAGCTTGCATCTTTAATGCTCTAAGTGCAGCCAATTTGTGTGAGAAGGTGCAGTCTTCAAAGTATGAGAGCCCGTGTGTTTTTTTTCCTTGTATGTGAGAAGCTTCTCTCTGTGTTTAGGAGAGAAAGGAGATAAGCTCGTTTTCCTTGAAGAGAAGTATCCTCAGAATAGCCCACGGCATTCCAGTTTGGGAGGGGAGGAGAAGCTCCAAGCCACTTGTATGAATGAAGAAAAGGTGCCACGCATAAAGAATGCGGCTCACTGTCATGATGACAACCCATGCAATGTAAGTGACGGCTGGCCAGTTTTTTTGTTCTCTTTTTTGTGAAATAACTCATATATATATGAGGAATCACCAATTTGTGGCATTGGAAAACCCATGTATATGATAACCAACTCTCTGATTTTGTGGAAAGCTCATGTGTATGAGAAAGACAGCCCTCTGGTTTTGCTTGAGAGAATATGTATGTATGGTGGTATGCTTCTTCAGCAGACAGACTGAAGACCATAAAGTGATTGTGTCTCCTAGCCACACACTGCTTGCCAGGTTGGGAGAATTGAAGTTCCTTACTGATGTTGTCTTTTCTTGGGAAACTGAAGTTTTGCATAAAGCTCATACTTGATGGAATGTAACCTTGTTTATGTCAAGTGGTTCTCTAACCATTTCTCTATGGTGATCATTTTGCTTATGGCTGTGAACCTATTTCATAATAAGGGTGCACCCCTATATGCATATGTATCAATTGAGTAAAGGGTGGCAGATGTTGATGTGCCCATCTCCCCTTGCATGTCTTGATCAAATGTATGTAGGCTTTCCCCAGTTGCTTGGAAAATTGAATGAGGGTAGAGACAAAGTCTCATGCTTGAGATGTTAAATGTTGTGTCAGCTCACTGAGTAGTTGACTGGTGCCCCTTTTTCTTGATGTTGGTGTGTACTCCGAACTGTGGAAAGGCATTGCTATAGAGGTGTTCCGTGTCTCTCCGCCTCCCTTCACAACGTGGGTTAGGTTCCAGTTCATTTATGCTTCCTGATGGTGGTTAACACAAGATGGACATTCATGTAACAGAGAGAGATGGAATAATGCAATACAGAGTAGCAATAAGAGAGAAGATCAACCCAAAAGACATTCTTATAGGATGGACATTCATGTAACACAGAGAGAGTGGAATGCAACAAGAGACATGACCAACCCATAAGACATTCTTTCAACATTATCTTAGACTCTCATGCATACACCCTTCTAGCATCATCGGATACTTTGGAGAGTTTCCATTTTACTCCTTACATCCATATGGGTACTGCCCGTTTCTAAGAAACCATTAAAAAGTTGTTACAAAACAAGAAGACCCAACTCATGATAAGACTGTTACTTAAGAGAGGAACCTTGGCGGCAGCTAGATGGGCTGATTGGTCATTGCTAACACCTGGCAATCACGATGGATGCTGCATCAACACAACGAAGCCCACTTTTTCCTGCTAGCCTTTTGAGATTGTTTCTCCAGACTGTGTTGTCCACACCCTTCATAATCAGTCCCACACTACTTCCTCTAGGTTGGGAATGAATAGTAGCTCCCTCGGATACAAATTGACGGATACAAATTGAATAGTCATTTTTTGGTTGTACCTGGGCTTATAGGCTCTTTTCTAGTTGCTCACTGAAGCATGTCCTAGCCCAGTTCTCTCATCGCCCCTCCTGAACTGCAACTCAATATGCCATGCATTCTGGAACTTGGCCTTTTCTCTTGTCAGTTGTTGCGGCCACTGCCGCAAAAGCATGGGGTTTTGTGTGTTCCAGAAAGATGGCATCATCTTCAAAGATCATCTGTCCTAGCTCCACTTCCACCCATAGGGTAGTATTCCAGACTGGTGGTTCAATTTTGGCACTCCCTTTGATGTTTCTATCAGCTTACTCCATTGGTGACGGACACTGACAGTGTTGCTCTTTGCTTGAGCTGTTGCCTCCTCACCTGAATCTGCTATTCATAATTTTCCCCCACTACCCCGCACATCTCTAGATCCAGCTTTGCATTCTGTACCACCAGGGTTAAATTAGAAAGATAGAGTGGAAATTTATGTGTAGCATTTCACAAAATTGTGGGGGGATAGGTGGTGTGTTTCTTTAGGAAATTAAACCCCCCTACCATGTTAAAAAAAGATAGGTTTGTTTCTAGTTTAAGAGGAAATTTAAGGCTGAAAGTGGAGTTAAAAATATTCAAACTTTTGAGGAAGCTGTGGAGTTAGCTAGGGAGAAAGAATGGAAGATGATTAGGTTGAGGCAACTTGAGAAGGTAGTAAGCCATGGTGTGGAGACCTAGAGGAAGGGGTCAAAGAAGAAGTGAAGAATTTAGTGCAAACCTCACCCCAACTATTAGTAAAGCATTAAAATGATGATGAATTGAAAAAGGAAATGCATAAAGTAGTTAGCCTCTTTAAGAACATTAACCTGAACCTGTTATGGAGTGGAAGAAGAAGAGGTAGATGATATAGGCCACCTATTCTAGGGTATGAAGCATATGGTGAAGGACATAGTGAAGGAAATGGTGGAGGTAGAGATAGGGAAATGCTTGGAAGGAGGTTTGAACCCTGCAACTATTTTAATTATGTTGAATGGGGCCTTACAAGCCCTAATTATGATAAGCCTTTGAGAATGGGGGAGACATGTACCCTTTACCATCAACTTTTTCTAATGTTTTTGTAATGGAGATCAAGGACCAGCCAAGCTCTAGTGGTTTGACACCTGAAGAGAAAGGCAAAGTAGTTATAAGTTCAATACAAGTGAAGAAGTAACCACAGAGATCAAGAGCTTGATATCATGCTCATGAAAAGAACTCTAGAGAAAGAATCTGAAGGTGACCACGCAAAAGCCAAGAAGGGGAAATGACAAGAAGAGGCATTAACAACAAGCAAGAAGAAAACTAAACCAAGAAGACATTATCAAGCAACAAACTTGCCTCTAGGAGATGTCAATCAAACTATGTGTTAAAGGAGGATCTTCTTAACAAGAAGGTGGACATATCTTATGGTCAACTCATGGAGCTTTGTCCAAGACTCAGAAGGGAGTGGAAAAGATTGGTAAATCCAAAAAGACACTGTCAAGGTGCACTCATTAGAAGAGCTTCCTAATATATGCCTAGTTATTGATGGTGGCACAAAGGTCAAGGTATGGGAGAAACATATATTGATGGGGGTGCACAGATATGTGTGATTGTTCAATCTTGTGTGGAGAGGCTTAGGTTAGAAACAAGTGGTGTTTCAAGGTTTAGGATTTGACTTGCAAATCATGTGCTTAGGTATCCTCAAGGATCTTGTGTGGAGAGGCTTAGGTTAGAAACAAGTGGTGTTTCAAGGTTTAGGATTTGACTTGAAAATCATGTGCTTAGGTATCGTCAAGGATCTTGATGTAAAGATATTTGGTGTAAATGTAAAAGTGAATTGTCACATTATGCATGTAGGGTTGGGTGCTTTTCCTTTGATTTTAGGAAGGCCATGGCTTAGGTTATTGGGAGAAATTCAAGACTAGGAAAAGGGTACAATAACACTTTATGATAAAAAAGAATAAGGAAAAAGTTTAGTATGATTGACAAAATGTTGTTAGGGGAAGATGATGAGGAGGAAGGGAAAAACTATGAAAGTGAGGATGAAAGTGAAAGGGAGAGTGATGAAGGGAGAAAAGGTTCATATTCAAGTGATGTTGTCTTACTTTGCAACCCATCAATAAAGGGAACATAGGACAAGTGATGGGTAATGAGAGGAGATCTTTTGAAGAAATTAAGGAGTTTCTTGAACCCAAACCAGATATGTAAAGGAAGACTGGATTGACAAAATGTTAAGTACTGATCTTACTTATGTTAAATAGCATCAATTCAAAACCATGTCACTAGAGTTTCCTAATTTGTTCATTACATATTATGAAGATATTTAGGGCTTCAAAGAAGAGGCTATTCATATTGAACTCAAAGAAGGTGTCAAACTAGTATGCTAATTGCCTTATTAGACCTTTGGGAAAAGGTCAATAGGATGCACTTATGGAAGAAGTGGAGAAATTATTAAGGGCCGGCATCATCTACCCATGATTCTAGGTGTCATTCAACCAAATAAGGATGGAAGGTGGAGAATTTGTGTGGATTACAAGCCACTTAATCCAGCTACAAAAAAGAGACCATTATCATCTTCCTTATATAGATGAAGTTTTGGATTACAAGCCACTTAATGCAGCTACAAAAAAGAGACCATTATAATCTTCCTTATATAGATGAAGTCTTGGATTCAGTAGAGCAGGTCATGAAAGGTACATCATTTGTGATGGTTATTTAGGCTACTTCCAACTCTAAATTGATCGTGGTGAACATCAAAATAAAACCACCTTCATAAGACCCTGGATTGACCAATGGTCCTTCTTCTTTTCAAAGGAGGATTAATATTGTGTTTGCACCTTATCTTGATGACATTTGAATTTATAGTAGTAGACTTTTGCATTGTGAAAAGTTGAAGCTTGAATTTATAAAATTGGATAGGAGTGGTGGTTGACTTAACCCAAAAAACTATTTCCTTGCTCAATGTAAAGTCAAATTGCTTGGACATGTCATTTCAAAGAATGGCATTGAAGCAGATGATGACAAGGTGAAAGCTTTGGTACTTTTACCTCCTCCCAACAAAGACACAAAGCAATTAATGATATTTATTCACAAAGTCAAATATATGGGCATGTTTATTCCTCTGGTTTCTCAAGTTTTGCATCCTCTTCAACAAGTTGTCAAGCATGATCCTCTTAGGTGGACACATGAATGTGAAGAGGTCTTCAACAAAGTTAAGGAAGTATTTTGTAGCCTATCATCTGTGCAAGCTCCTAATTGTGGGACAAAGAGTTTTATGTAAACCCTTAAATAGGCATTGATGCTTGGGTGCAATTTTGGTGCACAACAAGGAAAGGGACCATCTACTATGCAGGGTGAAAGCTAAGGTGAAAAAAAACTATAGTGAAGTAGAACAAGTAATGGTTAGTGTAATCTTTGCTTGAAGGATATTTCGATAGTATCTCCTTCCAAATCCTTTTGTGTTATTGAATAGCGATGCTTTACTTTCTCAGCTTATAAACAATGTGATTTTGTAAAAAATAACGATAAAGTGGGTTATAGAGTTGCAAGAATTCCAAAATTCATTTCTAGTTGAAGAGTCAACTAGAGCTACCCTTGCAAATATACTCACTTATAAGGAGGGTCCTATTTACCGTAAATAGATACAACCAAAGATGGAAGAAGTTGAGGATGCAAAGATGGAAGATGTTTTTACCATGTTTTTTTATGGTTCTTATAGTAGAAAGGCTCACAATGAAGCTTTAGGAGGGATTGTTTTGTATGATCCTAGGGGGAACAAAGTGAAACAATTGACTATGAAGTTGCAGGTAGAAAGTCAAGTTGAATATGAAACTTTGAAAAGGGGTTTGCTCCTTGCACTTGATATGGTAATTAAGAGATTGAAGATCAAAGGTGATGCTTTACTTGTAAAACAAGTATGTGGCAAAGTAAAAATGTTGCCTTGAAAAAGATGTCAAGAAATAAAAACATTATTAAACAAGTGTTAGGTGTGTGGCAAAGTAAAAATGTTATCTTGAAAAAGATGTGTTAACAAATAAAAAGAATATTAAATAGGTTTGAAGCATGGTCTCTAAAGATAATGTGGGGGAGAGAGAGAGCTTGAGTTCCTTGCAAGCAGACACATACACAAGAGAGTGCAAGACACAAGAGAGAGAAGGATGGTTGAATTTTCTTCTATCTTCTTCTCTTCTGTACAACCATATAACTAAAAGATAAGAGTACATACATAAAGGGAAAGTACTCTCCTACAAAAACATACAAAATGGTCGGTCTATAGTGTAAACCCGACTATATGAGCTAGCGCTATAACTATGCCATAACTCTAGTACTCCAAAGTGGCTGTCACACAACCTATCATCCACTGGGAGTGGCATATCGAGCATAATCGCACCAACCGCGCCAGTGACATAAGTGCAGAAGCTATTACCCAGGCGGGTCATCAATGTCCGCCGTAGCACTAGTTGAGCTTGATAAAGTGAATGTGGGGGAGAGAGAGAGCTTGAGTTTCTTGCAAGAAAATAGACACACATACACAAGAGAGTGCATGACATGAGAGGGATGGATGGTTGAATTTTCTTCTATCTTCTTCTCTTCTCTACAACCATATAACTAAAAGATAAGATTATATACATAAAGGGAAATGACTCTCCTATAACAACATATAAAATGGTTGGTTTATAGTGTGAACTCGACTATATGAGCTATAACTATGCCATAACTCTAGTACCCCAAAGTATCTATCACATAGTCAATCATCCATTGGCGGTGGCATATCAACCATAATCACACGAACCGTGCCAGTGATATAAGTGCGGAAGCTATCACTCAAGTGGGTCATCTATGTCCGTCATAGCACTAGTTGAGCTTGATATCTCAACACTCCCCCTTGAGCTCAACTCTACACATTGCACTCCAAGTAAGCTTCTAAACCTATGGAGCTTCTCTGTGCCCAATGCCTTCGTGAAGATGTCAGCCACTTGATCCTTTGTGCTAGCATATACCAGATCTACATCACTTGCTAGAAACTTCTCCCTCACAAAGTGATAGTGTACCTCAATGTGCTTCGTTTTCTAGCATGGTGTACTGGATTACTAGCCAACTATATGCTACTCATGTTGTCACAATAGATGAAAACTTCCCTATCCACGGGCTCACCCAGATCACCAAGTAGCATTTGAAACCAAGTTACCTCATAAGCTACCCCAGAGTAGCACCCTTGTACTTTGCCTCTATACTCGACAAGGCAACTATGGGCTACTTCTTACTACTCCAACTCATAACAACACTCCCAATAGGCACTACTCTAGAATCCAGAACATCCCAAATGGAGCCACACATCATTTCAAAGCTCATACAAAAGTTCTTAGGGGATGGGGACCCGATACAACATGTTGAGATCTTTGAGTCCACATGCAAAACATGTGGGCCAGTGAGTGATGTAACACCATGATTCATGCCTTCTCACTGACCCTAGAAGGAAAGGCTCATCAATGGTTTTGAACCCTAAAGCCAGAAGATAAGATTAATTTCACTCGGCTCAAGAATGTGTTCGTGCCAAGCTTTGCCCGAAGTGGTGACAAATGGAGCCCTGTGGCATAGCTGCATAATACTAAGCAGAAATAAAATGAGTCTATGCGAGACTACAGAAATAAAATGAGTCTATGCGAGACTATGTATAACGGCTCAAGCATAGGAATTCAAGATGTAAACTATGGGAGAGGCTAAATGATGATCAGTTATTGCCCTGCATCCAAAGAGGAGTCCAAGATCACAAAATGCATGACTATCTAGTATTATCGACCGGCTACTCTAGATGCATGCTGTAAGTTGGCAATCGAATATGAAGACAATATGCTTGAATTGCCACAACCTGAAGATGTCAATGAAACTTTAGCCAGACAACTTTGTGAGTCTCGAATCACCAAGCCACAGGAACCCGGAGAGCAAGCAAGTTGGGAACATGACTGTGGATGAACTCAATAATGCCATACTAGACAAATTGAAGGTTAAGGATGGAAGAGAAGCATTAGGTCTTGGGCATGCTCCTCTCTACCCTCGAAGAGATCTGGTATGGTGTTCTATGTGCAGAATGAATCATACCACTACTAAATGTCCTCAATTAAGAGTCAGGTCGTTACTCTATTGTGCTCATTGTGTGACATTAGAGAACTATGACAATTCCATGTGTAGATATCCGAGATTCCAAATTGTAGCACAACTGTCGGCACCCAAAATGCTAGTGGACCTACCGGCACCACCAATACAAATCACTATGGCTACAGGTCTTAGCCAAACCCATCCTATTTGCCTAGAGGGATTTTTTGGATAGAGGACATGTTGCCTCTACTGCCACCACAACCACCATAGGCTAAAATCAACCAAGTGTTGATTGAGGAGCCATCGGTGGATGAGGGTGAAATGGTATGTGAGGTAGAAATCAATAGTGAGTACTATGAGAAAGTCGTGGAGATTGCGCTAGAATTTTATGTCTTACAAAATAACATGTTAGTACTAGTGTTCCAAACTGCGGTACAGTGGAAAGGTAAGGACATAAACTCAAATACGAGAAGGGGGCCACTACAATGTTTTGGTTGTGGGGTGGAACTCATTGAATAGAAGACTATCCTAACAAGAATGTGGTTCATGCACATCAAACCCAGCCAATGGCAGCATCGCCTAATGACATGCCAGAACTTACTTGTCCTAATTGTGGGATTGATCATTTGATCAAAGACTGCCCATATCGCGCAAGTGGTTCTACTTCTACTTCTAACCAAGCCACTAGCAGGACCATAAGTGTGCAGCCTAGAAACATCATGCCACCGAATGTCCTAACATGAGCCCAAGCCTACGGTCCACTGAGCAAACCACATCCATACAAGTATCCTAGCCAATGGTAGAGTTTTCAAAGGAGGAAGAAGAAGCAGAAATGTATGCAATCGTTTCCCCTTTGAGATTTTAGTGAAAATTTGATGCATATGTTAGCCACCATAGATGTTATGCAGCCTCGAGAGGAACCCAATACCTTGAATCTGGGAATGTTCCTACCACCTCTCTCTGTGTGGTCAATGTACAACCAAGTGAAGAGGAGTTGGGAGGAGGAAGCCTCTAGCAGAAAAGGGACATGATCACAAGACCACACCAGTGCCCAATGCCTTAGAAAACGGCAGAAGTAGAAAAGGTATATCACTCAACAAAATTCCCTACTACAAAGTAAACCCACGGATGCCCAGTTGGCTGAGATATCTTGAAGCTACTAAGGTGCACGATGAGTTTTCTAAGAATTGGGGTGAGGAGTTGAGCAAGATATCCTTAGATGGGAAACATAAGCAGGAGGTCATCCCTCAAGAGCTAGAAACGCCTAAGCTTACAAAGGCAGGGTGCCGAAAACGAAACAAGGCTTTGGTGGAAGCCAAGCGCGAGGCTAAGAAAGTGATGGCTCAGGCCCAAACAAAAAGATAAACCAGACCCACTCTCAATGCCGGACCATTTCAAGACATATATGATTGATGAACGAAAAGTGGTACAATTGACGAGACCAAAAGAGTTAAGGAAGATGGTTTGTCCACATCATATGATGGTCCAACTGAGGTCAAGGAAATTGATATTGCAAATCCAGGTGAGGAAACCAAACCTGTCTATATCGCTAAGGACTTGACTCTAGCAGAGGAAAAGGAACTTATTGCTCTCCTTAAATAATTTAAAGATTGTTTTGCCTGGAACTATAAAGAGATGAAGGGTGTACCACCCTAAAGTGGTACAACACACAATCCCAATCATGGAAGGATCAAGACCTATGTTAATCCCATTTTGGATTAACAAACATGATCCTCCAGTTGAGGACATTAATAAGTGTCATGAAACGGCACTATTAAAGTTGTACATTATGAGATATTGGCCACCCAAGGCCTAGTTAAGTATGTTTTGGGTGCCCAAGTGTGAATAAGGGCCAAATGTATAAGGCATTTTCTCATAATGAAAAGACACAATCCCCTTTGTGCTATAGAGAGCTCTTCCTTGTGTCTTGAGAGAGATTAAGAGACAGAGAGCATTCTAGCATTCTTCCTCTTCTATGCTTGTGTGATTCATGCTTGTGTGGAAGAGTGAGGAAGAGAGTGATTGCCTTATGTGATGGTGCGAGTGACTCTATGGTGACAACGTGGAGGTGGAGCTTTTACAAGCAAGCTTGGAGGCCTCAAGGGACTCAAGTTCGAAGCATTGGTAAGTGTCCTACGACAGTTGTGATCTACTGCTCATCCTTTAGGTGAATGCATTGAGTTCCCTCTTGGAGGCGTGGTAGCTCATAATATTTTTGGCGCCGCTACCAGGGAAACACCTTTGTTTCTTCCATTCTCTTGGAGTTCAGCTCCCATTGCATAAGATTCATGATTGCCCTTGCATTTTGGTAGTGCATTGTGTAGAAATGAATGGATAAGATTTGTGTGGTAGTAAGAAATCGTGAGAAATTCGTGATGTTGTGTATGTGTGTGGTGGAGTAGTCTTAGGATAGATCTTCACTATTTTTTCTTATTAATTTTGATATTTGCATCATTGGAAGCACCAACGTGAACGAACAAGTTGATGTTCTGTCTTTCTTCTTTTTTAAAAATTCACAAAAATAAAAACATAAGGAGCCATTGACTATGCCAAGAACTTGCATTTTATTCCTTAGGCGTGGCACAATTAATTTTGGATCTGTTGGATAAGTATTTTGCACCCAAAAACATAACTTTTGACGCGAGAAGTTCCACGTGAAACTGTCACGAAAAATGTTCAACCGCGCGTGAACTTTTTCTACAACTTCAGATCTTGAATCGCTCTTGACATTATTTCCGCAATTAATGCCGCAAATCATGGGATTGCCTTGCCAAAAATAGGCAAACTTATCCTAACAACTTTGACGCCAGCATGAAGTCTGACAAAATTTTTGATCACGTGAAATTTCAGAAAAATGTTCACGCTGTGAACTTTTTTTGAAAATCTTCAGCATCGTGAACTCTTTAGAAAAGCTTCACGGCGTGAACCCTTTTGTGTTTACGATGTGAACTAGTGAAGGAGAAATTCCAAACTTGGAACCCATAAATGAGGAATCCAGAGCTGAGGAAGGTTTTATAACCATAGAAGAAGAGGATAACCTAGTAAGAGTGGTAGGTGAAGTAGAGGACCGTCTGTACACCAGATATTGTGCAGATGATCAATCACCCTACATTCCTACAAGACATGGAACTTCTGATTCTGCAAAGACGTATGGAGGTGACTAATGATGAGCCACTCCAAGGTACAACGGCAGGACCATCCAATGGACCAGAAATACCTAGTAGATCTAATACAGGAAGGGGACGAGGTTTAGAAGGGCGTGGGGGAGCAATTCCTCAAAGGCCAAAGATGGATCCAACCATGGATCTTACACGGAGATGGGCTGAGGAATGGTCAGAGAACTAGGCACTGCTCTAGAATCCCGACCCTCCTAGATGAAACCACATATCATTTCTAAACTCGTCCAAAAATTCTCTGGGGACAGAGATCCTATCCAACATGTAGAGATTTTTAAATCCACATGTGAAACCTGCGGGCCTGTCAGTGATGTGACAATGATTCATGCCTTCTCATGATTCACTGACCTTGGAAGGAAAATCTCATCAGTGGTTCTGAACCCTCAAGCCTAAGGATAAAGTTAACTTCACAAGGCTCAAGAACAGTCTTGTGCTGCCCAGTTTTGCCCAAAGTGGTGACAGATAGAGCCCTGTGGCACAGTTACATAATATCAAACAAAAGGAAGTTAAGTCGATGAGAGACTATGTGTCTCATCTTAAACACTTAAATTCAAGGTGCAACCTACGGGAGAGGTTAACTGATGATCAATTATTTCCTTGCTTCTGGAGAGGGGTTAGAGACCACAAAATGCATGATTACCTCGTACTAGCCCAACCTGTTGTTAAGATTCTAGAAATGGGATTGATCATGGTTGGTGAAGGACATAGATTAAGCATAAGATTAAGGTGGATTAAACCACACTAAAAACTCCATTAGAGAGAGAGAGATTGCACACTCAACAAGACTCTATTTCATTTCTCAAGTGAACCATACAATAATATAGGCCCTCTAGCCTTATCCCACTTTACACATCATCATCCATGTGGCAACTCCTTTTCCACTCTTTTGGTCAACACTCACACACCATACAATATTACGTGTGGCATTTCTATCTCACCACAATATCTTGCACCTCTAGGGTGCTTTCCCACATACACACAACATCGCGATTACATCTCTCAACACCCCCTCTTAATCGAGGTGTTCCACAACTCATCCATCATCCATCACCCATATCAATGTAGCATTGCATAAACGCAATCGCTACCTCTCAACACTCCCCCTCAATGATACATTGGAGTGTCCATCAACCAAACATGTGTGCCCGTGTCTACCATCTTAGACACCTAGTCCATTTTGAGCCAACTTGCTCACAGCGGAACCACTGAGTCCGATTTGAACATGGAAGTTCGAGCGGGAACTAACCCATGCGCATGCACCTCACACGTGCATCACTCATGCACACATCACTCAATAACCATTTCGAGCTTCTAGGTGAGCTCGGGCATGGTTACCCTCATACCATGAGTAAAAAAATAAATAAAAATACAATGCGTTTTTGGCAAGGCCGGGCCCATCATAAAACTTTTTACGGCTTTCTTTTTGTAATTTCGGGGCAATTATAAACTCTGTGTGGGAATTGAGCCTTCACAATGCATATTTTCACTTTGTGTGCATGGACAGGTACTTAGCCAACAAGCATCAATACATTAGATTGTGTGTGAGTCAACCCTTAATTCTAAGGGTTAAAGGACCTTAGATATATTTTTAAAATTTTTAAATAAAACCTTTTTTTAAATGGTCTGCACGCTGTAGGTTATCCGTTGAAATTGCTGCTGTGCACTGAGCCTTTTTCAGTCCTCAGAATCCCTGATAGACAGTCTTCTTCTCCTTCCTCTCGATTTTAGCAGCCAGCTATGGAGGTCTCCTCTAGCGTTGATGTTTGAAGTTGCTTCCTGCATTGGGCCACCTCTGCAATAGCTATGGCGGGTTTCACCCCTCTGTGTACGGCTCTGCACGCTCTCCTCGGCTATAGCTGCTACTGTCACCTGAGGTCGCCACAGCAGCCCCCGCCGCCTTGTCCTGGTCGTCAATCATTCGCTTCAGTCCACCGTCTCACACGCTGTTGTTTTCCTTGTTGCAAACTTTTCACTTCATTTACACTGCTTCTGATTCGCCTATGCCTCCTTCAGCTCCTGTTTTTGCTGCGCTCATGGTTTTGTGCCTCTAGCACCCCTGTGTGATGAGCTCTGCTTGTTTGAGGATCTTGTGCTCTCCTTCAACGTAAGGTGCTGTTCGCTTCTGCATCACATTGGCGCTCAAGTTGTTCCATTCTTCAGTAGTTTTTTTTACCCGACACTGCATTGCGGCAGTGTTCTTTCCTTGGCTTATTGTTGGATAAATGTAATCCCAACTCCTTAGTCCAAATTAATATGTGGTTGATAGGCTAGTGGTCAGTGGGTTGGTGTGTAAAGCCTACAAATGGTTGGTGCATGTTGTTCATGCAACTCATGCAACTAAAAATAGGGTAGAGGAGCCTCTAAATAAGACCTACAAGTCGTGATCAAGTGATTATGTAAGTTTGGTTCATGTCTAATCACAATTAGTGTCTTCTTGTGTTAATCTCATATCAATTTTCTGCATATACCAATTTTTTGTCCCTCATATTCATGATGTCTTGTACAATCTTTGATCCACCTTGAGGATGTTTTGATCAATCTTCATAGCTTAGTTATCATATCTAACATTTGGTGTCAGAGCTTGACTCAATTAGGTTTAGTTTATAAGCAAAAAACCCTAATCAAATTCTTAATCACCATAGCTAGTTTTTTCCTGTTTGAACCCCTTGTTGTAGATTGATTCCGTGTGTGCACCTGAGTTGATCATACCTCAAGATTTTGATATAGGCTCATAGATTAGCTCCCACGCATGCTACGACTCAGCTCTCATCGACCAATTCCATCGCAGCAGGGCGAATGTCTCATCGCCATCAACGCATGTCGATTTCGGTTCAGCGCAGAAATTCTCCCTCATCACTTCGAATTGCGCCAATTCCTTTGAGGTGTAGCAAGACCATCAAGTGAAGATTCAGCATCTCAAATCTTGTGCTATTTGGTGCACAGTAGCTGCTGTACGAAGTAAATTTCTAGTCGCCCCTTTTCTGCAGTTTCTGCTCCAAGTATATGGTGATACCAATTTTGAGTTATATTGATGATGTTTTTGTTATTTGGGCTTAAATCATCTATGTGAGCAAGTTCTCAACATTAATCATCATATTTTATCATCATGAGTTCAAAATTCCCCGACAAATTCAACGAAACTGGGTTCCATACTTGGCAAATCAAGGTGAAGGGCTACCTCATGAAGAAAAATCTATGGAGTATGGTCAAGCCACTTACTGAAGATGAAGCTGGTATTTCTGCTGCAGTTACAAGAGCTACAACGGCTGCACTTCAAGCAAAAGATGAACAAGCACTTGGTATTATCATTACTGCTTTAGAAGATGATTTTATTCATTATATTGATGATGTTGAGTCAGCTATGGAAGCTTGGGAATTATTAGAACGTACTTTTCATTGGTGCAAAGGCAAAGCATTCCAAGATCAGTTTGAAGATGCAACTCTTTGATCTAACCATGGAGAGTAATGAAAATTTAGCAGCTTTGATTAACAGGTTGAAGAGCTTAATGACACAGTTGGTTTATGTTAAATCTCCTGTTCCTGAAGAAGATGCTATTGCTATCCTGCTCAAAAGCTTACCTTCAAGCTTTAGACAAATTGTGACAGTACTTAAAGAGAAGGAGCCAGTCCCTTCTTTGGAAAGTATCATAAATTCTTTGCAGGAAGAAGACAAGAAGATTACAAAGGATGTGATAGATCCTTATGCATATACTGTTACTACGACATCAGCAAAGAAGAAGTGTACTATTTGTGGTCGTACAAATCATCTTACTAAGGATTGTTTCTCTAAACATCCTTGTCAGTATTGTGGAAAGACGAATCATCCATCCTCAAAGTGCTACCAAAAAGATCAAAAGCAAGCAAAGGCACATGTGGTTGAAGAAGTCAACCAACAAGAAGAAACAAATCTTTGTTCTAGTCTCAGTATAAAAGATGTAGATGAGGAGTATGCTTTTTAGATTATGTCATGTATGTGGTTGAGTCAAGACTTATGTTGTTCCAACTTGACAAGTTGTAGAGAAGAGTACACTACCCTATGGTGTTGTTGTTAAGGGGGGACTCTTACTCATTGTGTCAAGGAGGTTTGTTAGACTTGATTCATGTTTTGTAAGAAGTTGGTCTTAAGGGGGGATTGTTGGATAAATGTAATCCCAACTCCTTAGTCCAAATTAATAATGTGGTTGATAGGCTAGTGGTGGTCAGTGGTTGGTGTGTAAAGCCTACAAATGGTTGGTGCATGTTGTTCATGCAACTCATGCAACTAAAAATAGGGTAGAGGAGTCTCTAAATAAGGTACAAGTCATGATCAAGTGATTATGTAAGTTTGGTTCATGTCTAATCACAATTAGTGTCTTTTTGTGTTAATCTCATATCAATTTTCTGCATATACCAATTTTTTGTTCCTCATATTCATGATGTCTTGTACAATCTTTGATCCACCTTGATTGTGTGAGGCAGCTCAGGAACACAAGAAGGCCGCTATAGCTCGCCGACTCACCACCTTCGGAACACTCACAAGCACAAGGGGCACCACCAGCTTCTCTAGCTGGAAAGAAAAATCTCTCTAAATACCACACAGAGATACCCAAAGAAAGGTAATTTCAACAGCTCACATATCTCATTATAAAAGCCTTTTATCTGTCAGCAAGGCTAAGCCACTCACATATCATCAACACAAACCCTATTGTCCATTTACAAGGGGTCACCTAAATTTTATCAATTTATAAGCTTCAACCCACCCTTCCTTGCACTCTCCTTTATATCACACACTCACAGCAAACAACTCACACACACACAGCCCAAAGCTTCTCTTGGTCTCACACCAGAGGCCTCGAAACAAGACTGCCACCTCCCAGTAGAAAGCCAGCAGCTGCACCAACACTAGTCACCTCTGAGGCGGCACCCCATGTAGCTTTCCTCACGATTGTCATCCCTTTGGCAGCTTCTCTGCCTTTGCTCGATCACTCGACCCGCCTTTTTCACAAGGAAGCCACTCTCCAGCTGTTGCCAAATTCTGTAAAAAAAACCAGCCTCACCACCCTTCACAATGTTCCTTCCACTCTCGCCAATCACTGCCTCTCCTTCGCTATCACTAGCCCACTCCTCATGTACAAGGCGGCTCCTCACTTCACCTGTACGCTGCACTCCAGCCAGGCTCTGCCCACACCTCTGCTCTCCTACCTCCTTTGGAGAAGCCTCTCCTATCCTTTTACAAGGCGGCCACTACCTCAACAGACGCCAGCCTTCAATTCTCTTGCTTCCTTCTTCACTGTCTCCTGCTCATTGCCCTTGACATGCGCTCTCACCTGAGAAGCCCCCCGTTGCTACACAAACAGCAGTTGCACTCCACGCCTTGCAGCAGCTTCGCCCACTCCAGCCAAGCCTTCACTTCACAAGCGTCCCTTTGACGCCAGTCCCAGCTGCTCCCAGTCACCTGCGCTGTCTGCACTTGACAAGGGGGGGCCCCCACTCACATTGTCTGCCAGCCAGCCCGCTCCTCTTCACACATGGCGGTTCAGCTTCCTTCGCATGTTATCACCCTCTTCATGGCGACGAACTTCGCTGCTCTAGTCACCTGCGCTGTTGCGCCCAAGAGCCCTCCTCCTCTACGCGATGGCCACACACCCCCTCTTTTCCTTTCTTCTCAGGCTCCTCAACCTCCTTTGCGCCTGCAGAATCCCCCTACTCTTTTTGCACACTCATCGCCAGGCTCCAAGCGGCCACCTCCCCCTTCTTGCATCTTCACCAGCTTTTCTCGATGGTGTGTTGGCAACCACCCAAGCTTCCACATGGCTCCTTATAAAGTGACCACATGATATATATATATATTTTAAAGCTTCCATTAGATGGCCACACATTACTAAAAGGGCTCTTCCTTTTCTTGTGTTTTTCCAGAAGAAACGGCGCCCATACTTTCCTTCCAAAACAATGCTGCCAGAGCTGCCCATGATCATCGGCATCATCATTACCAATCATGAGTTGCCATTCAGTCTCGATGCCATGCATTTAGTAACCACCCGCTCACCATATGTTGCAATAAACTTCCAGATCTCCAGCGTTTGTTCCCTTAAAAAAAACACGTGCATATACCAGCTCACAACAAAACCACTCAGCCTGTACATTTGCCAGGGCATTCAGGGCGGCAAAGTTTTATTGCACCCATGCATCCCATATGTACACGGACTCAAAACACCTTCATAGAAAAATGCCTGACATACTTTGCCCAACCCCCAGCCTGCTGAATCATTCATGATCAGCAGTAAAAAGCATTTCAAGACCTAAATCCATATTCAAAAACTGCCCTTCATCTGAAATCACATCTTCAGAGACTGCATCTTGTACAATCACCATCAAACGTGCATAATACTTCTTCAGCCTGTATCCATTTACCCTGGAAGCATGTAAAGTCCCATCTAAATCTGCCATTTGCAAATCCTTGCATCACCAAGAAAGGTCCTTCCCACTTAATTTGAAACTTCTTATGAAAGGAATTATCCAGCCTGCTATTATAACGTAATACCAAATCATCCTTCATAATTCCTTTGCTTTTAATCTTCTTGTTGAACTTCTCCAGCGTCCTTGCCTGCATATCTTCATAATGCTTCAAAGCATTATCCCTGTTTAGCTGTGCTTCTTGTAAATATAACAGCCGCTCTTTAAGGGCATCTTTAGGCTCTTCCAAAAGCTTTTCCAACATTTTAACAGCTGGTATCTCCACCTCAATAGGCAATAAGGCTTCTTTCCCATAAACACGATGAAATGGAGTGAAACCCGTACCAGTCTTAATTGCTATCCTGTATGCCCACAAGGCAGCAGGTAACTCCAGATCCCAATTCTTGCCTTGTTGCTCTGTCACCTTAGATAAAATCTTGATCAATTCACCATTGAAACGCTCATTCAGGCCATTACACTGTGGATAGTAAGGTGTGGTAAAACTACGGCTGATCTTCATCTTTGTACACAAATAATCCATAAGCTCTGCTCTGAAACCTGGACCCTGATCAGAAAGCAATTCCAATGGCACACCAAATTTACAACAAATATCCTGATATACAAACTTTGCCACCTCAGCAGTAATTTGTTTCACTGCCTTTGCTTTCGCCCATCTAGAAAGGTAATCAACTGCAGTCAAGATGTAGCACTTCCCTCGGCTAGTAATAGGCAATGGTCCCACAGCATCAATTCCCCATTTTTCAAAATCATCTTAAGCAAGAATTGTCTTCCTCATTTCAGGCTTTAATATCCGTCTACTGTGAGCTTGGCATTGTTTGCATGACCTGCACCAATGATTAACATCCTTATGTATACTTAGCCATACATAACCTTCCTGCAATATCTTATGCAAGGTAATCTTTGAGGCAAAATGTCCACCGCATGCTCCTTCATGATTTTCCTTAAGAATTTTGTAGATTTCTTCCTTCCAAGGTACCCGTCGCGTTATCAAATCAATTCCCTTCAAATACAAAGCATCACCAACCATCACATATCTTGCAGCTTTCCTGATGAAACCATATTTTTTTGATTTGTCAATACCATTAGGAATCATCCCTGTTAACAAAAACTCCTCAACATCCTATAAATTCTCCCTGCCACCACAATAAAATGGTGCATGAGCTTTAAGAACAAAAACTTCACCAATCATTCCCTGGGCTGCTTCATGAGCCTCCTCATTATGGCCTTGATCCACATGCTTAAGACTCCAAGCTTCAAATTCCTTCAGCAAACCTTTAATCTTGGAACACATTTCTTTGAGTAACATATTCTTTGACTTCCAAACTCCCAAAACCTGTTTTACCACAAGCAATGCATCTCCTCGAATGCGAATCCTGTGTACACCATGCTTCAAACATATTTGCAATCCAACTTCCAAAGTCAAATACTCCGCTTCATTGTTGCTATGTGCATCCGCCTTAACACCCTTCTTAAAAACAAGGCAACCCTGTGGATCATAAAGCACCATCATGGCTTTTCCTGTAAGAACCGTCAAAATATAATAAGTGTGCATTCACCAATTTAGCCACATCCTCAACTGGCTTCTTGATGGTTTCCTCCTTTATAAGAAGAGGACTCTCCTTATATGTGAGTAGATCAGCCAAGGTAGCCCTGGTACTCTCTTCCACCAAGAATGAGAAAGTAAACTCCTGCAACTCAATCACCAACTTCATCATAGCCTTAGATAAATTTGTGCCATTTATCAACTGAGGCAAAAAAGTGTAGCTCGTCAAAAACACAAAGGGGCGAGGCAACAAGTAATGGCGGAACCGCCTACATGCATACATCACACTAACCATAACAAGTTCCACTTCTGATAACAACCTTTCTCTGGCAAGTTTTACCTTGCTAGCACAGTAGACTGGTTGCATATAATGTGATTCTTTCCCCTTTTGTAACAACATAGCTCCAATAGCATCTTCACCTACTGAAGGATTGACATAAAATACCTGTTCCCAGTTAGGCGCCTGCATTGTAGGAATAGCTCCCAACACCTCTTTTACTTTTTGAAAAACTACCTCACATTTCTCCGTCCAATGCAAAGGATCATGCTTTGCTGCTTGCTGCAAAGGATATAACAACTGTGAAGATAGAGAGATGAATCGAGCCATATACTTCACCTTTTGCACAAAAGTAGCCAATTGCCTTGTATTCTTTGGTGTAGGAAGAAGAAGAAGAGACTTGACTTTATCAGGATCTAGATCAATACCATTCTCTGAAACAACATGGCCCAAGAGCTTCACCCTCGGTTGAGCTAAAAAACACTTTTTTGGATTTAATTGACCACCACACTCATCATAACGCTGAAAAACTGTAGCCAGCTTATCACAATGCTCTTACCTGGAGCTGTATATACAAAAATCATCAATAAAATCCTTCACAAACTTGTTCAAAAAAGGAGATAATACCCAATTTGCCCTTTTCTGATAGGAGGCTGGTCCATTCATCAATCCAAAAGGAAGAACTTTGTAGCAGAAACATCCCCACGGTGTAATGAAAGTCGTCTTGCGCTGATCTTCTTCTGCAATCTTTAACTGGAAATAACCTGAATACCCATCACAAACACTATACCTTTCATATCCAGCTACAGTATCCAAGATCTCATCCAAAAAGGGTAGGGGGTAAGAATCCTTCTTTGTAGCAGCATTCAAAGGCTTGAAATCCACACATATACGCCACCTACCATCCTTCTTTGGACTCACGACTGTAGGACTTACCCACTCAGCTGTGTCCACTGGTGTAATGAAACCTGCACTCAACAGCTTTTCTCCGCTCGAGAGATCCGGACTCAGCATTCCTTCAATCAGCTCCTGCTTCTTCTTCACTTCTATCTTTGGTTGCAGTAATTCCTCGATCACTTCATATGACCCCAAAGTGTCTTCTCCCTCAGCACCCACTTCATGCACTTCTTTATCTTCATTACCTTGTTGCTCTGATATTAGAAAAGCCACATCTACCTCTTCTCCACTAGAAGCAGTGGTGGATGAATCCATCTCTGATTCAGAAGTAGTGGTGGTAGTTTCCTCTTCACTCGAATCCTGTGGCCTCTCCCACACATCATTCAAAGATCTCCTACTATGCATCTCAAAAGATTTTTTATTACCCTGCTTATTGTACAAAGAAATGGTCCCATACCTCCAGTCTTGTACTGCATCCACCACTCGCAACCAGGGTCGTCCAAGAATAATTGGAAAAGCATAAAGACCGACAGGCATCACATGAAAATCTACAGTAGCTTTGACATTAAAAGCTTCAATTTCCAATTCCTTTATCATACCAAGACATTTTACCTTTTGATGATTAGCCATCCCGATTCGAAAACCAGAAACCCCAGACACCCTCAAGCCTGACTGCTCCACACATGATTGGGTAATCACACAAATTTGAGCTCCTCCATCTATATAGGCCTGACCAAGGTTCCTACCTTTACTCCACACCTCCATAATAGGACAAATATCTGGAAGCTCTTCTAAAGATAGTACTTTGACTGACCTCTTCTCTGACTCCTTTTTCATTGGATTCACAAGTCCCTTCCATTGCCTTCTCAATTTTGGAACCATCTCCACCAACTGTCCAAAGGTGATGTTGGCCTTCTTGTTCACCAAATCAGATTTCAAGTCATAGCTGGTTTGCCCATCCCCCAGTGGGAAGTCTGACACCTGGAACCTTCTACGAGGGTTCCGTTTCCTTTTAGCTTTCACATCTTCTCCTTCCTGCTGCTTCCCCTTCTTACGGCTGGGTCCAGCCACCCCTTTTCCTTCTCTTTCATCCGTTGTGTGCTTGCCAATAGGCATCACATCCCCTTCTTCTCTCACCTGAACATTCTCCAGAGTAACAACATTCATGACCTTTGCCTTCCCCTTCTCCTCAGCTGTGATTCCACTGGGGCCTGCTTGATCCCTGATATCAATACCATAATCATTTGACCTGTCAGGTAACTGTGAAGGTAGTGGGTACATATCACCACCCATTCGCTGAGGCTTATCACAATCTGTACTCAGATGACCAAGCTCACCATAGTTCCAGCATGTAGGGATGAAACGACAGCCCCTACCACGTCCACGTCCATACCCTGCTTGTCCATCTCCCCCTTCATGGTTATTGCCTCTGCCTCTACCACGTCCACCACCTGTACTTCCCATTAAATTTAAGCTCAAATTCTTCATAAGATCAACCATCTGTTTCATATCCTATCGCAATCCCTCATCAGAACCTGCAGGAACCATAGGTACTCCTTGACTAGCTTGTGGCACCATCTGCATAGTAGGGCTTCAGTGGGCTTCATCCTCTCAATCACTGCATTCATGGGTGTAGCCTCCACTATACGAATCTCCGGCTGTGCTACAACTGGAATCATCCCCAGCTGATTCATCCGTTGCAACTTCCAATCTTTTGATTTAGCAATTTCCACTGCATCCTCATAAGACCTAGGCTTCTTCAATTCCACTTTCCAGCGAATACTCCTCTTAAGCCCGGCTACAAACTTGTTTTTCTTCATCATGTCAAGGGGTACCTGGTCTTCCCCTAAAGCCCTGCATAAACTTCCCCACAACAAAGAGAATTTCTTGATATAATCATCAATTGATTCCAACTCACCTTGAGTCAGAGCTTGCACCTCATGCCAAACCTTGTCGGGGTCTTCTACCTTCTTGAACCTATTGCTAAGTGCTGTCTTTAATCCATTCTCAGTCATATCAAGATGTGGAACAGCAACCCTCAATGACTCCTCATAAGCCCTGTACCACGTCCTTGCATCCCCTTTCAAACAGATGCCCAGTAGCCGCAACACCTGTACCGACTCATTGATGTGGTTGCTTATGCATGCAACCTCCATCCTTTCCAAGAAATCTGCCACATCCTCATTAGGACTACCATAAAACTCTGGATAAGACATCATTTTAACCCCCAAACTTCACCTCAGATCCAAGAAAATCTTCCCTGAAACTCTCAACTCCTAGGGCCTACACCTTGGTAAACTGAAGATAATACCAGCCACATCCATTTACATCTATCTGATTCCTATCACATCTTATCACATCTTTTTATAGAATGTAGGAGAATTCTACTTTTTTGATATAAAGATTCTTTACGCATCTAATTAGGCATAAAGATAACTTTAGTAGGAATAACACTTTTATAAAAATCCTTCCTTTTATGCATTTTACTATGCATAAATTCCATTTTAATGAGAAGAACACTTTCAAAATAAAAATAATTCTTTTATGCATTTTACTATGCATAAATTCCATTTTAATGAGAATAACACTTTCAAAATAAAAATAAATCTTTTATGCATTTTACTATGCATAAATTCAATTTCAATGAAAATAATACTTAAAAAATCTTTATGCATCTTTCTATGCATAAAATCAAAATTGATAAGAATAACTCTTTTGGATTAAAAGTAAAATTCTGTATGCATCTATTTATGCATAAAATCAAAATTGATGAAAATAATTCTTTTGAATTGAAAATAAAATTCTTTGTACATCTTTCTATGCATAAAATCAAATTTGATGAGAATAACACTTTTGGATTAAAATAAATTCTTTATGCATCTTTCCATGCATAAATCCAATTTAGTAGGAATTACACTTTTAGAATAAAAGAATTTCTCTTATGCATCTAATTTATGCATAAATTCATTTATGATGAAAATCACACTTTAAATATAAAAAAATATCTTTTATGCATACAAATCATTTATGATGAAAATCACTCTTTTAATATAAAAGAATTTCTTTTATGCATAAAAATCATTTATGATGAAAATCACACTTTTAATATTAAAAAAATATCTTTTATGCACATGTTTATGCATACAAATCATTTATGATGAAAATCACTCTTTTAATATAAAAGAATTTCTTTTATGCATCCATTTATGCATAAAAATTATTTTTGATGAAAATCACACTTTTAATATAAAAATATATATTTTATGCTGAATTTAATTCTAAAGAAAGTAACACTTTCCTTTTATAAAATATTTTTAGTAAGCATTTTTCTATATCTAGGATGAAAAATAACACTTTAAGAATACATACACGAAGGGAATTACTCTTTTGAAATGAAAAAAAGTAAAACTTATTTTTCACAATTTTAGAAAATGTTGCCGTAACCTCCTTTGTATGGCTGACCATTTTTCAATTTTTAACTCTCTAAAATTAATTAGAAATTCACCAAGAGTATTAAAATCATTCTAATGTAAACATTTTCTACTTTATCAAAGAGAGACATTATGAAAAACTTGATTTTATCCATTAATCATTCATCTAGGAGGATAAGAATGGTTGGATGTACCAAAGAAGAGAGGGGAATGCCTTTAGACATAACATCATATTCAATTTAGAGAAGATAAAAATCATAAAAAAAACCATAAAATGAATAGAAAAGAGAAGAATCTCCAACTTACGAAGGAATTTGAGAGCTTTCCTTTGGCTTGATGGTTTGAGGGTTCTACTCTTGTTGAAACAAGAGTGGCCACCAATCTTTAGAAGAGGGAAGGTCAAAAACTAATGAATTATGAGTAAATTTACAGTTTTTGGCTCTTGGGAGAAGCAGGGTAAGAGTGCAAAAACACTATTAAGCTTCAACAAAGGGGGGGCTTCTATTTATAGGAAAAAGTGAGCCTCTAACCAAGCAAACTGATTCTAGAATTTTCCAGATCAGTTTGGTCAATTTTTGACCATTTTTAGGTCAGTTTAGCTCACTTTTTGGATCTAGTTGAAACAGGAGAGAGGAGAGATAAAAATATCTCATTATTTGGGAGTTTAAAACTCTCCCCCACACATGTGAAATAGGCGCCTCCTTCATGAGGGAAATTCCCCCATATTGAGGTGTCAAAAATGCATCATTTCTTCTAAATATCTCTCTTTTTTAACTAATAACCTTGTCCTTAGTCAACTCTTCATCTTATGTGAGTATTTACTCATTTTTAGGGGGATTTTCTTTATTTCTTCCATTTGTCTCCTCCACACATTTGGATGAATCTTATTGGCCCATAGGAACCTTAATTTAAAATTTCGAAAAAATCTTCACCCTCAGGATAAGGCCTCTTGAACAGATTATACTTGATTTCTAATGCACCTTCTGAAAATCTTTTTGAACTTCTGTTTCGGGGGAACTTATTTTAATAAGAAGAGATATTTTTCCATCCAAAAATATTTAAAAACTGAATTACCACTCTCTAGGCCAAACCTAGTAGAAACAAGATCTTTTATATTTCTGAAGAGGGATTTGACTATAGGGGAAGATATTGGACATCCTGAGAGGCTGGGGAGGAATCTTACAAAAACAACTATGCCTCCTTTAGCAAAAATAATGAGGATAATGAGAGGTTGTTTGTTATGCAACATGTGGTTAATGTTGTGTCTGGAAATGATGTAGTAGCATGTAAGGATGATGTATGGTATGTTGATTCAAGTGCTTTGAACCACATGACAAGTCATGGTGGTGAGTGGCTCAAGGATGGTCTAGCCAAGGTAAAAGAAATTAACCTAGCAGGTTTAGGTGAAGACCTGAGGTCAGTATACATTGGAGACGACCTCTCTGCTGAGGAAGAGACCAAGCTCAACACTCTACTAATAGAATTCCAGGATTTCTTTGCCTGGAAGTACACGAATATGAAGGGTGTACCTCCCGAAGTAGTCAAGCACACCATTCCAATGGTTGATGGAGCGAGATCGGTCAAACAAAGGCCTTACCCTATGAACCCAAAGTATTCCAAAATGGTCTAGGAAGAAATAGATAGACTCATTGATGCCAGATTCATCTACAAAATAGAGCACACAAAATGGGTATCACCCACAATGATAGTGCCTAAGAAGAATGGGAAGTTAAGAGTGTGCATGGACCTCAAAAAGGTCATTGTTGCCACCATACGAGATCATTATCCCTTACCCTTCACGAAGCTCACTATACCGCAATTCATTGAACCCATTGAAATGCCAATTTTGGGTTAGACATGGAGTTATCCTAGAACACATTGTCTCCCGAGATGAGGAAATCCACACGGACGATAGGACACATTGTCTCCCGAGACGCTCGAGATGAGGAAATCCACATGGATGAGGAAATCCACACGGATGATAGTACGGTGCGGCTCATCACATTTTTTTGAAGTAAATTTTAATATTTACTAATAAAAATATTATTTTGTTGATTTGTGTTGATGATTTGCATGTGGATCATCGATATGGCAATTGGAATGCATGTTATTACTATTCAATGGTGGATGAATTGACGTTGTGGGGGAATTTCATGAGTTTAATGCTATTTTTTCGTATTTTTTATGGTTTAAAATAAGCATTAATGGAACTTTTTACAAAAACACCATATATTCTATTGTGGATATTTCTAGTAGAAAGGATTCCCTAAATTTCTAGAATTTTAAGGAATTTTTTCTTAAATTTTTTGAAATGTTTTGAGCATTTTTATGGTTAAAAATGTATTTTTTAATACATTTTTGCAGGTTTTTCCGTGGGTATGAGATGAAATTTCTGCCAGTTTTCTGCTGAAATGCAGTAGGGGGCAACATGTTGATGCATTGAATGCTCTCCCGTGTGTAAAAGCACATTTTTATTAATATTAATCATAATTAGGATTAATTATGATTAAAGAGATTAATTAAAAGTTAAACTCACTGATTAATAGAGAGAGAAGAGATGCCGTGGTGAGAGAGGAGTTGATTTGGAGAAGAAGGAGAGAGGAGAGTGGAGAGGGAGACCTCCTCTCTCTCTCCCACACTATTGCGCACGAAGGGAGGGGGGCGCTGTAGGCGGCAAAAAAAATTTCCAACCCCCCATAAAATTGATTATATAAGCTTTAAAGATTATTAGTTTTTTTTAATTTTTTATTTTTAAAAAGAAATGAGTTTTTAAATTCCAATAAAAAAAACTTTTGAAATCTATTCAAAAAAGCTTGGAAAAAGCCAGAAAAAGATGAGAAAAAAAAAAACTCTAGAATTTTATGAAAATTTTTTCTTGGAATCTTTTGGCTTTTCATCTTTCGGGAAACCTTTTGGCTTTCCGCATTCCCGAGAAAACTTTTGGCTTTCCGAATTCTGGAAAATCTTTAGACCTTTCGGATTTCGGAAACTTTTGACCTTTCACGTTCCTTTTTTTTTGTCTTTTCATTTTCCCGAAACTGTTGGCTTTCCGTAATATGGGAAAACCATTGGAATCCCAAAGTGTTTTGACCGTTCATATTCTAAATGCGTTCCGAGTAAATTAAAAATTTTAAAAAATTCCTGAAAATTAGTGAAAAATTAGACAAAGGTTTTTTAAAATTTCCAGAAAATGTGGGGTTGGTGTTTGGCATGTGGTGTGTTCATTCGGGCACCCGTGACCATTCAAACTCCTTTAAAGATATATTTTTTGACCCAAAAAATTAGAAAATCCATTAAAATTGTAATTTTTCATTGGATTTGAGAATTGGAGGCCCTAGAAAATTAGGGAAAACTAGGAAAAAATCATGATAAATTGTTTTTCTCGAGAATTTAATATTTTTGAGGGTTATTTAATGTTGAAGTACGTTTTCTCGTGCTGACATTAGATAGATGCGGGTTATTCGCATATTATTAATACGATTATATCTCGTATTAATGGATATTTATGTTTGGATTAATTCTAAACGATGTATTCATGATTTTTTACCATTGTTTAGCCATTCTTTTTGGACATGTTCCTTAATTTCTTTTGATGGCTATAATTTACGTTCAAAGTGTGTTTCACCTTTGACACTTTTCCATGATAATTTATTTTGGCACTTATCAAAGTGTGGATTGTGCTTAATTTCTTAAGCCTACGACAAATTCTATCATGGGTCAGTTGATCGGTTTGTTTCGGTGGATTTTTATTGGATGTTTTCCAAGTTTTATATGGACTCATCAGGTTCTGTCGCCTAGATCACTTGTGTCTAGGGGTTTTTTATTGAGTGCTACACACATGTGTTTCACTTTCTTACTTTGGAGTTTTATTTGAACAACACAACGTTCATATACTCCGGGGATTGATGAGTTGGCCACCAATTTTAATGCTTCTTTTAGCATGATTTATGTCCATTAGATGGTATGCATTGATTTTTATGATCAACTATGGTCTTTATGGATTCGAGGAGCTTCTATGATTTTATCCATGGTTTATAAGGATCTTTTGATCTTTTGGATAATTTCATGTGCCTTGAAGGTAGCATTTGCCTTTGTTTTTTGCACATAATTTTGGAGTATATTTCTTATACTCTTGTATATATTCCAACTCGGATACCTAGTTGCTTATGTATCTAGGTGAGTTATTTTTCTACCCTAACTTTATTGTGTTTTGGGTAGTTATCATTAGAAAGGCGCCAATAATTCAAATTTTTTTTCTAATGATGTACTCGATAAGGATTATTCCTTGATGTAGTCTCAGGTATATAGAGACAGGTTATAGTATGTGAAAGTCTGGATAAGGCCATCTTATTCCTTTTATACAAGATTTTATTCATATTTTCCTAGACGGCATACAAGGGAGTTTCAAATTGTTAAGGTATGTATGGGTGGTATCATGGTGGTATGGGACGCTAGTGATCCCTCACATATATTATCTTATGGGATAATTTGGGCTCAAGATTGTTGCTTTGCTTACATCACTTAGCATGTTGACCTCCTCAACATTCAAAGATAATCTTATTTTCTAAATTCACTAGAAGTTATAGTATGGGCATTCTCTAGATAAACTTCTTTTATCTATAGCTTGCATGTTTTGATGAGGGTAATCTCATCGACATTTTCACTTGTTGAAATCTCTTTCTTTAGAGTACAAACAAGTTTATCTTGTTGTGTTCGGATAAGGAAATTTGGATTCTTCCTTTCTTGGCATTTCTTTCTCTAGTTCCATACTTTAGGTGATTTATATAGTCAACCTGTTTACGGATGGATATATGTGACTCATCGAGACGTTGATGACTCTCTATGTTGATATGGGTAACTCGAGACGTCGATTATTTCATATGCAGATGTGGATATGTCGGGGCACCGATGAATCCCTGGTTTCTGCTGTTATAATGCCACGTTTTCCTACTTTATTCCGAATGGTTTACAACGAGGAAGTTACTTTGAATAGAAAATCATCATATTGAAAAAAATATCTTCCAATTATAGAATTTGCCTATAATAGTTTTAAATATACGGCTATTGGTTTTAGTCCGTGCATACTTATGTATGGGTATTAACCCAGGGCACCTATTGATGTCGGTCTTAAGGACATCGAGCTTGATGCATCGAGGGATTTCTTGTGTGATATGTAGGAAATGCTGACCGAAGCTCGGGATTCTATCAGGAGTGCTCATGATAGGGCACGGTTTTATGCTGATAGGGGACGCTCATCTCGGTCTTTTGAACCAGGAGCATTGGTTTATTTTAATGTTCCTAAAGATTCTCAGACTTTGTCAATGGAAAAATGCTTGAATTTATCTCCTAGATATTGTGGTCCATTTTCGATTTATACATCGGATTGGCACGGTTGCGTTTGAACTTAAAACTACCTACACATGTTAGAGCTCATCCAGTCTTTCATATCAATAGGTTGAAAGGGAAACTGGGAGGTGAGGATAACATAGTTACTCCTCAAGAACTCGTTGAAGTTGATTATTTATCCTATATTCCACATGAACCTGACAAGGTACTTGAATTCAGGGAAAGGAAACTTTGTAGTTAACTAATCCCTGAGGTTAAAATTAAGTGGAAAGATAGGGAAATTGAGGATTCGACTTGGGAGTCGGTTGAGATTGTTTAGCGCAGTTCTCCTTCAAAACATTGCAAGAGTGCAATGTTTTGAGAGAGGGGAAGTATGTTATATGTACATTATATGTGCTATGTTATATACACATTATGTGTGCATATACTAGGAGGCTAATCCACATTAGGCTTGTGAGCATGGGAGCATGGGAACAAGCTCTAGTGGAGCATGGGTTAGGACTAACCTTAAGGGTTAAGGTTAGGGTCAGGCATCCAAGGGTCACACATGAGGAATGGAAAGTCGAGTCACTTGAGGGCCCTCCTATATAATAGGGACATGGGGCACACTCAAGGGGGCTTGGGAGCTTGGAGCTTGGAGGCTTGGAGGCTTGGAGGCTTATGCTATGGTCTCTTGTGTAGAGGTCCATATCTATTCATTTACCATTTCACACTATAGCTACATGCTATTGGATTGAAGTTATACCTCTTGATGATAAGGGACATCAAGGTAGAGGTATGATGTATTTCATTTATAATTCATGTGTGCATCCCTTGGGCTCAGGGGTGGTTGGGTGGTTGAGTTTATGCCTGATTTATGCATGTTTATGCATAACAATTATCTAGAGAGATCTTAGGGTTTTAACAGTTTCCTGCTTTATTCCGAGCAACGAGGAAATTACTTTGAGTATGAATTCCTATGATCATTCGCAGTCTAATGGGCAAACAGAGCGTATGAATCAGATTGTAGAGGATATGCTTCGTGTGCATATGTGTATAGAAAAGCATCAAACTGGGAAAAATATCTTTCAATGATGGAATTTACCTATAATAGTTTTAAACATACAGCTATTGGTTTTAGTCCGGCACCTATTGATGGAATTTATCTATAATAGTTTTAAACATACGGCTATTGGTTTTAGTCCGGCACCTATTGATGGAATTTATCTATAATAGTTTTAAACATACGGCTATTGGTTTTAGTCCGGCACCTATTGATGTCGGTCGTAATAAGGACATTGAGCTTGATGCATTGAGGGATTTCTTGCGTGATATGCAGGAAATGCTGACCGAAGCTCGGGATTCTATTAGGAGTGCTCAAGATAGGGCACAGTTCTATGTTGATAGAGGATGCTCAATTTGGTCTTTTGAACCAGGAGCATTGGTTTATTTAAATGTTCCTAAAGATTTTCAGACTTTGTCAATAGGAAAATGCTCGAATTTATCTCCTAGATATTGTGGTCAATTTCGAGTTATACATCGGACTGGCACGGTTGCAAATGAACTTAAACTACCTCCACATGTTAGAGTTTATCTAGTCTTTCATATCAATAGATTGAAAGGGAAACTGGAAGGTGAGGATAGCATAGTTACTCCTCAAGAACTCGTTGAAGTCGAAGAATTATTCTATGTTCCACATGAACCTGATAAAGTACTTGAATTCAGGGAAAGGAAACTTTGTAGTTGACTAATCCCTGAGATTAAAATTAGGGAAATAGAGGATTTGACTTGGGAGTCAATTCGCAGTTCTCCTCCTTTTCATTGCGAGAGTGTAATTTTTGAGAGAGGGAAAGTATGTTATATGCACATTATGTGTGCATATACTAGGAGGCTAACCCACATTAGGCTTGTGAGCATGGGAGCATGGGAGCATGGTAACAAGCTCTAGTGGAGCATGGGTTAGGACTAACCTTAAGGGTTAAGATTAGGGTCAGGCATCCAAGGGTCACACATGGGAAATGGAGAGTCAAGAGTGCGAGAAATCTGCATTGGCTACATGAAAGCCAATAGTGACAAGATATTCAGAAATCTTGTTAGACCATGCTCTTGGTGCTTGTTTTAAGCCATACAAGGCTTTCTTCAACCTGTAAACATGCTCGGGGTGACTCACATCCTCATAACCAGGTGGCTGCAACATATACACCTCTTCTTGCAAATCCCCATGCAAGAATGCATTCTTTACATCCATCTGATGTAAAGACCATTGCTTTGACACAGCCACTGCTATCACAACTCTCACTGTTGCCATCTTGGCAACAACTGGGCTGAAAGTTTCCTCATAATCAATGCCATATGTCTGCGCATACCCTTTGGCTACCAATCTAGCCTTGTACCTGTTCCCACTTGCATCCAATGGTTTTCTTGCCTTCAGGCAATTGCACTAAATCCTAAGTTTCATTTCCATATAGTGCATCCATATCCTCATCCATAGCTTTCTCCCAACACACATTTCCAACAGCCTCATCAATGCATGTGGGCTCTACAACCTGCATAACCTTTGCCATATATGCATAGTGATGTGCCACATAACCATCATAGGTAAACCTCTGCATTGGGTTTTTCACTCTCCCAGATCTTCGCAACTTTTCATTCATGGCTTCCATAGCCTTCTTTATACCAGGTGTTCTCATAGCTGGGATCCCAAGCTCCTTCTCAAGGCTCATTGCGCTGAGCCACTAGACTCTCCATCGCGCTGAGCCACTAGACTCTCCATCAACATGAGAATGCCCTACAGAAATGTCAGGCATACCAAGGGGCTCAACCACTTTCTCTTTTCCTTTACATGATGTACTAATCACGTTTGCAGGACTGGTATTATGATGCAGCCTGCCACTCCATGGTCTATCAACAGACCCACTAGATGAGGACTCTCCTGGTCCACTCAAAGACTGTGATTGCTGACCTGCATTCTGTGCAACCACACTTCCACTCACATCAGCCCCAACAGCTTCTTTTTCAGTAGCATACCAGCTGCTCATCTCATCAAAGACAACATCCCTGCTTACCTTCAACTCACGTGTAGCAGGGTTATAACACCTGTATCCCTTTTGCTCAAGGGAATATCCAATAAACACACATTTTTCAGCTTTTGGATCCAGCTTAGTTCTCAGCTCATCTGGCACATGCACATATGCAATGCATCCAAAGACTTTCAGATGAGACAAATCAGGTTTTCTGCCAGTAAACCTCTCCTCTGGAGCTCGGGGGGGTCACTATATGTAAAATACCCTATCGCGTGCGTTCAAGGCCTATATTTTAAATCCCTTATTTGTGAAATTTTTAATCTATATAATATCCCCTTTTCTTTATGAATCTGTAAATTTTTTTGAAAAAATTTTAAATCATACCCTTACGTAAATATATTTCTGTAAGTTTCATAAATTAAAATTATGCTTCTGTTGAATGCACGTGATATTCACATTTTTTTGTGAGTGACCCCCCCGAGCTCTGGAGTTACATCATGTATGGCTGCAGTTGGAGTCCTGTTCATGATGTATACTACTATAGAAACAGCCTCAGTCCAATAGCTATGCGGCATATTCTTCTCTTCCATCAATGCTCGCGCAATCTCAGCAATGTGCCTGTTTTTTCGCTCAGCAGCTCCATTTTGTTGTAGAGTGTATCTGCATGTAAACTGTCTCCGAATACCATTCTTCTTTAAAAATTCAGAGAACTCATTGGAGAAGTACTCTCTCCCTCCATCTGACCTTAGGCACTTTACATATTTCCCTGTTTGCTTTTCAACCAAAAACCTGAAATTCTGAAAGTGAGTGAACACCTCACTCTTCTCCTTCATGAAATATACCCACACTATCCTTGTGTGGTCATCAATGAATGTCACATAATACCTGCAGCCTCCCATAGACATGGTCTTCGTAGGACCCCATACATCTGAATGCACAATATCTAGTGCATTTCTGCTCACATGTTTGTTACATGGAAATACATACTTTGTTTGCTTTCCAAATTGGCATGCTTCACATATTCTCTGTATACCTTCCACTTTAAACTTTGGCAGCCCTGTCACAATTCCTTTAGTCTGCATAGACTTCATTCTCTGCACATTCACATGTCCAATTCTTTTATGCCAAATGTCTGTGTCTGCAACAATTTCTGAACCATTTGCAAACATCGCAGCACTCATTTCAGGCATGTCTACATTCAACATAAACATTCTGCCCACTCTATTGTCTTTTGCAACCAACCTGCACTTGTCTTTAAAGTCTTCAACATAACAACCTTCAGGGTTAAACCGAACCTACAAACCCTGCTCAATTATTTGGCCAACTGAAACCACATTCTTTGTTATGTTCAAAACGTGAAGGACATCTGCAAGGTCCTTCAATTTGCCATCCTGCATAGACATTGGCACATCTCCAACATGGGCAATTGGATGAGCAGTGTCATCCCCTGTTTCCACAAAACCTGGTCTTTCAAGGTTTTTCATCTCCTTGAACCACTCCCCATGACTTGTCATGTGGTTCGAAGCACCTGAATCCACATACCATACATCATGTTTTTGTGCTGCTTCAACATTTTCAGACATGGCATTCACGACATGCTGCATAACAAACAACCTTTCATTATCCTCATTGTTTCTGCTCGAGGATGCATAGTTGTTCTGCTGCACTTTTCCATTTTGCATGTCAGCCTGCTTCTTATAACATTCTGCCTGCACATGTCCAGGCTTACCACAATAAAAGCATTCACTGCATCATTATATTGCCTTTGCCAATTTCCACGTCCTCTTTGACTCCCCCTGCCTCTGAATTTGCCTCTTCCACCTGTGTGTTGTTGATGTTGTTGTTGTGTATTCTGGGACTGTTGTTGCTGCTGCTGCTGGCCATAATTCTGATTACCTGTTCGGCCACCTCCTTGACCGCGTCCACGGCCTCCTCTACCTCGTCTTCCACCTGTGTGTTGTTGATGTTGTTGTTGTGTATTCTGGGACTGTTGTTGCTGCTGCTGCTGGCCATAATTTTGATTACCTGTTTGGCCACCTCCTTGACTGCGTCCACGGCCTCCTCTACCTCGTCCTCTACCTGAACTTGTGTAGAAGGCCTGTTGCTCTGAACTGTTTTTGTTTTGTGAAGACTGTTGGTCTTCACCCAAGCTCTTTTCTTCTATAATCAGCATAGATACCAAATCTGTAAAGTTGGGAATGTTTTTCGAGTCTGAATAGACGTCTTGAATGCCTAGTATTGTGGCCCGAGACCACGTAGACAGACTTCCACCTTATCATCATCATCTACTGACACACCAATAGATGCAAGGGATTCCACAATACCCTTTATCTTCAATGCATAGTCATTCACAGACATGCTCTTTTTCTCCACAGTATGAAGTTCATTCTTCAATTGTATCTTGCGTGCCTTGGTATTCGTTTCAATACCAAGGTGTCCCACGCCTCCTTGGGGGACTTGGCATCCTGAATGTGCCCAATCATGGTGTCCTGTATACTAATGGAGAGCCAATACATAACTTTCTTGGCTCCTTGGTTCCAGTCTTTAAACTCTTTCACATCTGTAGCAGTCGGATTTATGTCCGGTATCTCCGGTGCCTCTTTATGCTCACCTTCTATGTAGTCCCAATAGCCGTTTCCCATCAAGAAATTCGTCAACCTGAACCTTAAAGCATGGAAGTTGTTCTTATCAAACTTCTCAGCCACAATCTGGGTTATGCCATCATTTGACATCTTGCCAGACACACAATTTTACCAGAAACAACACTCTGGTTTGTCCTGCACAAACTGCTGTATTTTCTGCAGCGGTACTGTAGTACTCTCAAATGTCAACCAACCAGTGACTTCAATATGCATACATACACCCAATGGCAACTTTTGCCCTCTTTGCAGCAATCATAGTGTCTGCATAACCAATCTGTCTTCCTGCAGTTCTTAAAACAAAGTTCTGCAGAGAATCGATGACTTACCCGCAGTGCTCGAAATCGCCTGCTTTTTGAAAAACGGAGGTCTAGACGCGCCCGAACTGTGATTTCGGCCCTAAAAATTTAGTCCAATAGGACAGTATAGTTGCCCTATAGCTTTACTCCCGTGAAGAAAGCTCCTCAATTAGAGATCGTTTGTCGGTGTCTCCTGTAGAGCTCCTGACAAGGGTGTAGTCTCACCAACACAAATAGGGAAGAGTAGTTGAAGCTCTTACCCTTGTACCGCTTCCTGTGGTTCTCTTGCTTGCAGCTCATCCCTTAGCACAAACCAGGATCTGATACCATGAAAAGATGCAGGGGAGAAGAGAGCTTGAGCTCTTGCAATCACACACACACTCACAAAACCCTAATAGAGAACACACAAGGTGAGAGGCTGAAAATCTTCTTCTTCTTCACTCAACACTCAACACACCATATACACGATAAGAGTACACATAATATGAAAGGTACTCAACCAATACATACAAGGGTTCTCTATAGTGTGAACCCAATTAAATGAGCTGGTGCTATAACTATGCCAGTCTCTAGAATGGCTGTCACACAACTTGTCATCCCACTGGCCGCATATCACCCAAGATCTCACCAACCATGCCAGTGGTGTAAGTGTGGGGCCTATCCCCCAGGCGGGTCATCAGTAGATGAGCTCGATATCTCAACAATGATGAGGATTGCAAGGGTGAGCTTCAAAAGAATGTATTCCCAAGTACAACTTCAATCACTTGCCCTCCACAATGCTTAAACATGTGCCTCTTCACAATGCTTAAACATGTGCCTCTTCACAAGAGCATATGGCATACCTCATATCACTTGCATATCAACATGATCAATGGTATATGTCTTCATTCCATAAAATCATATGAAACCATAACATGATTCATACATGTCATGTGACATATCATAGCATGGAAATGGCTATGAATGGCATCTACAACTTTCCAAAACAATGCTGAAAATGGATCCAAATCCCCAAATTTCTTCAAGAAAATGACAAGAATGCTCAAATCTTGCTTAGGGTTCTCTTAATGCTTCAATTGAGGATATATGGTTGCATATGGTCTGCATTGACTCATCATATAACATGTGTATTTGACCAATGGCAAGAAATTAGGGCTATTATTATAAACTTCCCAATTATTATCACTTAAGAGTTTGAGAAATCAAAGGAATCAGCTAATGTAGAGGCTTAACCAAGCTTATTCATGAATAAGCCACATGATGCAATCTTATCTCCATGGAACCCTAGGGAAGAAAAATGTAGCCTGTTTTTTGCTCAAGCGCTACTAATTCCCACAAATGCTAGCCATTATACACTTTATCCTATGTAACAAGATCCACACAAGAGTTATTAGCCATAGCAAGAGCGATTGGACTGAAAGAAGACCAACTATCAAACCAGAGATTTTGCGCAGCTCGCGGGAGAAGAAAATCTATGATTCGGTGCCGTTTCTGTCCGTTGGACTATTAGAAGATTTCGTTTGAATTCCACATTGATGCTTCAAGACTCCAAGATGAACAAATGTGCTTCCAAGATGCCCTAGAATAGAAAATGTGAATGGGAAAAAAGGGGAAGATGAAGCACGTCCACACTACACATGAGTTGTCCATTCCATATTCACTTTGGCCAAAAATTTATCTGCCTATCAAAATTGATCCAAAAGGGCTCAAATTTGAGACAAATCATATCCAAATGCCATGGCCAACAACCAAGATCACCATTGCCCCGATTTTCACATCAACATGAGTGATTTCTCCATGTTTGCACCAAAATTTTCAAGAAAATCTTGGAAATTTCAAGAAACTCAAGAAAGATCAAGACAATCAAGAAATCCAAGAATTTCTCAAATTTTCTTGAATCTAAGATGGAAATGGATTAAAGACATGGCTTTGATACAATGAAAAAAAGTAGCATCTAGATTATTCTTGATTTAGCCTAATTAGCCTTGGATTAGCCTAGATTAAGATGATTAGTCTAGGTTTAGAAAGAGAAGAGAGAGTAATTGAATATTGATGATTATCAAAAGGTACCCAAAATATGGTATATGTGAACTATATACATGACCCCCCTTTCATAATATCATAAGTGTTGTCCATGGGCAAGGTCAATTGGCCTTGGGCCCATTATTTATATAAGACCATTCCACTTTATTACAGCTATGTTGCTCAAAGCCTAAGAAGAACACCTGCTTTACTTCTAGCTTGCATATGCATATGTACAAATGTACAATCCAACAAGCCCCCCATGACATTTTTGACATCACCATACATCATGCACACAAATGCTTCAAGAAACACATATGTACAATTTAAACAAAAAATATTTCCACGCGCATGTGTGTGTGTGGAGAGAGAGAGAGAGAGAGAGAGAGAGAGAGAGAGGTGATAAATATCTTTATCAATTGAATTGATGTTTGAAATGAACAATCTCATCTTCAACTAAGTAGGAGGAATGGAAATGTTGCATGTTTCCATCTATAGATTATGGAGTGTTTGTGCATGTAAAAACAAGCTCCCCAAAAGATATTTTTCTAATATCAAAACGTATTTATTTTCTTGATGCACGCCTAAATTTGGATTTTAAAATTTTCTTTTGTAACACTAGAAAAATATTCATACATTTGTTTGATACTTTTTAAACCATTTGTTTTTTGAGAATCTAGGTTTGAAATTTCATATTCGTTTCGTTCTTTTAAAAAAAATCATACATTTGTTTGATAATTTTTAAACCATTTGTTTTTTTGAGAATCTAGGTTTGAAATTTCATATTCGTTTTGTTCTTTTTTAAAAAATCCATACATTTGTTTGATACTTTTTAAACCATTTATTTTTTGAGAATCTAGGTTTGAAATTTCATATTCGTTTGTTCTACTTTCATTATGCACTCAATAAATGCATTTTATATTTAAAAAAATCTCTAGAATAGGCAAAGGAGATTCATCACTCATAACATTATTTAAATTTTCTCTAATTTGTCAATGTGAAGGTCGCAAGGCAAGTGTGTGGTGGCATATGGCAAAGCTTGGAAGGTCACATGATCATGAAAGGGAGAGAGAATTGACATCTTTCAATTAAAAAGTCCAATTGAATATTTAGAGACATATTGAAATTTGAGCTTTAATAATGATATAGGAATGGTGTTCTTTTTTGCACTTCCAAAGACATACAAGCATGCATTACAAAATGAATAAAAAAGAGTCATCATGAGAACCAAGCCGGCACATATAATGCCTGTGTTGAATAGGGAAACAAAAGTGTAAATGGGCCTATTTTAGCAAGGGAACTAGCTTTGAGGGATCCTACAAAGGCCATTAGCACCAAGCTTTAGTATTCTTTTACAATACCTTGACAACTAGAACTGTGAGCTATGTTAGACCTATTTGGTTGCTTGTGAAACTATGGCCTCTGAGCGTGCATTACTTGGCCACACAACCAAAATTTGATTTGTAGTGATAACATGACTCTACACCAACAAAAATTGTGTCTTTGGTTGTGATGAGGCAATCTATGGGTGGTTATAAACATGCTTCCCTCCCATGGAGATCTCACTCACCCATCCTGGTTGAAGATACATGTCCCCCATCCAACCCACACCCATTTGATAGGAGGGGTATGAAGACCGCAAGTTAGGTTACACAAGGCGCCTAATTCATTTTCATGGGAACATCCTCTTGTACAATTGGGCCTTCATAAAATGTAAAGGGACCTCCACCATGATCAGGAGGTTGCTCCGTTCATAAATGGGCCCTTTGTTTTTTCAACCTTAAAGACGTCTCCGATTAAAGACGTCTAAAATGTAAAGGGACCTCCACCATGATCAGGAGGTTGCTCCGTTCATAAATGGGCCCTTTGTTTTTTCAACCTTAAAGACGTCTCCGATTAAAAGTTCGAAATTACTTGATACATCCAGTCTTGGATAAAAAGCATATTTTGTAATCTAATCTGTCTTTATCTTTTTTCGTATAATTTGGCGCTTTTTTATAATAAAAAGGAAAAAAAACGAAAATGTTGGGTTAAAGAGACTCACATATGATGAATTTGATGTTTCGCCCTCATTCGGAACTTTTCATACTGGACCCCATTTCACCGGAGAAAAATATAATCTTGAAAAAGAATTTATGGGCTCTTGTTAAAAGGCGAACCCATCTTTTTTTCGGAGGGCTGCTTCAAAGTTCATCGAAAGGAATCGATTTATGATCGTCAATGTCGGTACTCTGCATCTGGTGAACATTGCGTCAAAATAAATAATAAATTGGGCCATCCCACGGACCGCTTAAGTGAAGCAAAGTGGCAAAAGAAAATGTTAATTGCCTAGATAATAAATAGACTAGAGATTTGCCGATTTTGAGTCTGTTGCGCCTCACGTTCGGCGCAGTGTTTGAAAAAAACCAGGGTATAGTGTAATTTGCACCTGTAGATTTTTAAAACTACCTTCAAATTTGAAACTTAAGGGTATAAAAACCTGTAGATTTTGAGGGGGTGTAGAACAAAAACCTTCACAATTTTTAGATGAAGGTTTTTTACTTTTGGGAAAATAGTTTTTTTCGAACACTGGTTCGGCGCGGCGCGGGCGATTACGTTTACAGTCATACAGTGTACACCCACTAAAATAACTACATATTAGATTGCTTGTCTAGATCTAGGCTGCTCTTCCGGAAAAGTCCTGCGTGCCAGGTTCCAGAGTCCAGCCCCTCTTTGTTGTCCAAGAACAGGAACCTTCCACCTAAATAAGGTAGGTAGGTCTATGTGATGCTATGGCTACATCATTTCAATCTCCAGCTTCGGGGGACACCACTGCTGTGCTGTATAACACTCAGAGACTCAGCTTCATCTTCAGACTCAGCTCACTAGCTGCTTGCTACTGCTCACCTGTAGCTACGGCGTACATATCTCCTTTCTGAGATGTGATAGACTTACACGTCATGGATCTTGTCTTCTTCACGTCTAAATTCTGGCTTCTCCCACAAGTCCCACCACCACCACCTGCACCGGTCCAACTGTTTTCGTAGTAGTCTGGACTCTGGAGGATATCTACCACTCACCACTGTATCCCTCTCTGAGCTCTCTCCGCCCGCCGTCCACGTTAAAGCAAAAAATATATACATCATGTATGACATTCTTGCCGCCTGCAGACTCTGCAATTGATCACATATAATCCCCGCATCCTGCTTTCCCAGTCCCCCCCATACCCAAGTTCCAGAATCCAACCCTCTGAATGTTCCACACCATTGTCTTTCCGTCCTCGCAGCCTTCCCTTTTGCCTGTGGTCAAGCCCACCAAAATACAAACTGTCTTGGGCATTACAAGCTTTTCCTCGTTACAGGCCCATCTTTTGAGTGTGTTCTCAAGCAAATCCTGGCCTTAGCACTACATCTTCTTGATCTACACCGCTAATCCTGTCAAATCCGGCCTCTGTATTGCTAAGTTCCCTATCGATTCTTGGCCACCGCCCCAGCCAAAAGCCAGTCTTCCTCCTTGGCCCGACCTGCCTCCAGGTTGGGCCTTGCCGCATTCACCTCGCTGTGTAGGTTATGGGTCTCCAAACCAGCCCTACCCGGAGCCCGGATTCTTACACAGAGAGCTCTGTCCTATCTTCATCCATGAACCTTGATCCGGAATTACCATCTGGTTGCCTGAGCAGGATGGGTAAAATAGAGCCTAGCAGTTTAGTATCCCAGGGGAGCGGCCAGCTCTCCCCCGTAACAAGCTGCGCTTTCCCGGAATCGGTTTCACAAATGGGGTCTCTCTTCTCAACCATGAACATTCAATTACAGCCCAGCATTCAATCTCAGGTCAGTATTGAATCACAGGCAAGCGTGCAGTCAGAGCTAAGCCTCCTCTCGCAGAGCAGTTTGGGGTTCCTGCCGTCTCTCGGAAGCCTCTTGTCCGACGGCAATGCCGGAGGAGGAATAGCCACAATGGTGGATCATCGCTGCGTGGCGACGATAAAGGGTGATCAGGACGGCCACGTCTCGTCGCTTGCACTTGCCGGCGATTATCTTTATGGGGGCTCAAGCGCCGGCAACAATATCCGGGTGTGGCTAAAGGCGAGTTTGGTGGAGTGTAGTAGATTCGGTAGCGGAGATGGGGCCGTGAAGGCTGTTGTTGTTGCCGGAGATCGGATACTAAGTGCACATCAGGATCACAAAATTCGCGTATGGAGCAGAACAAGGTCCACTCCCCGCAGGCAAAAACTGGAGGGCGAGCAAGGTGAGGACGGAGGAGATTCACACAAGCTTGTGGCTGCCATGCCCACCGTCAAGGACTATCTAAAGTCTTTCATCCCTCCCAAGAACTACGTGCAAGTTCGGCGCCATCACAAGAGGCTCTGGATCGAGCATGTGGACACAATCTCAATGCTGGCAGTGGGCGGCACTTATACGTCCAATCCCCTTCTCTACTCCGCTTCCTGGGATCGCACCATCAAAGTGTGGAGTCTCACCGACTTCCGTTGCCTAGAGTCTTTCAAGGCCCACGACGATGCCATCAACGCCATCCTCGTCTCACCAGAGGGCTTAGTTTATACGGCCTCTGCAGACGCCAAGATCAAGGTGTGGACCAAGCCAACGGCCGGACAAAAGCAGCACTCTCTGGTGGCTACCCTGGAGGGCCACAAATCGGCCGTCAACGCCCTTGCGCTAAGCCAGGAGGGGTCTATCCTTTATTCTGGGGCATGCGATAGGGCCATCATCGTGTGGGAGAGAGAGGAGAGTGCCCAGCACATGGCTGTGGCCGGCGCTCTGAGAGGCCATCGTCACGCAATCCTATGCTTAGAAATCGCAGGCAATGTGCTTTGCAGTGGCTCTGCCGACCGGACAATTAGAGTGTGGAGGAGAATAGACTCCGGAAGGCTGCACTCATGTGTTGCTGTGCTTCAAGGCCACAGAGGTCCTGTCAAGTGTCTCAGTCTGGCCATGAATGAAGCCTTCGATTATCTGGTCTACAGCGGCAGCTTGGATCATGACATTAAAATATGGTGGGTTGCTCGATCCATGGACGATAAGACGTTGGTTCTCAATGAGCAACCAGAAGAGGGTAATAGACCAATTCCTCAACTACAACCGATTTCGCCATGGAAACATCACAGTGTGTGACTTATTTCTTTTCTTAACGTGGGGGATCTAGCTTCCCTTCTCTGTAAATATTATACCCATCGTTCATGCCGTTTAATTAGGTGCTTTCAGCATTTACCCATGAAATTTATTGGCTTTTTGTTTGTTCGCTGTTCGGCTAGCTCGTGTTATCTTCTTTTTCAACATGTTTCCTTCTCAGACACTGATTCAAGGTGGAAAGCCCATCTCAACGTCTTTAGCGAAGAGCATTTTGTGTCACAGTTTTGCGAGTCGTGTCGAATTTGAAATTATCAAGAAAGTATTTTTTGTTTGAAATTTGAAGCAATATAGAACTTGAAATTATGCCGTGTACCACAATAACACGATTATCATCTTGCTGTGTGAAAGGTGCCTTCGGGCCTCCGCCACTTTCCATTTAGAATGTGGGCAATGTGCACTGTGTAATCCTTAAGACGGGAACTTGGAAGTTTCTGCGTTTCTCTACCTTTATTGTATGAGGTAGCGTCGTCTGCAACTGGCAGGTGCAGGTGGTGGGCCATGATCATCATACATTTTCAACGGGTGAGGACTCAGGAGGCCCAAACGCGTAAGAACTATTTGAAATCTGCAAAGTCCAAAGTTCCAATATTCAAAAAGAGCCCTGGCAAGTGGTGTAAAGGAAGAGCAGAAATTGACCTCTCTCCAATCACAATGATCGTATTTGGATTGAAGCTTGCTACGAAAATGGAACATGTGCAAAGTAAAATCTCACGATAAGTGCTCTTGGGTATTGGAGACTGAAGCAGTGTTCGAAAAAAACTATTTTCCCAAAAAGTAAAACATCGAGTCATCTAAAAATTGTGAAATTATTTATAAAGAAAATTTTCAAATTTTGAAGGTTTTTGTTCGACAACCCCTCAAAATATGCAGGTTTTTATACCCTTAAGTTTCAAATTTGAAGGTAATTTTAAAAGTCTGCACAAGTACAAATTACACTATACCTGGGTTTTTTTCGAACACTGGATGGAAGTAGAAGTATTGTGTTCGAGTCTTGTGTCTCAACAGTGCCAAAGATATTCTAACGAACGACTCGGTTGGGAGGCCCATTCAAGCGTATTGGGAGGAGGTTTCACAACCATTCGCCCAAGACATCCAAGGGGCCCCGGAAAAAGGGATTGCAACTCACACAGGCGGACAGACAGAGTATAAAGTAAAATCAAGCGGGCCCTATGACAAGCTTGTGTTTGGCCTAGTGGTAGAGGTGAAGGGTGGGACCACCGAGTGCAAGGGCAATGCCCAATGGGCGCAATTCATGGCTTTTTTTAAACTGACGGATAGCTTTTCTTCTAGCCTCTACATGTCGCCCATTTTTTTAAGAAATGCATCCGTGATGTGTAAAGCGCCATTCGCGGATTGGTCCAAATAGGATAGCGCCCCTTCCTTGCATTTTTGGACGGATGGTCGTGAAACCCCCCTAAGGCTAGCGAAAGCATAAACTCAAAGTGAATCTCAAAAGTGTATAGGGAAAAAAGTGGGTCCTTTCGATTGTCTAAAGAAGGGTGCGTGATTGGCTGAAGAAGGGGGTGTGTGAAGGTTAGGCTAACAAAAGTGTTAGTGCAAGTTGTAGTTTAGAGAAAAACATCCCATTAGCTTGGAACATAACCAAAAAAGCGGTTTCTTCTCTCCAGTATCTTCGCAGGATGGTTGCTAGTATCTTTGAGGGCCTAAATTTGAAGCCCATTTTGGGCTTTAAGGACCTTTTTGGACTTCAAATGACAGCTTTGAATTTACCAAGCTGATTTTGCACTTCAAAGACCTTTTTGGGCTTCAAATGACACCTTTGATTTTATCAAAGGTTGTAATTAATTCACCAAACCATCAAATTGAAGCCCATGTCAGTCCATAAGTTGCAAGGGTATATATATATATTATTAATGGGTGGATGCATGGTAAGGTGGTACACTTTGGACCAGTAGAAATAGTGATTTTTGGGTTGTGGTTTGCAACTTGGAAATGAACTTTGAATTGGAAAAAAAGCGAAAAATATTTTAAAACTAAGAAAACAAAATGTACATAACTGAAAAGATAGTGGGAGATAACTGAAAGTGGCAGGGCAATTATTATTATTTGTATGCATTTTATATGTGCACTGTCTCATTCGAAAAGCTTAGAGTCAGCAGATCTCTTCTCTCTTCCTCTCCCCCACTGATAGCTGCTTGAGAACATGTCTGCATCTTCGGCGATGGCTAACTTGAAGGGCAACAACGAAGACACCAAGATGGCCCTTCTCTCTCTCTCTCTCTCTCTCTCTCTCTCTCTCTCTCATTGCTCATCAACCTACTAATCGAGCTCCATAGATGTTGGTGGTCTTGAGCTCAAAATATGAGAGACAAGGAGAGTGTGTTTGCTTGTCTAACCAATGTTTTTTGTATGCCAGAAGCGGGCACCCACCAAGTTTCACCACCTGAAGTTAGAGATAGAGCCATTGAAAGAATTTTGTAGGACTTCAGAGGATTTTTCCAAAGTGTATGGTCTTAATCTTGAGGGGGAGGATGCAAGGAGTCTGACTCCAAATGAGGTGCCACCAAAGCATTGGCTAAGAGTGTTTTCAGAGCTCCCCGAGAAAGACAAGAAGGTGATGTTGTGAATGGCAAAGCAGGAGAACTATCTACCCTTGTATACATTATATAAACAGGTTTACCAAACTACACCCTCAAACTATTATGTGGGCCTTCAATTCGCCTGAGGCTACATTTGCCAGGTCTGCATCGGTCTTGTGAAGTGGGCCGTATTTACTAAGTAGTTTGTTAAGAAGACAAGTGTTGATGGTAATTGCACCAAAAAAAGAACTCAGTGGATGTGCGAGGCAGATGTACAGTCGATGTCATCTGTGAAATATGGTGTAACACTATCTCAGGACGCATGCACTCCTTTGGTATAAGGTAGCCTATATGAGGCAAAGGTGGACGTCTTAGGTCAAGTGTAGACATTGGTGGATGACATTCTACTGAATACCGAGTGCAGTAAAGAAGCTGCATTGCTAGCTCTTTGTATAGCAACAACAAAGGTAGAGGAGGCAAAGTGCAGCTTGCATTGCATTGAAGGTGCAATTGAATACCGCACCATGATGCGTCCATCAAATAACATTTCCCTTGATGCACAAGAACAAGCAGAGTGGTAGCTTCAAGAAAAACTTTGCGTCACTAGAGAAGCTCTAGAAAAAGCAAAGGTATGTATGTATATGTGTTTTCTACATATGAAGAAAGTCCATGCCATGTTCATTGCCTCTTTGTCTGTGTTTATAGGCCAATTTAGACCACAAGAATGAGGCTGTGGAGAAAGCATGTGCTAGTAGAGCTTTCATGATGGGTGTGAAGTTAGATAACTCTAGCACGATGATCATTCCACAACCGCCAAAGATTCTTCTACGCATGAGGATAGTATGCTGATTGTGATAGAAAGCTGCCCAGGGTGTGGCCTCGGGTTTGACACGAACCAGTCTGTTGTTGGTCTATTTATATTACCTTGAAAGCATGTGTACCATGCATTTAGCTACTCTTATGTATGTGTTAAAGGCAAGTGCATTGTAGTGGACATACCCGAAGAAGCAAAAAAATGGTGGTAAGGAAACCACTTGGTCATGCCATGCTTGAAAAGAAAGGTAGCAACCTATACTCTTTAACTGGTTTTATTTGATTAGCACTGCTGAGCATTTGTTAATACCACCTTTAAAAGCACTTGCTATATGCTAGCCCGTTTGAAACCAATTGAAGCCCATTTGCAGTGCTTCCAAGCTATTACAATGGGTGTTAGTCTAGTGATTGAAAACCTATTGTTATGCTTCAAACATATAAACTAGTTGTCAATGGACTTAAACCAATAGTCCAAAACCCTTTCAAGTGCCCCTTCTCTTATAAACTTGTCTTCAACCAGTTGCAATTTGTCATACTCTCAATTTATAAACTGGTTGTCAACAAGTTGGTAGCCAGCTATTTTGTCATGCTCTGAATTTATAAAGTGGTTGTCAACCAGTGGTGGTTATGAACCCTTCCAACCCATAAACTGGCTTCAAAGGGGTTGGAAAACAAGGGTTAAAAACCATTAACGTGGCCCAATTTATAAACTGGTTTTAAACCAGTTTTTAAGTTAACTACCGATGTTTATATAACTGGTTGTCGACTTATAAACTAGTTTTAACCATTGGGTTGTAAACCCTCACAACCTATTATATCGTTATCAACCAGTTGGAAACCTGTAATAAAAATCCTTAGGGGTGTTCCAACTTATAAACTCGGAATCCACCAGCTGGACAAACCATCAACCGGTTGCAAAGCTTTATGTTGCAAATCACATGCTTTACTCCCAACCTTGAAATTCATAAATGAATTACCATGTGCTGAAGCGATTTGTGTATGCCTTCTTCTAATCATTTGAAAGATGTGCTGCTATTTCAAAATGTGCAGGCTACACTTCAGCGCCGTCTTTTAGTAGTAGGCAAGGAGGGGCAGACACGTAAGACATGAACATGTTGATCTGAGTGAGGTTGTGGAGCATAGGCTTTTCCATAAACTCGGAATCCACCAGCTGGACAAACCATCAACCAGTTGCAAAGTTTTGTGTTGCAAATCACATGCTTTACTCCCAACCTCGAAATTCATAGATGAATTACCATGTGCTGAAGCGATTTGTGTATGCCTTCTTCTAATCATTTGAAAGATGTGCTGCTATTTCAAAATGTGCAGGCTACACTTCAGTGCCGTCTTTTAGTAGGCAAGGAGGGGTAGACACATAAGACATGAACATGTTGATTTGAGTGAGGTTGTGGAGCATAGGCTTCTCCTTCCTGTAGAGCAGAGGAAACCCCAGAGCAAATGTCTCATGTGAGAAGAGTGCCTGGTGAGTGTTTTTCAATCTCCATCATCATGCTTTCACATGATGAGACCACACTATTGATTCAATAAGTGTTATCATTGTTGGCTTGGAAGAAGGGGAGGGTGATGTCAACAAGGAATCAAAGAGCACCACTCCGATAACTAAGTTGAGTATAGGAGAGCTGTCACCTGTGAGGCATGATGGAAGAAGCTCTCTAAGTGGGCACAATCACATGATGAGACCACACTATTGATTCAATAAGTGTTATCATTGTTGGCTTGGAAGAAGGGGAGGGTGATGTCAACAAGGAATCAAAGAGCACCACTCCGATAACTAAGTTGAGTATAGGAGAGCTGTCACCTGTGAGGCATGATGGAAGAAGCTCTCTAAGTGGGCACAATCACACTGCAAGCACAGAACTGGGCAAGCATGTACTAATTGCGTGACTCATTCTAGGATGACAAAGAAGAAGGGTTTTGATGATCAGGGTGTGCTAAATGTTCAACTGTCACCTGTGAGGCAAGAAGGAAGCTCTCAAAATGGGCAAGCTTGTACTAACCATGTGACGCGTTCTAGGACACCAAAAAGGAAGAGTTCTCATCATCAAGGTGAGCATTATTTATGAGTCATCTGAAAAGACCTAACCACTGTCCTTAGTGCTGGTGGCCACTTATATTTTCTTGTTCTTGTAGAGTTGAAGAAGCTTTGCCAGATGTGACCTTGCACCAACTAGGGAAGAAGAAGAAGAAGAGGAAGAAGAGAAAGATTGATGTTCTACCGCCCTCAAGGGGTGTGCACTCGAAAGAAGATGTTCTGCTCCCCGAGAAATCAGCCTCCTACAGCATTTTGTAGAGGGTGAGAATAGAGAATTCAGAGTTAGAGACGAGCAAGCATCATGTGAGAATGAGAACGAAGCTACTACTAGGCTAAAAGAAGCCAACGATCTAGTTGGTCGAACCTCAAAACCTAAAGGGCACAAGTTATGCTTGTAGCCATCTGTAACAGAACACTCCTCTTTTGTACTCCGATGATCTCCTGCCGCACGATTAATATATTTTAAGTTTCATTTTGCCAGTATCCCTCTACAATCCTCTTTCAAGTTTCAACATAGACATGGATACAAGAAGGAAACAATGCACAAATAGAATTATAGAAGAGACAACAATATTCAATATCAATGGAATTTCAACTTATGTATTCATATATTCCAAAAAATATACATGTTGGTTGCTCTGTGTATATATACACATGGTGAGGTGTCTGTGATGAATTAGAACGAGAACGTGAACGTGTTTGTGATTAGGTTAGCCTTGGACGACAGCTCCTTTCTGCTCTTGACATTTCTTCCCACATTCTTTCCTCTACTTGCCTACTGGCCTCTTGTTCTTGCCTCCGGGCCTCCAGCTCAACCTGTCTCTTAGATTCCACCCATTCATCCACCTCAGCTGTGCACCTCTCAAATTCATTGATAGCAGCTTGGTGGGCTTGAACAAATGACCACAAAAGGGGTCAGTACCAAAGTGATATGGGGCCTGTAGGATGCCAATGAGACTCGTGTTGCTTGTTATTGACCCCATGAGCAACGTATCCCAAGGGGAGTCAGTACCAAGCGATATGGTGCCAACACGATGCCCATGCACCTCATATCTCTTGATACTGACCCCTTGATAAAAATAATCTCAAAAGCGGGTCAGTATATTAAGGATGCCAATGAGACTCATGCTGCTTGGTATTGACCCCGTGAGCAACATGACCCTAAGGGTATTCGGTACCAAGCGATATGGGTTAGTAGGATGCCAGTGGTCCTCCTATTGCTTAGTGTAGACCCTGTTAGCAACATTACCCTAATAGACCGCAATATGTTAAGAAAAGGTGGTTACCATGTGATAAAGAGCTCACGAAGTGCTTGCGAGCCCCTTATCGCACAGTACTGAATTAAAAACATACACTTCTATTTAGGTCAAAAAATCTAAAAATACCTGTAGACACGATGGATGTAGAGGTGATGGCGTTGTCTGAGTTTGGGGGGATTGATGAGGAAGCAGATGCAGTCACAAGGTAAAGGCAATAGGAGGGCACCGTGATAATGTTTCCTAAAATAAATCAAACACATGCAAGAGAGGAGAGGAGTGAGAGCACCTAGCATATTAACGTGTCATTTATGTGTTAGACCTTATAAATGCCACTTATGATCAATACACACCATGAGAGTGGTGGTATGGGACCACATTGGTATTTAATGGCCCGTATCTACCTTGGGAGATTCAATCATTCACATCGAGTTCCCTCCAATTGCCCTTTGCATCGCCCCTATGCATCGCCATCTCCCCTTCTTCAGCTTCTATCTCCACAAGCAAACCGAGGATTTTAATCAAATATGTAGGCATGCTTTTCTCTCTATATCTCTCTCTCTCTCTAATTAAATGCTCACAATATTCATTCTGAACACCCCCCCCCACACACACACACACACACACACACACAACCTTATAGAAAGAAAAACATTCTGCTCCGTCTCCAACAACCTTACAGAAAGAAAAAATTATTAATGAACCATAGCATGCTAAACTGTGATGCATGATCATTTTTTTAAGGCATGGGATGAAACTTTTATTTGAAGGGTTAATTCTATTATGTTGTTTTTTCCCTAAGCATTGCAAGGGGATTTTTCTGTGGCCTTATATGAAGGGTAAAATGTCTTATAAATGCGTGAGGCCTTATTTAATGCCACTTATGAATAGGACACACCACACTCATGGTTCTAAGACCATCATGTGGGTCTAAAACGGCCTGAATCTCCTTGGGAACATTGAGCTTTCTACCCATCCTAAACCCCTAGCATCGAGCTCTTTGCCCTTCCTGTCGTCCCTCTGCATCGCCCATCATAATCGCCATCGTCTAACATATGCCTTGCCATTATCGTCTAACCTATGCCTATGCCTTGCCATTATCGTCTCGTGGTGTTGAGCTCCCCTACCACCATCATCCTCGCCATTGCCAAACCAAGTATCCTTGTAGTGCCTTATAGCTTACTGACCCCCTTATCTTTAAATTGTTATCTGGGTCAGTACGCAACGGGGGCTTGCGGACATTGTGTAAGCCCCCTACTGCTTGGTATTGACCCCATGATCCATATGGCCTCGTATCACCCCCATGTCTCTCCTTTTATACAAGGGGTCAGTACCAAGTGGTAGGGAACTCACAGGCATCCCATAAGCCCCTAATTGCTTGATACTATATTGGGGTCTTTCATTTTGTTATTTCGGTCAGTACGAAGCGGTAAGGGACTCACGGACATTGCGTAATCCCCCTACCTCTTGGTACTAACCCCATGATCCATATGGCCTCGTCTTTACCCCCATGTCTCTCATTTTATAGACAAGGGGTCAGGACCAAGCGATAGGGAACTCGCAGGCATCACGTAAGCCCCTAGTTGCTTGATACTGACCCCTTTTTATTTTTTCTTTTGTTTGGGGTCTTCCATTTTGTTATCTGGGTCAGTACGAAGTGGTAATGGGCTCGTGGACAACATCGTGTAATCCCCCTACCGCTTGGTACTAACCCCATGATCCATATGGCCTTGTGTTTACCCCCATGTCTATCCTTTTATACACAAGGGGCGTCGGATCTTGCAAGCATTGTCTAAGCCCTTAATCGCTTGATACTGACCCCTTTTGTATCCTTTTGTTTTGAGGTTAATAACAAGCGACAAGGGTCTCGCATGCATCTCCTAAGCCCCTTATCGCTTGGTACCGACCCCATGTATATTAAGCATGCTTGTCCTAATCAACTGAAATGTTTCTTTAGGCATGTTGGCTCCTGAGTTGGACATTTTCTTGATATCTGGTGACGAGGCTGAAGTGTCTTGCATAGAAAAATTGTATATGTTCTTATACAATGCACATGCCCAACCACCACTGTGCTCCTGAATTATATGTAATGTTCAATGTAGAAATTTCTTTTTTTAAGAACATTATAAATATTTCTAGGATTGTTCTTGGTGATTGGGAGTAGGATTATGAACATATAGTTTCTCACAACATCGTGACGTCCGATGGTGAACGATACGTTCATCCATCTAATTTTGCAATAGATAGAGTCATGGAAAGAAGGCTTAATCGTTGTCACAGATAGAGTCATGAAAAGAAGGCTCAACCGTTGTCTTGAAAAGATCCCCAACTGTGGTAGTAGAGTAGAGGAGAAATGCCCATTACACTCAAAGAAGTGTCACCTTCTCCAATACAGTTATGAATTTCTTTGTTTTCTGCATCTCCGTACTGAAGACTTTGAGCCCTAGATAATGGATTTACCAAGTAGTCAAGTGCCAATCAAGAATGATGGAGTTGAAGAACAGGTGGCTCAATCCAGTAAAGGAGAGGGCAGAGGCCGAAAAGAAAACGTTTCCCACTAGTACATCCCTTGTCGATGTCAATGTAGCAGCACCCATGAGTATAATCCCTTTGGAAGCCAATCCACCTAATGAGAATGAACAAGGGGACTTGTCACTTCCTTCTTTGCCTAGCTTTACTATGGAAGACCAATGTGATTATGTATTATTAATAGAAATTATGCATTATTTTTATATTCGTGGACTATTGCTTGGCTACTTTTTCTGTAGTCCAGGACTTCAAGTATCTACCTGGCAAGGAGCTATTAAGAGACATGTTCAATGAAGCTAGGACATATGAAAGCCAATTGCCTTCCGAGGAGGAGGTTGTAGTAATTCCAAACCGTCTAAGTTTGGTAGATATGGGCAAATATATAACAACTACCATACATAAAGATAGTAACTCTACGATCCCTTTGTGGACAAGCAAAATGCCTGAGGGTGATCAAAATCAACAGGTAACAGTACTATTTATGACACTTGCTTATAATTGATAGTAAATCCTTTATTCGTATTGAAAGTACGCTCCATGTTTTGTGGTGGATATGATGTGCCATTGAATGCTGAGAAAGTGATGCTGGTGGAGAAACAGTTTGCATTACGGGTGTTCGGTCAGGGGGGCATGGATATCAAACACTAAGATGCCCCTACTACCTATCATACACAACCCAGGCTCTTGTGGCGGCGGCAGGAATAAATGAACCAGAAACATTGCCTCCTTATGTCAAAAGATATCTAATTTAATGAGGACAAGAAAGAGCTGCTGTGTTCCTCCAAAACTATTGTCTCCAGAGGTGCAATTGCTAAGAATAGATCTCCTAGCAAATGAAGTTCAAGATGCGTCGCTATCAAGGCCTCCGACTTGTCATCCCACAACTCATAGGTTTTCTCGTCTTTAGGTGCATAGAAGAACCCTTTCAAAGTAAAACAACCTCGTGCAATGGCATTTCCCCATCCGTCCTTTGTAGGTCTCTTGCAGAGCTCTTTCTCCTTTGTGCATTTGAAGATGTAGAAGTCCGCATTCACTGGATTTCCTTTTTCAATCAGCCTAAAATTGTCTCCTACAAGAAGGACATCACTAAGGGTATCATAGTGTCCTTCGTAGGTGACCGCCTTAATGTTTGCGATGTTAACATCAATGTCAACATTGTCTTCTTCAGTGCAGTCTACCAATGGTTCAAGGGCAATGTAGTCCCAGCTATGAATATGAGACTAATTGCTGCATCTATGCCATAAGTGTTCCATACAATTACTACAATAACATGATAACTGATGCACCCTCAATGTTTAGACAAGCATTCTTTGTATTGCTCAGCTTGCCACCTGTAGCCAAATTTATTTTTGATAAACTTTCTGAGCTAGTCAGTGAACATTTGATTCAATGCCTTGCATGACATTTACTTGTGCATTAAATCTTTCCTCTTATTTGTCTTTCCATCATTAGTGGTTCCACAGTCTATGTCCTGAAAGATCTTCTCACGGTTACAAGGCAACCAACATATGCAAATTCTGCTGGACAAACTATTATGTTTCGAGGACCACAGACAATGCAACTCCCCATCAGACACTTCAAAGCATGGAAAATAGTACCTTCATCTTTGGGACATATCATGGACTCCCATGCGCTTGTGATGCTCTTGTAGGACGTCTCTGCAACCTTGCATCCACCTGGCTGAGAATCCACATTACAAATGACATAATCATATTGACATGCTACCCAAAAGTAGATCCTCTAATCTAATTCAAGGAATCTTTTAAGAATGACATATGAACCTGTGCTATGTAGCAATAAGTGTATCGATCCTTAAGCTTACGCAAAAAGTATTGCTTTAATTTCTCGAAAGCACTTTGATGAACTGGTGCCTGTGGATGCATCTCCTTAAACAAAAAATATAGTTCAACCTGCAATACAAAACCATCGTAATAACAAGTTAAACATTTGGTTTGAAATTGATTTGTAATTATAGGTTCCTAGGTGTATACAGCTGGTTCACCAACCGATATCTTATTGGTTTAACACCGGTATCATATTGTTTCAAAACTGGTATTGTCTAAAGCAAAGATGATCTTTACCTTATATCTAATGCATGTTCCATAGCTAATGTTCCAAACGGTATCATACTGGTACAAAACAATGGTATCATATGGCCACCCCAAGTTCTCCTTTCGGTCTTTACTCGATATCATACTAGTGTTCAACCAGTATAATATCGGCGGTTAGAAAATTTGCTAAATACAGAGTACATTAGAGGAGACCATTCTCTTAAGCCAGTATGATAGTAATGTTTAACCGCCGGCAGCTGGTCTTTTTCCATTTAGCAGTGTTAGTTGTATAGAGCTATCATTCCACAACCGATATCATATTCGTTTGGGAGCAGTATGATACTGGTGAAAAGCTTGTTAAGCTTGTTTTTGCTATAGCCTAAGTGTATACATCTTGTTTTGGATCAAGTATCTTACTAGTTTAACACCAATCTCTTACTAGTTTTACATCGGTTTTCTTGATTTTGTTTATTGCCGCTCCAAGTTGAAAATCGTTTAGAACCATGCCTTACCTTTTGGGGGAGGATGGTTTCTTTTTATTTTCTAGATTTTCCAGTCCTAAACTTTCTCAAGTAGTCTAAGAGCTATAGGTTGACTGACTCAAAATCTAACAATCAGACATAATACACATAGACACATGATAAAAGAAGGAAACAACACACATATAAGGATAATAGAATCATATAAGAGTAGAGAATTTGGCATTTGTCTGTATACCAATTGGAATATCTAATCTAGTATCTAAATCTATACTGAAAGAATATGTAATGTATAAAAGCACACCAAATCAACACAAGTGTTGGAGCACGGGTTGTTGTTTGCTACCTAACATTGATAGAGAAGGTGCGTTGGATGCTTAACATAAGATTTTCTACCAAGGCGCTTACGACATACATTCTTGTTGTTGGGTGAAACACGTGTATGGCTTAACCAAAAATTGAAAACAAGCTCTCTTTCACCTCATCACTGATTATGCCTACTATACGGGCTTGCCGATGGCATGAAGATAATGGCAAAATACCATTAGCAGAGATTTACAAACACTCTCTAGCTACATAGAAATTACATATGTGTATATTCAACTACCTTGAAGCATCTGCAATGTTAAGAGAGGATGTATTTGTGTCGGCACCATTCATAAGTATCATTGGAATAGACCTTTTAAGAAATAGCTCCTCAGAGTTTTTAGGCACTTTCACTACTTCAAGTGTATTTCGTATGCTCTCTATTAGACTTATCTAGTTCCATAGTGGAAAACTACTGGAAATTTCCATCATGGAGTGATGTTGGAGAACCTGAGATAATATATCAAACCTCATCTTCTCGTCTAGAACCTTGGTCCACTGATTAAAGTACTGAACAACGTTATTGCATATTTTTTGACGCTTCTGCTCGTTTGCACCATGACTTGCATTGTGCTCCTGTTCTTCTTGTACCTTAGACTTCATCCTTGCATGTTGTTCTTGCTTCCTCTGCGCATGATAATTCTTGATTGCATTGGCAAAAAACTTTACGCAATGCCATGACTCACAACCCTCTACACATGCCAAGCTTCTACATCTACCTCTAAATGTTTGGGAATCTATGATTGGTGAAAGGTCCATGCGTATGTGTGTGTGTCGGTGAAACAAGAGTAAGGGGCTTGTAATAGGCACACAGAGAGAGAGAGAGAGAGAGAGAGAGAGAGAGAGAGAGGGGTAAACAACAAGGCGGCAATAGGTTTAGGGTACAGAGGAGACGGAAAGAGACAGAGTGGGTAAGCGAAAGAGAGAGAGAGAGAGAGGTGAGAGAGGTGGCGAAATGAGTGCACCACGAGCTACTTGTAACTGTTTTTTGTTTTCAGGCTTTTCAAACGTACGAAGTGTGGGAGAAAATAACTTTTTCAAATGTCTAAAAACCAGTTTAAAAGCCATGTCCAAGACATAGATTTCGAGTCCACCTTACCATGCATCCACCCTAATATGTAATATAAATTGATTTTTCAAACGTTACAAATATTTAAGGTTTCTAAGATTTTGTTGAATTAGGCCCACACGACAGAGGGCTCCTCGTTTAATTTTGTTGCCCTGGCTAGCCGTGTGGAATTGACCCGTCTAGACTCTAGACCAGTGCTTCAAATTATAAATTATCGTCTCCCAAGCTGAGAGCTCCAAGCTCTACTGCTCCAACCTTCAGTCTCTCACAGACCACACCCACGAGTCACAGACTACAATTCATTGCTTACTGCTCAGTCTCCCAAGTTTCAACTTAACTTCCAAGCTCTCCTCTCTCTAAAGTCACGACTCACCAGTGTCCATGGCCCTAGTGTTGCAACCTGCACATGCTTAGCTCGTCAAAGTAGACACTGTAGAGTACCTAGCGCTGTAGCCTGCGCAGTGTGCATCCTTAGCTCCTCGAAGTAGACATTGTGGTGGAGTACATACAGGCTGGCCTCTCATAAGTCGTTGGTGTCTAGCAAGTATTGGGCCCTGTCACCCATGCTCGTCGTCATCTCGACTCTGCGGTGTAGCTAGCCTCTCACAAGCTGAACTGGTAGCGGCTAGCCTCTCACAAGCTAAACTGGTAGTAGATGAATTGATAGTTGCTAGCCTCTCATGAATCATTGGAGACTGGTGTCACCTATGAAATCTTATGGGAGTCGCTCGAACGATGGAGGTCTAATTTTTAAGCCTCTTCTAATTTCATGAATCGCAAGTCTCTAGGGATTGCTAATTTGCCGGGATGATCAAGCAGGCGCGGCGGTAAGTTACATCTTCTCCATCTGCAGGAAGGAGGGTGCCCAGAAAGCCGTTGTTTTCCTCTCCTCTTTTGGGAGGGAGGGGGGCTTCCTTTTCCCTTTGCCCATCGATTTGGGGCTGCAGGTCTACGTTATCTGCTTCAAATTTGGCTTCTTCGCCTTGTTTGGATTTTGCCGGCTCAGAGGATGCTTCATTCGCATCTTGGCCTGGTGTGGCGGCTGTTTTGCCTTTGATTCCGATAGGGATTCCTGTGTAGAAGCCCTCGAGTGAAATAAGCAGGTCCTTGGGTGGAAGCGGGGATTTGTTATAGCCCCCACAGGCGCACCAGGATCGCCTGTCCGATACCATGTAGAATTCATAGAGAACATGATCTCTCATCTCTCTTAGATCAAGACACACAGCAACGTACAGAGACACACGAAGCAGTTATATTCATATTATAAAAGCCTTACATAATATATAAGGGTCTTATGCCCCTTCAGATCTGACACATGGCATCCATTCACACCTCATGATTGACGGTTGGCATTATCATCCAACATATACTAAAGCATTTTAATTTCTATTCATAGGCTACTCACGGGCATTAGCTAATGCTAACCTTAGTGTGAAAGATACGTCCACCTTTGTCTCTCCCATCCCTCCCGCCTACCGTCCCCTTACACCTCCTGCTCGAGAGAGAGAGAGAGAGAGAGAGGCCCTCACCCCCTTGCACCTTTGCCTTCTTCTCCCAATAAGGAAGCTCTACCCAGGGCTATTTCTCTACCCCAAATTTTGTCTACCTCCACCTCCTAGTTGCCCCCTCCACCCCTCGCCCCCCTTTTCTTAGCCTCACCTCTGCCTTGTTTTTCCCTCCCTACAATCGCTTCCACCCCTACTTGTTTATCCCTTTCTTCACATTTACTCACGTAAGTACAAAGAGCCTAATAGATGGAGTTGTCATACATCCACCTCTACTCACGTAAGTACAGAGAGCCAGATAAATGGAGCGGATCGTTGATGCATGCATCCAACCTACAATCATGCAAGAGGGAGAGAGGGGAACAGAGGGGAACAAAGAGACCATCTATGCCTTGAGAGACATGATTTTGCCGAGGAAGCAACATTTGAAAGAGAGAGGAGCGATGTGGGAGCGAGTGTGCAGCAGCAGCAGAGCCTAGTATGTAGCCGAGAGAGAGAGAGAGAGGCGTGCATAAGACACACACTAAACAAATCCCAAAAATCCCTACTTTATAAAGCGCTCAAAATTCCTAAGATTTAAACGTGCTAAGCTCTAATCTTTGAAACCATGCAATATGTATATCATTCAGATTAATAAATAAATTAAAAAAGATATTTTGGGTGCTTATTCATAGGATACTTTTTATTTTCTCTATATCTTCAGCATAATCACGCTACAATACAGTATATGTTCGGTTAAAGAGCCAACGCAATGCTCGTGTTTTAGCTCTTATAGACTACCGTTTCCCTGCTAATAATAAGTAATTTCCACACTCATTTTTTCTTGGTAGAGACATATTTTGTTTTAGTAAATTTCCATTTTCTTCCAACGTTAAGTTTGCTATTATAATATGTGGTGTTTAATTTTTTGAGTAATGTATACTCTTCAATGTGTCTACATGTATGACACTTAGTTCACGTCATTTGGGTGCTTGTAGGTCAAGACATTGGTGCTAGTGCATTAGAAGTAGAAGCAAGCTTTACATCAAAAGAGCCTAAAAGTTCATTAGAAATCCTTTGGACATCTTTTGGGCCCTCTTGTGCTAATGACCCTCATTATTAGCAATGGACCAATGGGACGACAGCAGTGTGCACATTTGGTCTCCTCCAAAAGTAGAGGGCAACTAGGCTTGTCTACCTCATTAATACAAATGTGGGATTCAAAAAGTAGAGGCTGGCCTTCATAAATGGGGGGGGGGGGGGGGGGTAAGTAACCAGAAGTAGGGGGGCTCCATCATTTTCAGTCCTCCCCCTCATTCTCGTGGGTCAAAAAGCCCTTAAAAATGGGTTTTTTTTTTAAAAAAAATTCAAAAAAGTGATTTTCTCCCCCTAAAAACCCAAACCAAACGATATTGTATAAAAAAAGATCTTTTTACGCCTCCATCTTCTCTCTCTACACTCCATTCTCCCCTCCAACATCACCCTACACTCTATTCTCCCCAAAACCGGCAACTCAAATCTCCATAGCTCTCTCTCTCTCTCTCTCTCTCTCTCTCTCTCGTCCTAGAGCTTATTCACACCTACAATAATCTCTCTCTCTCCCTCCCTCCCTCCCTCCCTCCCTCCCTCCCTCTCTCTCTCTCTCTCTCTCTCTCTCTCTCTCTCTACTGTGCATAGTCCTACTACAGCTTATTCACACCTACAATAATCTCTCTCTCTCCCTCCCTCCCTCCCCCCCCCTCTCTCTCTCTCTCTCTCTCTCTCTCTCTACTCTGCTTAGACCATGGAGGGTAGTGCATCTTCGGTCGAGGCCAAGAGGCACAATAGAGTCTATGCTCTTGCACAATGTGAGGGATGAGCACAATGCTTGGCTTGGGATGCATTTTTAGAAAGGAGATTGGGTCTATTTGCAACCCAATGCCACTGACCCCATCGAGTTTGACGTCAAGATGATGTTGAGCACCATTAGAAGGGGCGTCTACTAGGTTTCAAGGACTCAAGGTATGATGGGTTGGTGGCCCTTGTACAACATGTGTACTCAGCACAACAGATGTTTCATTACGGCCCCAACGGGACACTCCTATTTTTCCTTGTAATTGTATGGATTTCTCTCTAGTAGGTTGCTTTACATGGGCTCTTGTTTTCAACCTAATTGTTTGTTTGTTTCCAAATATTTTCTCTTCCAACTTCATTGAGGAGCAGCCTGTAGTACGAAGTTTAACAGGGACATTCTATGCCATTCATGCTCATATAAGGGGGGATGGAATACTCTCCAACATTTCCCCTTCTAACCTTACTCGTCGGAAAGTTTTTTTCTACACACACAACTATGTAGTGCCCACACAGGCCAGCGGGTTTGGTAAGCTGCTTGAAGAAATCCCCTCCCCTCCTCTCTCTAGTACTGAATGGCCAACGCTTGACGTTTGGACTATGATTGCTCTTAAGGAAAAGTTGGCTAGTGATATACAAACCTCTTTGAAGTACACCAAGGCCTCAAGATTAGTGGGTCTTACTTGGGCTTGCCCTCTCTCCTATGCATGTGTTTGCCCACATGTTTTAGGCCTTTGGGTGCACACAAAGGCCCACCATGTACATGTGCAAGGTTGTGGGGGTGTTGAAGATATGGTCAATTTACTTGAGGGTGGGACCTTGTAGAGGGGGCTTGTAGAAGGGGAACACAAAGGGGAGAATTTCAAGTGTAATGTAGTACAAGGTTGTGCAATGTACATGTGCAAGGTTGTGGGTGGGACCTTGTGGAGGGGAAGAACAAAGGGGAGAATTTCACGTGCAATGTAGTATAATCCAGTGTCTCCTTTGATTTCCTTCGATTCTTGCAAGCATGTGCCACTTTGTGCATTCAATTTTATGGAGCGGTAGATGAGGAAGAAGGGAGCATGGATTTCCTTACAAACTGAAGAGGAGGTTGTGGAGCCCATAGCTCTCTCGATATGCTTACCAAATGTGGGGGTAGAGATTGTCAAGCAAAAAAGCATTGGAGCCTATTGAATGTTTGTGATCACCTATGCATCTTGGGATACAAGGGAATCAGCAATGCTTCCTTCAAATTACAAGGCAGGAAGGTAAGAGTTATTTGCTCTTTAAACAAATGTATTTGCTTATAACTATCATAGTTCACTTACAATGAGGTGTGTTCGGATAGGTTGGAAGGCGGCTAGAAGCAAGCACCAAAGTGTCCTCGGATTGGGGGCAGTATGACGTGTTAAAATATACAAGTAAATGGGTGTGTGTGGGAACAAGCCCTTAGCTAGTATGACGTGTAAATGGGTGTGTGCGGGAACAAGCCCTTAGCTAGAGATTGTAAAAGGGAGTCTGTAATTGAGTGGGTAGCAATGAAAAGGTGAGAAGAATCTACTGAATGAGAGAATCAAGGGTAGCATGAGTGAATATAGGGGTGTGGGAAGATTCTAGAAAAAGGTACCCCCAGATGTAGGGGAGGTGGCACAAATCAAGGAGAAATCAGTGGGATTAGATGCTTCGCACCTTATGGATGTAAAAGCTATAAATTGAGGCATTGGCCTAATGAGAAATTGCTGGTTTTTGAGTATCCATGCCTACATTAAGTTATTAAATTAATTTAGCACTAATCTCATCTTAATCACTTTCTAATTACTTACTAATCATGTTGATCCTTGCCTTTGATCCACCATAGCTCATCACATTGCTGCAAAATTAACATGGTATCAGCTAATTTTTATCATCTTGCTAATCATGATTAAGAGATAATCCTCATTTTTAGTCTTTTTCAACTAATCCTATACACCCCTAGTTGGTGGAGGGGCTTGATCTCCCTCCAGCAATCAAATTAGACTAAAAACAACCCCCACGCATTGGACTAGCGCTTCAACGCGTCAAATCGCCGGAAGGAACTATTGATTTTCGCCGATTCGGAGGCACCTTTTTTCTGGAGAAAATCCTAGATCTACACTCCCACAAGTAGAATTAATCTAATTCCTCTCATCCCCAATGGTTTTCAGGGTGCTCTACATGTCTATGATCTCCAATTTTAGAAATTCATCAATGAGAAGTGGCATCAAGCTCTGGATCAAATCTGCGAGTGACTTCAGTAAAACAGAGATTACACATTCAATGTTTGGTCAAATATTTTGTTTTTGGGCTTGATTCTCTACTAGACTAACTGATATTGATGCCTATGAAAGGATTTGAGCTCATTTGAACTCTAAGGCACCAGATCTGGCCTCCTCGTACACTCTATTTTCTACACACAAAACTAGGGATTAATCTCACTAATTAATGATTAATTAGCACTATTCACTACATTTTGGTGCAATTGATGGTTCAAACTTACCATTGGGTATCTGATACAGATCTCTATCACTTTAGATTGCAATTTGAAGTTGGTTTGATATCCCAACCATGGAGCACAAACCAACTATCCTTAGCTTTATGCAATGTTTTGTGTATTCATGCTTGCAAACTTGTTGTAATCATCATTAAACATTAAAGTAAATTGGAGTTGTAAAAGGGTAGACACTGCCCTTAAATCTTGAATTGGATCAAGAGGTAAGACCCCCTTCACATCATCATGAGAATTTCACAAGAAGTAGCTAAGTTCATCGGGGAGCAATTCCATACATGGCAAACAAAAACCATGTATTTGCTCATGAGGAAGAATCTATGGGGGCTAGTTGAGGGAAGAGATGAATGTCCAGAGGATAATGGGGAGAATGAGTGGAAGAACAGAAATGAGAAAGCATTAGGACTCATTACACTTAGCTTAAATTATGAAATCATTCACCACATTGCAGGGATACAACAAGATAAAGATGCATGGGATGAACCTAACAAATTATTTGGCACTTAAGCAAAGAATTCAAAGATAAATCTGCTAATGCAATTCTAGAAACTTGACATGAAGGAAAGTGAACCTCTAACCACACACTTGAACAAATACAAAAGAATCAAACAACTTGCAGCCATTGGGAAGAAAGTAGAAGATGAGGAGGCACTAGTAGTGCTTCTAAAGAGTGTGGACAAGGGAGAGTATGAGAACATTGTGGCAACCTTAAAGAAGGTACCAGATTTGAAGCTGCATGAGATAGAAGGAGCTCTACTAGAGAAAGAGAACAAGGTGAAAGAGAAGAGAGGATTGGACCCAACAACTAGAGAGGAGAAAGCTTTCTATACCCGAGGAGGCCTCACACGAGCACAAGGACGAGGAAGAGACGGGGGAGGAGGAAGGACCTTCACTTGCCACAAATGTGGGTATTATGCTTACTCGGACTGGGAGGCAGATTCGTGACAAAGTCCATGAAAATGTCTTGGAAAGAACCCTCAGGAATTGAGGATTAGCATCGGCAAACTTCATGGAGACTCCTAAGGTAGAGGAGTCAGGATATCTTTTTTGAGAGAGAAAGAGAGAGAAACCCCACAACCCAATGTAACCTATTCCAATAGAGTAAAACCACCTCTGAGCCACCGATGATGTAGCCCATGTGGTAGATGTATGTGTGAGAACTTTAGTCAAAGTTACGGGCACTTGTAGTAGCCTTGGACACATAGAGAGAGAGTGTCAAGGACTATGAGTTAGGGACTTGAGGCACTGGTCGCGGGCTACCAAGTAAGAGGGAAACTTGGTATAGGGTCCAAGGGTGTGCTAGAATTATTCACATGAGGGGAGGTGTTATATGCAAGTGAATGAGTTTGTGCGGGAACAAGCCCTTAGCTAGAGATTGTAAAAGGGAGCCTGTAATTGAGTGGGTAGCAGTGAAAAGGTGAGAAGAATCTACTGAATGAGAGAATCAAGGGTAGCATGAGTGAATATAAGGGTGTGGAAAGATTCTAGGAAAAGGTGTCCTAGATGTAGGGGAGGTGGTACAAATCAAGGAATCTACCGAATGAGAGAATCAAGGGTAGCATGAGTGAATATAGGGGTGTGGAAAGATTCTAGGAAAATGTGTCCTAGATGTAGGGGAGGTGGTACAAATCAAGGAGAAATCAGTGGGATTAGATGCTTGGCACCTTATGGATGTAAAAGCTATAAATTGAGACATTGGTCTAATAAGAAATTGCTAGTTTTTGAGTATCCATGCCTACATTAAGCTATCAGATTAATTGTGCACTAATCTCATCTTAATCACCTTCTAATTACTTGCTAATCATATTGATCCTTGCATTTGATCCACCATAGCTCCTCACATTGATGCAAAATTAACATGACGTGACTTTGGCTCAAGGGACCTAAGCTGGACGTGTCGATTTGGTAATCTCACTGCCTTTTTGGGCAGAGTTTTTGTAATCTCTCTCCATTTTGGAGTTGGTATGTAATCTCACTCTGTTACAGAGTTTTATAAATATATTTATTTTCTACGGTACTTTGGTTTAATGAATGGGCATTTTGGTTTATTGAAATTATGATTTTGTGGTATGGTTGGTTTATTTTTATACAAACCTTCTATAAATACCAAAGGCCCTTTTAGGGTTTTCTTTTTGTTCTAGTGTGATAGGACACAAACCTTCTCTAAATACTCGAGGCTTCTTTTACGTGTCATTTTTTTCTATGCAACCACTAGAGCACCAAAGCACCTAAACAACCCTCCTAATCATAACACCTCTAGATCAATTCATGGACTTTCTACGTGAGATGGACTTCCTTGAGGCCACGCACCTGCACGCTATGTTCACTCGCATGGTTGATTGGACCTCCACGATCCAATTACACTCAGATCTATTTGTTGACATGCTCACCATGGAGACCCACCTAATGCCACATTCACTGGCATTATGGGATGATTTTAGCTATGTCATATTAGTTAAGAAATCCCTTGTAATGACTACATTTGGTACGAACTATAGAGGCAAGGTGTTGGCCCAAGTAGGAATTGCACAATTCGTAGGCCAAACTTGCCCAAGGACATAGCAACAATAGTATTAATAGTAGGGGAGCTATCCATAGCTAAAAAGCGTCGGACAACCCTTGTATCTCGAATCCCACCATCTCATATGTAAACTCTTATATAAATGATCTCTTTCATAATGTTATGTTGCAATCTCTATGAATCGTTGTCCAACTGTATTCCAATCTCTATGAATCGTCTTATGTGGAGTTTGTATATGATTCGTCTTTTTATGTTCAAAGGGGCTAGAGGGGTGTGAAAATGCCATGTATGGGCTTCCTGCACATGCATTTTTCACACACTTATGGCCTGCTTGTTTTCTCATTTATTTGACATTTGTTTAGCAAACACCCCAAAAATTTGTTAAATTGGTTTAATTTGTTAATTTTAGTTTAACTCATGAAGTTTTGGATAACTTAATTAAATTAGTCATACTGTAAAAATTAACATTTTGCATCTTAGGTTTAAATACTTCTAAAAATTTACAGTGTGTTTAGGTTAAAATCCAAAGGGGCCAGAGGGGTGTGAAAATGCCTTGTGTGGACCTCCTGCACATGCCTTTTTTGCAGCCTTCTGGCCCACTAGTTTTTTCTTTTATTTGGAATTTGTTTACTCAAAACAACCTACAAATTGATTTAATTGTTCTAATTTTCTAACTTTAGTTTAACTCATAAATTCTTGGGTGAATCAATTAAATTAGTCATGTTGTAGAAATTAACATTTTATGTCTTAGGTTTAAATATATCTAAAAATTTATAGTGTCTTCAGTTAAAATCCGAAACGAGCTAGAGGGGTGCGAAACGGACCTGTACAGGCCTTCTGCACATGGCTTTTTTGCACCCTTCTGACCCACTTGTTTTTTCATTTATTTGATATTTAAATACTCAAAGCAACCTAAAAATTACTCGAACTTAGAATTAATTTTATAATTTTTAGAATAAATTAACGGCTAAACATCAGTGAACCCTAGCAAAGTCTAAAGAGAGAATGAACCCTTATAGTATAAGTAAAATTTTAAACCATTCACAATGAAGAGATATGTATTTAAACCTAAGATTTTGGGAATATGAATAGAATTGACATGAGATTTTGAGTAATTCAAGTCTTGCATAAAACATCAAAATCCAAAAGGGCCATTACTAATGGAATGGTTAAGAGCCAAACTGCATTGTGTGAACTCTTTGCCTTCGAGCACACCCTCCCACAACAAGTGTTTCAATATGGTTGAGTGGCCTCTTACACTCCTTTTCGCTTCTTCACCTTGACGTGAGACTAAAGTAGGTCTTGGTGCAAACCACCTAACGTCCCTTGAAGAGCATGCAATTGCGAGGACAACTAGAATACTTTGCCAGCATCACTTGTTGATAATCTCTTTTTTCAATACCTGAGAATCCCATTGTTACCATCTCCCACATATTGAATAAATGAGGGCAAGTCCCTGAAAGTTGGTGGGTATCACACAAAAGGGTCCGCTGGGTATGGATTTCCATCAACCCACAAATCCACATTTGTGTGACCACCTTGTCTCCGTACAATCTTCTCTTGTTCTTTGTGAGATGACCCCTTGCCCAAATATGCATACTCTTCCAACACTCGAACATGCAAATCCACCTTGCATCATTGTGATGGCACATTCCCATTAGTGATTTCATGCAAGCCCATGATTCTACTTAGGTGACAAGTCGCACAAATGGACGAGCTCCAGGCGAAGAAAAGAGTTAATAGGTTAAGTAATGTTGGATTAATAGCTCTATGTTGATGTTTAGCCATGAAAGCATAGTAGAGAGAGTCACAATGGCATGAAAGCATAGTATAGAGGGAACGTGAGTATGTAGGCCATATGCTCACAATAGAGAGAGAGAGAGAGAGAGAGAGAGAGAGAGAGAGAGAGAGAGAGAGAGAGAGAGGATTTGATAGTAGAGAGAGAGAGAGGGAGGGATTTGATAGTAGAGAGAGAGAGGGATTTGATAGTAGAGAGAGAGAGAGGGAGGGAGGGAGGGAGGGAGGGATTTGATAGTAGAGAGAGGGAATGTGTGTATGTAGGCCATTAGCTCATAGTAGAGTAGTAGAGAGAGAGAGAGAGAGGGGGGGGAGGGATTTGATAGTAGAGAGAGGAAATGTGTGTATGTAGGCCATAAGCTCATAGTAGAGTAGTAGAGAGAGAGAGAGAGAGAGAGAGAGAGAGAGAGAGAGAGAGAGGAGAGGCTGATTTGGAGGTAAAAAAGGTAGGGTAGAGATGGTTTTAGGTAGAAATTGAGTTTAAAAAATAAATTTTATATATGTATATGGGTTTGGGTTAGGTTTTAAAGCTTGACAATTCAAAAAATATGAATTAAAAAAATCACTATTTTTGGCCCTCACCTGGTTGCGGCGAGAATGATGATGTGGAAAGTGATAGGATAATTTGGAGGCATTTAATGAGGGTGATTTGGTGGGAGAAGTGGAGGCAATAAATGAGGGAGAAAAAGATGTCACATTTAAGGGGATAGAAGAGGTTTTGGGGGGAAATGGAGGTTGAAAATTGAATTTTTGATATATATATATATATATATATATATATATATATATATATATATAAGGGTATGGGATAAGTTTCAAAGCTAAAAACCTAGCAAAATGAAAAAAAATAAAATTCACTATTTTGGGCCCCCCATTATTTACGAGCTTGGTGATGTGTAAAGTATTTGCTACAAGAGAGAGAAAATGACTACTTTAGACCCTAAAATTATAGCCTAGAGAGAGAAAACTATAGACTCCAAGTAGGCCTCCTTATTGCCCTTGTCTCCTTAAGAATGCTTAAAATTAACCTTAATCTCTAAAATTAGGAATCCTTACAAGGCCCAAAAGATGTCCAAAGGCTACCTAATGTAAATCCTTGGATCAAGTAAGTACTCAACTTATTGGCATTTTGAAATATTAATTATATTATTAAACCTAAAATTATGGTTTTAAAATGGTGTTTGTCATAAGTTTAAACAAAGTTATTTGTTTTTACATGTGTTTTATTTTTTATAATGTGACTTACTCAATGTCATCTGAAATTAATCTTAAAGTAAATTGATAAAACATAGTAGTCATAGGAGTACATAACTCTAATTTTATGTGCACATTTTGTAGAGCAAAATGAGCCAACACACACTATTTTAAATGCTCTAAGGTGCTTCACAATTGCCGAATAGGTCAAGAGAAGAGACGATGCATACTCTATTTGACATGCCAAGATGGCTTTAAAATTGAAAATAATGAAGATGATGTAAATGATGATTTAGAAATGGTTGGTATAATGCTTGATAGTTCAACATCGTCTAACAAAGTAGATGTAAGAACTTTCAAACAAGAAAAAATATTATCAAAAGTATAGGAAAGAGTGGGAATAAAAATTCACCTTTCTAAAAATGATTGTGTATAGAAAGGAAGAATGTATGAAATATGCATGGTGTGAAAAATATAAGTAAAGGGACCTTAGGAAAAGGGAAAACGATATACAACCATTCAACTTGGTGCTATTCAAAAGCATATGCACTGAAAAGAACATGAAATGGTGTAGTGAAAATGCCACTAAAATGCCTCAAGATGTTGTTTTTATGAAAGATAGGAGCAAAAAAAGAGTCATAACTTGCATGAAATTAATGTACATTTCCAAGGAAAACTTAGCAATCCTAAAGTATGAAAATTAATGTAATTTAGCATATGCACTAGAAGTTGATTCAATCACTACAAAACGTCAGGGGTAGAATAGCTTTTTCTAGCAACGTTTCAGCAATGCTTTTTTTGTTGGGATGTCGGGGATTTCGTTCGCTGCTCTACAAATTAAAGTACGTTGCTGAGCAGCGTCTTTAGCAACAAAATTTCCCTGCTACACTGTGATTTCGCTGTTGAACAACGAAAATAGCAACGAAATTATGCTATTATTTTTGCTGCATGAAATTATGGAGAGTTATTGGATGCTGAATTCTGAAAATGCATGTCACATACACACAGAAAATGATGTATAGTTTAAAAAAACATCCATTAAAACCCTTGGAGCCATGTTTCGAGCAAAAAAAAAAAGATAGTTGAAAACTTTTGAGAAGCGAAACAATGTCAAGATCATAAATCTATCCCATCTTGTAATAAATCCATATGTGTTGCTTCATCAATGTCTATATCTAATAGAAGCTTATTGAAAAAATGGAGTTCTGTATCAATATCAATATGACTATCATGATCCAATGAAGCATTGTCATGATTGATAGGTCACTCATCATCTTCTTCATATTGTTGTTCCTCATGCTCATCGGTCCCATCCAAAATGTTTTCTTCATCGTCTTCTTCCAATGAGCTGATTTGAGGTAGTACTTACACCTCATCCAGAGATTCGGCCTCCACATCTTTATCTTGAAAGATATGTTTTGAATGAGGGGAAACTTGTATAACATACTACCACTTTAGATTAATTTGATCGGTGTGAAACACAACCTAATATAACAAAGAAAAGAGGTTATATTTTTATTATACTACATCAAGATTTAATTTGGGATTGGTTGGGTTACTAACCTGTTGTTGATAGTGTTGAGATAGTAAGAAGGTATCTTTCTCATCAAGATTTAATTTGGGATTACAAGACCCTCTACACTTAAGAAGGTGGTGTATGACAAACATCATCGATTTCTCCCTCCTTCACATCCCAAGTATGTGCCACATGATGTCTCACCACTTGTGATGAGAGGTAGAGATTAGTTTAAGGCATAGAGAAGCACTCCCAATCCACCACCAAATGGGATGTCTAGACACTTAATCTTCTTTTGACTTTCATATTGGTGTGAGATGAAGATGAATCATCTCTTAGATCCCATGCATATCTTCAAGAATGTGGCAACAAATATTGGGGACCATTTAAATGGTAAAAGAGATACAAAGGGTGCAAGGGATTACTTACAAAACATTGGACATCTTCCAAGTGCATGGCAAATTAAAAGTGAGAGTGGAAAAATAGTCCTACTAAAGGCACCATGGGTATGAGGGGGCACAATAAGGTGAAAAGTGTGATTGCCTCTTTTCGTACACCAACGGGAGTAATGCATTCATTGAAGGGTGCCTTCACAAACACCAAAAAGAAAGGAGAGGAACAATTATATGGCCTTAAGACACATGATTGGCACAAGATATTAGAGGTTTATAAATATTCACTTTTTCATTTTCTCTTTATGATACATAATTTGCTAACTTTCATTTTTTTCTATGCATAGTTTATTCTTCCAATTACTATAGTTGGTTGTGGAGACAAGAAAGTGAGAGAGGCTTTTTACAAAATGGGAAGCTTGGTGAGGTATGAATCTTCTCTTCAATTCACTAAGTTATATTGCTTATTTGGAATTCTTATATGTGAAGCCATTCTATATTGATCACATTTGGTGTATAGGTTCCAAGCTAGGCAGGAATGGCAAGCATCTAGTTGCTCTTCTGAAAGCTCTTCTCTCATCCTTTTGTCTATTGATTGCATCCTTGTATCTCCCAATCCACTTCTCCAACCATAATGGGACTATTTAGAATGTAGAATGTATTCACCCTGTGGCATAATGCTTCATCCAGTCTTCGTTGCATTCCTTTTCCTTGAGGCACATTAGTGATTAGTCTGTCATCCTCCTCATTGCTCCACAATCATGGCATGGAAGGATCTATGCAAGGTAGATGTTTTGAGATATACACAAGAGAGTCTTGCATCAGCCATCCCTCTGCCATGCTTTCTTCTGGCCTTGATCTTTGTCTCACAAAGTCCTTTAAGGTTTTCATCAACCTTTCAAGGAAAATCATCCATTAAACATGAAGAACATCACACAACACCCCTTCATCAACTAAATGCACCACAAGATGCAATTGGCTGGTGAGAATTGTTCTAGGAAAGTTATCCTCGATCATACACACCACCTCAGTAGCATTGAGACGAGTCATCTCAATGGATGTAGGATCTATCTCCTTTAAGGATATGTACCTACATACATAGCAATTATGTGTACTATTTACCACTACATAACTTGTGAGCACATGAGAATTCCAAATAAGCAATATAACTTAGTGAATTGAAGAGAAGATTCATACCTCACCAAGCTTCCCATTTTGTAAATAGCCTCTCTCACCTTCTTGTCTCCATAACCAACTATAGAAATTGGAAGAACAAGCTATGCATAGAAAAAAATGAAAGTTAGTATATGAGCTTAAAAATTATGTACCACAAAGAGAAAATGAATAAGCAAATAATTATATACCTGTAATATTTTGTGCCAATCATGTGTCTTGAGGCCATATAATTGTTCCTCTTCTTTCTTTTTGGTCTTTGTGAGGACACTCTTTAATGAATGCATTACTCCCATTGGTGTACAAAAAGAGGCAATCACACTTTTCACCTTATTGTACTCTCTCTTGGTTAATACCCATGGTGCCTTTGGTAGGACTATTTTGCCACTCTCACTTTCAATTGGCCATGCACTTTGAAAGTGTCAAATGTTTTGTAAGTCATCCCTTGCACCCTTTGTATCTCTTTTACCAATTAAATAGTCCCAAATATTTGTTACCACATTCTTGAAGATATGCATGGGATCTAAGAGATAATTGATCTTCATGTCACACTAATATGGAAGTCGAAAGAAGATTGAGTGTCTAGACATTCCATTTGGTGGTAGATTTGGAGTGCCTCTCAATACCTCAAACCAATCTCTACCTCTCATCACAAGTGGTGGATTGGGAAAGGGAAACTGGGAGGTGAGGATAGCACAGTTACTCCTCAAGAACTCCTTGAAGTGGAAGAATTATTCTATGTTCCACATAAACTTGATAAGGTACTTGAATTTAGGGAAAGGAATCTTTGTAGTTGACTAATCCCTGAGGTTAAAATTAGGAAAATAGAGGATTTGGGAGTCTGTTGAGATTGTTCAGCGTAGTTCTCCTTTCTTTCATTGCAAGAGTGTAATTTTTTGAGAGAGGGAAAGTATGTTATATGCACATTATGTGTGCATATACTAGGAGGCTAACCCACATTAGGCTTGTGAGCATGGGAGCATGGGAACAAGCTCTAGTGGAGCATGTGTTAGGACTAACCTTAAGGGTTAAGGTTAATAGGGTCAGGCATCCAAGGTCACACATGGGAAATGGAGAGTCAAGAGTCACTTGAGGGCCCTCCTATATAATAGGGGCATGGGGCACACTCAAGGGAGACTTGGAGGCTTGGGAGGCCAAGGCTATGTTATCTTGTTGTGGCTTAGGCTATGGTCTCTTGATGTTAGCTTGAGGTTAGGTTATGCTATGCTCTCTTGTGTAGAGGATCATAACTACTGACCTACCATTTCACACTATAGCTACATGCTATTGGATTGGAGTTATATCTCTTGATGGTATGGGACATCAAGGTAGAGGTATGATGTATTTCATTTATAATTCATGTGTGCATCCCTTGGACTTGGGGGTGGTCGGGTGGATGAGTTTATGCATGATTTATGTATGTTTATGCATAACAATTATCTAGAGAGATCTTAGGGTTTTAACAATGATCTCTTAACCTTTAGCATAACCAGCCCATCATCATGGCTAAGACTACCATCTGGATCATCTGAATCTCACTTGCTCATCATCCGGGCATAAGTTGCATTATTCTGGGTATTCACCTGCTTATCCAGGATCTTGGCATGTGAGGGCTTCTCCGGGATTTTGCATCCACTATGCTCCTCCCCAATCTTACCCTTGTTTTGTTGCATTGAAGCATCTTGGAGATCGTTCTCCATGCTGTCCTCCTGCATATCCACTTGAGGAGTCTCGTCATGTGAGGGCATTCCTGGGCTTTCTTTGCCACATAGCTCCTTCGTTGCTGTCTCACCCTCTTCCTCCTCGATGGGTTCATCGCTGCAACCTGTCCTGTGAAAAAATGTAGGGGGGAAGAGAGCTTGAGCTCTTGCAAGCACACACACACACACACTCACACAAGAGAAAACATAAGGTGAGAGGCTAAAAGTTCTTCTTCTTCTTCACACAACAAAAGGGGTCTACTAAGAAGATAAACTGACTAACACACATAATAGATTATATACAAGTGGTCCCTAATGTGAACAAGCTAAGAGGAGTGGGTAGATGTGGACTAGTCGGTGTAATCCAGCTGTAGAATCTTGGCAAAGATATGTTAGTGTCAACACGAAACCCGCTAGTGATGTAAATGTTGAATGGTTATGCAGGTGCCTGGTGAGTGTCAGCTTATGTTAAGATTGACATCTCAACACTCCCCCTCAAGCTCAACTCCAAGCATGTCTCGAAATCTGCAGAGCTTCTCAGCTCCCAAGGCCTTCGTGAAGATGTCAGCGACGTGATCCTGTGTGCTGACGTAGGCCAAGTCGATGATGCATGCCAAGACTCTCTCCCTGATGAAGTGGTAATGTACCTCAATGTGTTTCATCCGCGCATGAAAAATTGGGTTGCTGGCCAATTATATACTGCTAAGATTGTCATAATATATAACAACCTTACTCTCCACATGCAACCCCAAATCAACAAGTAGCTTGCGTAACCAAGCTACCTCACATGCTGCCACCACCACATCTCCTCTATACTCTGCCTCTCTACTCGACAAGGCAGCTGTGGACTGCTTCTTGTTGCTCCATGTGACAACAGCACTCCCCACCAATGAAAACATAAATCCACTAGTCGATCTCCTGTTTGAGATGCTACTTGCCCTATCTACATCTGTATACCCATATAGCTCCAATGGTACACTTGTTCCATAAAACAATGCATAATCAACAGTGGCCCTCAAATACCAGAGTGTGCATCGCACACAGTCAAGATGTGGTTTGCACAGAACCTGCATAAATTGGCTCTCTAAGCCAATAGTGTAACTCAAATCTCGCATGCTGCTAATCATGGACGTAGATCAAACTCCCCACAATCTTCTTGTACATAGTGGGATCCTCCAACACATAATCTGCATTCACACATAACTTGCATTCACACCACTAAACTTGCCATTTTGATCTAATGGCATCGAGATTGTCTTACAATTAGCCATCCCATACTTGGATAACATGTCCATTACATACTATCTCTATGACAGCCAAATACCATCAGGTGTGCAAATGACCTCAATTCCCAAAAAGTAGTGTAGATCTCCCAAATCCTTCATCTCAAACTTCCTTTTGAGAAGACTTTTCACATGCTCAATCTTATCCAAGTTGTCACCCCCAACAATAAGATTATGTACATAGATGGTGATAATCACAATACCCTTGTCACTCTTGCTCACATACAAAGAGTCATTTGCATCTGCCATATGAAAACCAATAGTTACAAGATACTCAAGAATCATGTCATACCATGCTCGTGGAGCTTTCTTTAGCCCATACAAAGCCTTACGAAGCCTACATACATACTTCGGGTGATTTGTATCCTCAAAACCAGGTGGCTGATCCATATACACCTCTTCTTGCAAGTCACCATGCAAGAACACATTTTTTACATCCATCTGATGGTAAACACCAGTCTTTAGCTGTAGCCACCGCAATCATAACTCTCGTAGTTTTCAATCATTTTGTAATGGGGGCAAATGTCTCCTCATCATAATCAATCCCATGGGTTTGTGCATATCCTTTTGGCTAACTACTAATCTAGCCTTGTACTTGCTAATGCTACCATCACTGTTATGTTTCACCTTATACACCCACTTACAGCCAATAGCTTTCTTGCCTTCAGGCAATGGCATCACTGTTATGTTTTACCTTATACACCCACTTACAGCCAATAGCTTTCTTACCTTCAGGCAATGGCACCAAATCCCAAGTCTCATTTTCATACAATGTATCCATCTCCTCATCCATAGCTTTCTCCCAACACATATTCCCAATAGCCTCATCAAAACATGTGGGTTCTACAACCTGCACAGTTTTCCATATAAGCATAGTGATGTGCCACACATAACCATCATAAGTTAACCTCTACATAGGATTTTTAACTTTTAGTCCTTCATAACTTTGCATTCATGGCTTCTAAAGCCTTCTTCAGGTATCCTCATTGCTAGAATCCCAAGCTCCTCTCATCAAGGCTCATCTCTGAGCCACTAGAATCTCCATCAACAAGAGAATGCCCTGCAGAAATATCAGGCATACCAAGGCTCCTCTCATCAAGGCTCATCTCTGAGCCACTAGAATCTCCATCAACAAGAGAATGCCCTGCAGAAATATCAGGCATACCAAGGAGCTCAACCACTTTCTCTTTGCCTTTATGTGATGTACCAACTACATTTTCAACACCGATGTTATGACACAGCCTGCCACTCCCTCCATGGTCTATCAATAGAACTGCTAGATAAGGACTTTCTTGGTCCACTCAATGACTGTGATTACTGACTTGCATTCTATGTAGCCATGTTTCCACTTACATCAACCCCAATAACATCTTTTTCAGCAGCATACCAGCTACTCATCTCATCAAATACAACATCTTTGCTTACCCTCAATTCATGTGTAGTAAGATTATAGCATATGTATCCCTTTTGCTTGAGGGAATACCCAATAAACACACATTTTTTTGCCTTTGGATTCATCTTGGTATGTAACTCATCTAGAAAATGCATATATGCAATAGATCCAAAAACTTTTAATTGAGACAAATCGGGTTTTTTAAAAGTAAACTTTTCCTTTGGTGTTACATCATGTATGGCTATAGTAGGGGTCTTGTTATAATATAAATTACTGTAAACAAAGCCTCATCCCAATAGCTATGTGGCATATTCTTCTCTGCCCCATCAATACTTGTGCTATCTTTGCAATGTGTCTATTTTTCCACTCAGCAATTCCATTTTGTGCAGAGTGTGTCTACATGTAAATTGTCTCTGAATGCCATTCTTTCGCAAAGAGAATTCATTGGAGAAGTATTCTCCACCTCCATCCAACCTTAGGAACTTCACATGCTTTCCTGTCTGTTTTTCAATTGTAACCTTGAAATTTTGAAAATGAGTGAACACTTCACTTGTCTCCTTCATGAAATACACCCACACTTTTCTCGTGTGGTCATCAATGAATGTTATGTAGTACCTGCACCACCCATAGACATAGTCATATGGGTGGTGCTTTCCTATCTGTTTTTCAACTGTAACCCTGAAATTTTGAAAATGAGTGAACACTTCACTCATCTCCTTCATGAAATACACCCACCCATACATCGGAATGCATAACATCTAGTAGATTCCTCCTCACATTTCTGTCATGTGTAAATACATGTTTTGTTTGCTTTCCAAATTGACATGCTTCACAAAATTTATGCATACCTTCAACTTTAAACTTAGGCAGCCCTGTCACAATTTCTTTAGTTTGCATAGACTTCCCTCTTTGCACATTTACATGCCCAATTCTCTTATGCCAAATGTTTGTATCTGCAACAACTCCTGAACCATTTGCAAACATTGCAACACTTACTTCATGAATATTTACATTCAATGTAAGCACTCTGCCCACTCTCTATTGCCTTTTGCAACCAACCTGCACTTATCTTTAAAGTCTTCTGCATAGTAGCCATCAAGGTTAAACTGGACCTGCAAACCTTGCTCAATCATCTGGCTCACAAAAACCAAATTCTTTGTAATGTTCCGGAACATGAAGGACATTCGCAAGGTACTTCACCTTACCATCCTATATGGACAATGGCATATCCCCAACTTGGGCAATCGGATGAGTAGTGTCATCCCCTATTTCAACAAAACTTGGTTTTTCAAGACTCTTCATTTCCTTGAACCACTCATCATGTCTTATCATGTGGTTTGAAGCACCTGAATCAATATACCATACATCATCCTTACATGCTGCTACATCATTTCCAGACACAGCATTAATTACATGTTGCATAACAAATAACCTCTCATTATCCTCATTATTTCTTCTAAAGGATGCATAGTTGTTTTGGTGCAATTTTAGTAAGAGACTAAGGTTATGTAGAAGGGGAAGAGAAGGGTGTGTGTGTGAAGGGACTTAAGGTCCACTAGCTCATCTATTTAAAGGTGGAGCTAGAAGGCTTTTGGTGTGGAGCAAGAAGCCTAGTTGTACAACTTAATAAAAGATATTTTCTTGTATTTTGTGAGTCCCTCTCTTCCACATACTTGATCTAGCATGAGCACCACAAATTCTAACATGGTATCTAAGAATAGGTCAAAATTATCACTTTTTTCTTGTGTGGAGCTGAACCCCTAGCCATTGGAGGAGCTCTAGCGACTCGTAGAGGCAATATCTTGGGGAGATTTCAACTAGGAAAGTGAAGATAACATATGGGCGCTCATACTCGTACAGTCAATCGATGGAGATCTTTATGCGCTGTTGTGGCATTGCCGCCTGAGTGTGCGCCGGCACTAGTTTACTGCATCGCCGAATGTCGTACAGAAATATGACGTCTATAGAGCAGCCCATCATTAGCAATGTGGGCTTAGGGCTTTTGAAGCCCATTGTCTCAGGAGCATCCAGCTCGAATTTCATGTCTAATGGTGCATCCTGCATGCGCTACAACAGAAAAACCAGAGCTACCTCTTTCAACTCCATTGAAGCTCACCATTAAAGCTTCAAAATTAAGCTTTTTCTTGCTCTAATCCTCCCCTCTTTGCTCTAATCACCTAAGTGATCTTGTGAGGGCTTGTTGCTAATCCTATTTGTGATTTTGAAGCGGTGGCCAACCACATGAGGCATTCATGAGCTCATTCTCATCAAGCTCCATCATCAACATTATCTACAACGGACAAAGCCTTTCAAAGTGTGCTTATGAGCACTAATAGTGTTGATTAACACTAATGAGGCTTCTAATCCAACAAAGGAGAGTTATTCCAAAGTGTTTTTAAACACTAAGAGTGTTCTTAAACACTAGTGGTGAATCTAATCACCAATACAAGTGTCATTAACACTAATGAGGCTTCTAATCCAACAAAGGAGAGTTATTCCAAAGTGTTTTTAAACATTAAGAGTGTTCTTAAACACTAATGGTGAATCTAATCACCAATACAAGTGTTATTAGATGCTAGAAATGTGCTCCTAAGCACTAATCGTGTAACACTAATGGTGTTAGATTGCTGTAACACCACTACGGGCGTTACCACACAAGAGGGGACGGCCTCTGGCTCACCACCCAGCCATAGAGGAAGAATGAGGATTGCCCCTCATCCCCCCCAGGCTATATAGTGTGTGGCCTACCGTCCACACTAGCCTGGCTGCCCATGACTACGCACGAGCGTCCTCTCTCACTGAACCTTGGATGGCCACGTCTTTGGCCATCCGGTCTACGTCGGTCCATAGGCGTTACAGCCTGCATGACATTACCCCCCCTTAAGAAGAGTTTTCGTCCTCGAAAACAAACTGGGGAAACCTCTTGGAAATTGCACTACGGCGTTCCCACAGGTAGCTACCTCCTCATCCCTATCTGTCCATTTAACAAGTACCTCCTGGTACACTTTATGTCGGGTTTGTCTATCATGATACGCTAGAATCTTTTCAGGTTCTTGTGGTATCTTTGGTGGCTCTATCAAGTCCACCAAAATCTCTGGAGAAACTGCGTTCTCTAACTCGTGAATTGATTTCTTCAATTTACTGACATGGAAGATAGGATGGACTTGAGAACTCTCCCGTAACTCAAGTTTATATGCTATGTCCCCAATCTTCTTAAGGATTTTAAAAGGACCACAATATCTCGGAGAAAGTTTATCACACTTGAGGAATACAAAGTCACCTTCTACAAAGGTCACCTTTCTATGTCCTTTATCCGCATAAGTTTTAGCGCGATCCTGAGCACTACGAATGCTCTCACGTGCGGCTCTGAGCATATCATTCATATCTTCAAGGAAATCCTTGACAGATTGAATCTTCTCCTTTTCTAGGCCTACAGCCATCGGAGATCTTGGCTGGAATCCATATATTAACATGAATGGTGTAAATCCAGCCGCCAAGTGTTTGGAGCTGTTATAGGCAAACTCCAATAAGGGCAAGTACTTTTCCCAATTAGATTGCTTCTTACTAACATAAGAACGCAACATATCCTCTAGAATTTGGTTAACTCTTTCAGTTTGACCATCAGACTCCGGATGATCTGCCGTACTCATACTCAGAGTAGTATCCAACTTTTTGAAGACTTTCCTCCAAAAATAACTGTTAAACTTTCTATCTCTATCCGACACTATATCTGCGGCGAGTAGGCCATATAGCTTGTAGAGATGTTCAATAAATAGTTTTGCCAACTTTGGCGTTTTAACAATTTTCTTCGTGGCGATAAACATTGCCATTTTAGTTAACCTATCCACTACCACCCACACTGAGTCATTCCCTCGACTCCTCTTGGGTAAACCGGTAATGAAATCCATGGAAATGCTTTCCCATTTTCTTTGAGGAATCTCTAGTGGATGGAGTAGTCCTCCAACCTTAAGACATTCATGTTTATTGACCTGGCACTTACTGCATTTCAGCACATAAGTCTGGACGTCCTCAAACAAACTAGGCCAATAAAACTATCTTTTTACTAGTGCATAGGTCTTCTGAATCCCGGGATGACCCGCACTTGGACTATCATGACTTTCTTTAAGAATTTGGGTCTGAAAGTCACCAATAGTTGGTACACATACTCTACCCTTGTAGAGTAAGTACCCGTCGTCAATGGAGTAATTAGCATATTTCTCCCCCCAATGAAGTTTATCACTTTCCTTTGAAACTGTGGCAGTCAAAAGTGATGAAGGGCCTACGTCAGAGCTCTTCGGCTCCAAACTATACCCAAAAGACACAACTAGTCTCTCCGGACTAACTCTCACTTCCCCTCCCGTTGCACCTTCGGCCAGTCTCTCCGGACTAGCAATCCGTGGCCAACGAGGGAGGTGGTCGCGTGTCTGTGAAGAAGTGCGTACGCGTATAGTGCGCCAGACCTCTGTAAAAGATGGATCGTGCTCACATAAACCACGTAGTGACTCCAAGAAATCATTCTTGAAGACTGTGAAACTAAGTTCGTTAATTTCTGGCATGCGACTAAGTGCATCTGCCACCACGTTATACTTACCTTTCTGGTAATGTATCTGAAGGTCAAACTCCTGTAGAATCTTCGCCCACCGAGCTTTTCTACCCTTCAGTTCATTTTGACTTGAAAGCCATTTCAGACTTTCATGGTCCGTCCGTACCTCAAAAGTAGCACCATATAAATAGTGTGACCACTTTTTCAGTGCATGAACTATCGCTAGTAACTCTCGCTCGTAAGCCGAGTAGTTACGCTGCACAAGATCTAACTTTTTACTCTCAAATGCAATTGGGCATCCCCTTTGCATAAGTACGGCCCCAATGGCCTCATTACTAGGATTTGTTTCCAAAACAAATGGCTCATTTGGATCGACAATAGTCAAAACAGGTGCAGCTGCTATGGTCGCCTTGAGCTTATCAAAGCTTTTCTGTTGGGCTTCCCCCCAACTAATGTTTTTTATTTTTGACCATAACTGGTCAGTCACAACGGGACTGCAATCTTTTCATAGTCCTTCACATACTGTCGGTAGAACCCCGACATGCCAAGAAAAATCTACAGATCCTCGAGATTCTTCGGCGCTGAAATTTAAGAATAGCCTCTACTTTTTCTGGCTCCATCCGCGTACCATCAGCGGATATAATATGGCCAAGGTAGTGAATTTCTGTTTCAAAAAATTCACATTTTCTCTTCTTTGCAAATAGTTTGTGCTCTCGCAACAACTCGAACACTAGACGCAAATGCTCTCTGTGTTCGTTACAGCCTACGTGACAAATGGTGATTTTAATCACCAAACAAAGTGTTTCTTAACACTAATGTGGTCTTAACCATCAAAGGAGGAGGTCTTTAACACTAAGGAGGCTCTTCTTCATCAACATTGGAGGCTAGGCACACACCATAAGTGCCACATTATAAGTCTTCACCATCAACCCGCTTCTATGCTTACCTTGGCAAGCTTCTATGCTTACCTTCCAAGGAGAAATGGTGCAACCATAAGCCGTTGTCTTCGTCCCATAAGCCAAAGAGGTTGAAGTTTTTTGGTTTTTCATCAATAAACTCACTTTTTTTGAGTGGTTTAAAGTTGGGCACATGTACACTAAGTGATCATCTTTAATGGTTTCGTGTATCACCCTTGAGGCTCTTGTTTGTAAGAGGCATAGGCATGTCATAAGCCATATGCTCTCATTTCCCAAGCCCAAGGCATGTTATTCCGCTACATATTCAACATTTTCATCTTCTAAGATGAGTTATAAGGTTGAGCATAGCATCACTAAGTGCTCTACCTTATTTGTCATGTTTTTAAGCATCTCTTGGCATTGTCTTTGTAAGAGGCATAGGCAACATTATGAGCCATGCCCTCACCTTCTTGAGGTCAAGAATGATGTACCTTATTGGTTTGAGCATTTACCTCAACCACTTACTCACTTTCATTAAGCTTGTACCTTCAAACCCTAATGGGTATCATGTAACCAACATGCACAAAAGCTTTTGTAATTATGGAGTAGACACTGCCCTTGACCAATCCATAAGGCAAGTGGTAAAACCCTCCCTTTCCCTTTCCCATATAAATCTACCTCATAACCATTACTCTAAGAAGGAAGGCCCTCATTACCCATGGAGGAGGTATGGTATGCAGAGAAGCATCAAGCATGTTGAAGGAACATCTATGTGCAAACCACTTAAGCAAGGGTGGTAGCCTTGTTTTGATCATTGTGTGAGAATGGTCAAGGTAGAAAGCATGTGGAAGCAATGGCATGTATATCTAAAGTGTCAACTACAAGAGGTCAAGCAAGCACAAAGAGTGGGATGCACCATCATTAAGGTGTACATCTTCATCAACATCAAATAAAGACTTAGATGGCATCATTGTATTAGCCTCTAAGGCTCTAGGAACATAGTTGTAAGTCCCAGATAACCACACCACCATGACATCCTTGTACACCTAATGTTATAAAGGCAACCTATGTCCAATGCCACCTATTCCAAACACTTTCATAGTTGGTATTGAGGGGGGGTATTAACAGACTAAGGTTATGTAGAAGGGGAAGAGAAGGGTGTGTGTGTGAAGGGATTTAAGGTCCACTAGCTCATCTATTTAAAGGTAGAGCTAGAAGGCTTTTGGTATAGAGCAAGAAACCTAGTTGTATTTTGAACAACTTAATAAGCAAGATATTTTCTTGTATTTTGTGAGTCCCTCTCCTCCACATACTTGATCTAACATGAGCACCACGAATTCTAATAAATTTTCCATTTTGTATGTCACTCTGCTTCTTATGCAATCTTCCTACACATGTCCAGGCTTACCATAGTAAAAATAGCCTCGTGTATCATTATGCTACCTTTGCCAATTACCATGACCTCTTTGACTTCCCTGCCTCTAAACTGGCCTCTTCCACGTGTGTGTTGTTGTTGTGAATCCTGGTACTGTTGCTGCTAGTGACCATAGTTCTAATTACTTGTTTAGTCACCACCACCTTGGCCACGTCCATGACCTCTACCTACACTTGTGTAGAAAGCCTGCTGCTCCAAATTGTTTTTGTTTTGTGAAGACTGTTGGTCTTTACCCAAATTCTTCTCTTTAATGATCAGCAATGACACCAAATATGTGAAGTTGGAAATGTTCTCCCGAGTTTTAATAGACGTCTTGAACACCTTGTATTGTGGCCCGAGACCATGTAGACACACTTCCACCTTATCATCATCATTAACAGAAACACCAATAGATGCAAGGGATTCCACAATGCCCTTGATCTTCAAGGCATACTCATTCACAGACATATTTTTCTTTTCCATAGTATGAAACTCTTTCTTCAACTCAATCTTTCGTGCCTTGGAGTTAGTTTCATATAGCTTCACCAAGGTGTCCCATGCCTCATTAGGTGACTTGGCATCCTATATATGCCCAATCATGGTGTCCTATATACTAATAGAAAGCTAATATATAAGTTTTCTTGCTCCTTGATTGCAATCCTTGAATTCTTTTACATTTGCAGCAATTGTATTAATCTCCAGTATCTCTGGTGCCTCCTCATGTTCACCTTCAATGTAGTCCCATGTAGCCTTTTTCCAACAGGAAATTTATCAATCTAAACCTCCAAGCAAGGAAGTTGTTCTTGTCAAGATTCTCTGCAATAATCTGGTTTACTCCTTGATTCGACATCTTTTCTGCAACACAAATTTACCATAAACAACACTCTTGTTTGACCTGCACAAACTATTGTATTCTCTACAACGCTACTATACTGTACCCAAACTATCATAACCAGTGACCTAAATTTGCATACATACACCCAATGGCAACTTTGAGACCTCTTTGTAGCACACAGAGTGTTTGCACAACCAATCACCCTTCCTGCAGTTCCAAAAACAGAGTTCTGTAGTAGTAGAGAATCAAAACTTACCCGACAGTGCTCGTGAATGTGTGCGAACTGAAAAACAAAGGTCCAGACATGCTCGAAACACGTTTTCGGCTTGAAAAAGGGTATCCAACAAACAATATAGTTACCTTGTAGCTTTCCTCCCATGAAGAAAGCTCCTCAATTGGAGTTTGTTTGGCGGTGCCTCCCAAAGAGCTCCAGACAAGGGTGTAGTGGCCAACACAAAGGGAAAAGAGTAGATGAAGCTCTTACCCTTGTACTGCTTCCTGTACTTCTCTTGCTTTCCACTCATCCTTTAGCATGAACTAGGATCTGATACTATGAAAAGATGCAGGGGGGAAGAGAGCTTGGGCTCTTGCAAGCACACACACACTCACACAAACCCTAGAAGAGAACACACAATGTGAGAGTTAAAAAAATCTTCTTCTTCTTCACATAACAAAAGAGGCCTACTAAGGAGATAAAGTTACTAACACACATAATAGAGTATATACAAGTAGTCCATAATGTGAACACGTTAAGAGGAGTGGGTAGATGTGGACTAGTCAGTATAGTCTAGCTGTACAATCTTTGGCGAAGATATATCGGTGCTAACTTCCAAACCTGCTCTGATGTAAATGTCAAATGGTCATGCAGGTGCCTCGTGAGTGTCAGCTCATGTTGATATTGACATCTCAACATCCTGCTCATCCATTCGAGCATCCACAAAGCATCCATCTTGCTCATTCATGCAAGCTTCCATCATGTATGTATCTTGCTCTTTATTTGAGCAAGTATCCAGTAACCATGCTGCTCCTCGAGCTGCATCTTTGGTGTCATGGGGTTGTTAAGCCACCTTTGCTCATGTATATCAATAGCATTATCTTCGATCTCAATGAACAGACAATGAACCACATTATGAGCATGTGCCACTGCTGCATGAATTCGAGGCATTTCCGCGTGCTACCAGTGCCATCTCGGTATCATCAACCAAACTGAAAATATCATAGGTCAAGGATTCTCCAGATGATACACCATGTGCAACTGCAGCAAGAGCCTCCTCTTTCGGATCATCCAGGAAATCTTCTATCAACTATCCATATGATGGAGACTCATCAAAAGCTTGCTCCTCCGAATTGTTGGGCATACAATGGGCATCCTCATGCACATGATTGTCCTCCAACACATTGGAACAATGTTCTCCTAGCAACATCTACTCCAAAGCTAGGCCAAAACCCACCAATCTGGATTGATCATGTAGATGTTGGTATGTAGGAGGTACAAAGTCGAAATCTGGAAACATTTCAGCCCATATGTTCATGACCTCTATTGTCGTGCTTAGTGAGAACATGTGCCATACATCGGGTTCATCATTAGTATGGGCTTCTTCCAGAAGCGATACAACATCATCCTCATCAGAAAGAGGGACAAGTTTCTCATTCAGCTTATGCCACGCACCATCACTAACATGGGAAATGTAAACCATGTGCTGCTGATCATCACTATACTCTGCAAGGACATTCCGGGCAACCAAAATCTCCTCCTTTGGATGGTCAATCTCAACCATATTTTTTGTATTATCATGGCAACCATAGTCAGCTTCTGGATCAGCACCAAAAGCTTTAGAGTCACTCTCCCGGATTGTTGTCCGAGCTAGTGTCTTCTTCCTTGAGGTCTGCAAGTACATGCTTGACATCAAACAAAAAGTTTCCAGTTGCAATCATCGTCCATTGCATATCCGAAAACAAGGAGACTCCTTTGAGGGTGTTGGGAATGCCATTCCAGGGCTAGGCAATAGCTTTGAGAAACTACTTTAGCTTGGATTTCATTGAGAAAGTGGAAGAGCTTTCCTCTTTCTAGATTTAACAAGTCCGGAGCGTTGGATGCAGTAGGTGAGGGTGGTGGAGTGCGGACTGCGCTTTATCCGACTCAGCCGTCTGGGTCACAAGCGGAAGGCCGATTCGCCCTCCGGATTCATAAGCGGAGTATGGAATTTTCGGACTAATAAGCGGAATAGTTATCTACTTCTAGGATTTAGCAAGCGGGGTGCTTGGAGTCGGGGAGTGGGGGTGCAGGATTAGGGTGGCGGAAGGAGGTCGTAATGTGGAATCTGGAAGTTGCAAGTAGTGCAAAATTGCCAGCGTGGAAGGTGGGTGGTGGAGGGTTGAATCATGGCAGATGCGGAGCGGAAGGCGGAAGTGGATGGTGTGGAATCCAGAAAAATGGCGGAACCGGAATGTGCACGTTGATTGGTGGAATGGAATCCGAGTGGGTTGCGGAAGGATCACCAGGGTGGTGGATGCGGGGACAGCAGTCGGGGTGGCTGGCGGAATGACGAGTTGCGGAGTCAGGGTGGCGTGAAACGATAAATCATTGTAGAGTTATCATTTCCGGTAGCGCTTCGGTATTCCTCGTCCTCGCCTGTCAATTGCTGGGATCACAGTAGCTGCTAAGGAATCAGCTGTGCTAGGATTTGATACACATATTTTTGCCTCTGTGTGTTAAGCCGTTGACGCTCTGCTCTCTCCTCGAGTTGCAACAAGTGCTTGACACAACCCCTTTACCTCTTTTCAAGAGCTAATCACCTGGCATGAGATCTATTTGGCCAAGAAACCACTTCGGCCTATGCACCCAATGGCTGGATACAGGGCCTATTTGCAAGGTCTCCCCCCTCAGACCCATTGAATTGGTACCGTCCTTCGCATGACCCCCTCAGTCACTGAGCAAACAAGGCAACTGATACCCTTGAGCCTTTTGCGATTGAGACAATGAGAGCATTTGTGTGGATCATGGTTTGTATTCCCGACTTAGCATCATCCCCAATAGGGTGTTGCAGCTTGGGTTGCTAGCATCGTGGGGGGTTCTCTATCGTGGGTCGCCAAGGTGTTAGCAGCCTTCTTGCCCTAACAGAGAAAACAAAAGAAATAAGAAAAAAGCACAACAAGAAAATCACCATTGTTGCTCTCAGCCAAAACCCATAGTCGTGAGTATTCTTCCATATAACAACACACTCATCCATCTCTCTCTCAACCCCAATAACTGCTAGTGAATGATCTGAATGCCCCCAAAACATAAGGTAGGTGGGCACTTCTAACTCTGGCATGCCTATATCATAAAGTGCACCATTCTACTAGCTCCAACATCCGATGGCACTGATCTAGCTCGGCGACAGGGTGCTGACTGCTTGTGGTTGTCCAGCCCGCCAACATTACTACAATACACATTAGGGAAAAAGGGAGCTCATTTTGGGACCCTGTAAGAAATTCACTATTTTTCGATTTATTTCTCTTCTAAAAGACCTAAAAAATAATAAAATATGGAAACGTGGCTTAGAATTGTCAGTAAGGACTACCGAACTGTCAGTTCAGAAAAGAATAAGATAATCTTTTGTCTAACTAACACGATTTTGCATTAAATATCTCCTTAGTTTTTTTTTGTTTCCCGAAGATTCCGCATCTCTTTTGACGATGTGTGCAGGCCTCTCATAAAAAATCCATCACTAAACTTAATGATTGTATGGATACCGCCACACTTCCACCAAAAAGACTATGAGATTGACAAGTAAACTTTGCAACCTCAGAAGCACAAAAAATGGCCGATACTAGTGAGTCACAATCTCAGAAGAAGCGATTACACTATCTTCACATCGACTTAGAAGAACAATATGCTCTAGCATAAAAAAGACGAAAGGATACGGTGCTGAATGCTCAACAACGGAAAAATATGAGAAGAGAAGGGCTCCAACATATTGACTTATGGTGTGATGGAAGCATATATCCAAAATGTCTAGTAAAAAACTCTACACCTCCATTTGTCAATTCAACCACACTACTGAGGTTTGCGGGCGATGGACAAAATGGACTTCTTGGTTATATTTCAGCACAGTCTGCATTTGCAGAAACATATAAAACAATGTACCTACAAGAAAAAGGGGGCTAGGATTCAAGAGATAGCTATTCGTGCAAAATTGGAGCAGCAGTTTTGCAGAATGAAATTGAGGAGCATTCAAAGAGTAAAAAAGAGTTGACAAGATCAAGAAGGAAGAGAACCGTGCTTGGAGACAGACAACAAAGCAGGAAGATTAAAAACATTGTAAATTTGAAGGCTGGGACTGGTGGATGCAAGCGAAGAATTTAGGAAGCAAGGCTAGTTTGTAATTTTTTATTTTTTATACTAAAAAATGCTCTCAAATGACTATATCTATTTCGTCCATTAATGCAAAACAAGATTGGAAGTGTTGAATAATATAGGCATATTGTGTTGTTACTATAGAAAACTATTGGAGCCTGCAAAAGAAAATATGGATCCCAACCTTCTTCTAGTTAAATAAATGAAAGGATTGCTTTCTTGTGGTGTAGCAAAAGGTTTGATTGAAGAAAAAAAAAACAAAACAATCAAACGCAATGTTGTAGAGGACTTTATATCCAATAATCAAGTTGATGGTACTACAACCCAAGAGGCTCTTGATGTTAGTGGAGCTAGCAAGAAGGGATATAGTTCGATTTTCCATGCGATATCCTCAACTTTGAGAGATCAAAGGATTAAACGAGTTTTACTGCTAAATCCAGCAAACCGTGTGGAAGATAAGAGGTCATTTGAATGAAAGTATAGATGAGTTTATTGGCCAATATATCCATATTAAAGAAATATTTCATGGTGGTAAAGGAACCACTGTGTATGACCCTTAGAACAATATATTTGTAGATCTACAACAACTTTAAAGAAGAATGGTCGAGTTTTATGGAATAACATTTGAAGAGTGCAAAGGCATTTTGAAATTTGTTATCAAACTGGATGAGTGTGAGGTTGTAAAGGAAAAGAAAATGGAAAGGATTACTATTACATTGATGAATGGAGCACTTGATACATCATTGACTGAAGCGAGTTCGAAGTATTTTAGTGTGCAGTCGGAGAAACACATATGGTGGTTAGGCTCATTCCAGGTATGATCATTTTTTGTTTCATACTTGATTTTAGTCAATCATGTTTTCAAATCTTTTATAGTAAGACTTTTGTTTTGTATAATCACAAGTGAAGACAGAAGACCATGAAACACTAGATTGGGTGTTTCACTACACGAAAATACCAAGAATAATTAAAAGACGAGTGCAAGGAGAGAATCTCCATGTTGCAGGAAAAGGTGATTTTCAAGTAGAGTGGCACATAGCGGGGGATCTTAAAACACTTAAGTACATGTATAACGTTAGTAAAGGAGGTAACTCAAAGTCTCCTTGTCTTTACTGCAAAGAATCAGCTCAAGTAATGGATTCCAAATGGTGGAAGAGAGCACCTAATAGAGATAAAGTTGACCCTGACTTCAAGGAACACCATATTAGTGAATTTGGGAATTTCCCAATTCCCATGTTTGAATACTTAAAAAAGGGAGATATGGATAACATGTTTGTAAGTTTCTCAAAACCCTATCATATGACCTATCGTTGGAAAGCGCTTGAAAATTGGAATCTAAAGAGCTATAAAGCGCTCATTTTAGATTAGTGGTGTTCAAGTTATGGTTAATCCAAACTTTTGACCACGTGTCCCAAACTTGTGGGAAATTCCCATATTCCCCAATATGGTGTTAAGGCCATTCTTGACATTCCACTATGTAATGTTCACATATGCACATTGCATGCTCTATGTCGAATTATTGAAAAATTGGTATTTTTGTATTTTGAATTTTCTTGGAAACTGTGTCTCGAAAGAAATAGAAAGGATGCTCTTCATGCATTGGAAAAAGTGTTATCCGATATAGGTCTGCATTGAGGTGATGTTCATATCACAAAGGATTTTAAAAAGTCTACCAATGGCAAGGAGGTACCAATCAAGCCCTCTATTGGTGGTGTTAAGGCAAGAAGATTCTTGTCTCGACCCAAACACAGTAGTAAGCAAGTAAGGCAAGGTAGAACAGTTTCAAGGATTAGTTATGGATTGTGGAAGCAAGTCCATAATGCCGTGAAAGATCATGAGGTAGATGGGGAAGCACGAAATGTGAAGGCAGAGGTGTGGAGGTCTCTTGATCAACTCTTCATGTTCTGTGTCAATGTAACATGGACAAAGAGTGATTACAAGAACTTTGAAGAGACAATTAAACATTTTGGGAAGTCAATGAAAGACGTGTGGACAGCCTACAATATAACTCACTACATGGTAAAGTGATGTCTTCTTCTTTTACTTAAGTGTGATCCTCTTTTCTTTTATAATTTACTATGCATTCTTATGTCTCTGTGAAAACAGCATATCATCTACAACCACCTTCCCTATTTTGTCAAAAAGTATGGATGCCCAGCAATAAAAGTATTTCTTTTGTGAAACATGTGATCTATATTAACAAGCATCAATACATCCATGAGCTACACACAAAAAATTCAATCAATACTACTTAATTATGCTAGACACACTATTGATCCTTACCAATAAGGTACTGAGTGTCAAACGCTTTTAGAAGCTACTGAGTGTGGGAAGAGTACTGAAGTGTCGTACGGTGATGGGACAAATGCAAAAGGGTACTGATCGTCCGTACGGACAAGGAACTGATGAGGATCAAAGACTTTGTACAAATCAGTTCAACTTCAACATAATGTTTGTAACACTATATTCGTGAGTTTGGGAATTTTCCAACTCCCATTTTTTTAATACTAAAAAGGTGGGACTTGGATAACATGCCTATAAGTTTTTCAAAACCATATCATGTGACCTATTGTTGGAAAGCGCTTGGAAAATGGAATCTAGTAAGCTATAGAGCGCTCACTTTGGAGTAACGGTGTTCAAGTTACGATTAATCCAAAGATTTGACAAGGTGTCCCAAACTTATGAGAAATTCCCATATTCCCCAATATGGTGTTTTGTGCTATATTTGATGACTAAATCCTATTACTCCCAAGGCCTGCCAGTCGGAACTCTCTTTTTGAACTTGATTGGACTCTTTTTCTTCCTTGTTGGCTTGATGTCAACTGTCTGTTTATCAATGCTGGCCTCTGTTGCTTATCTGAGAGGGGTATCCTTGTCTTCAGCTATCTCCACGTGTTCTTCTTCTTGGATTGTGTGGCCTGATGCAATCATGGGTGGCTCTCGAAACCTTATGAGCTTGTGTTTTCCATAGCCCTCCAGACATTTGGGCTCCTTAACACCACATGCTAATGCATAAGAAGTGTAAGACAAAAAGTAAGAGGCCCTAGAGGCCTGCTTATTCACATAATCCCCAAATATATTTATGGCGGACAATCTCTCTTTTAAAATGATCTTTTCCTTTTTCCATGGAAGATCATGTCCACCTAAAACCCTAGACAAACATTTAAAGAAGTAAACAATGACTTCTCCATTGTTGCTCAACTGCCTATGGTAAATCAAGACCTTAGCACTGCCTAGATCATGAATATAATGAGCTAAGCTTGACATTTTGCCAAACCCAGCCGGCCTGCTTCCACTTGTTCTCTGGAGGAATGTGTCATCCTCAATTTGTAGCTGCCACGTATCAAAAGATTGGAGTGAGACAATAATACATAACTACAAAACATTTAAACACAAGATAAAGTATTTGATTTGAAGTAATAATATCATACCTTATCATTTTCATCAGCAACAAGAAGTTCATCTTTCCAAAGATTTATTCCTCTCCCCTCCAGTCCAGCCTCTTCTTTAAGCTTTTCCTTATGAAGTGCTGAGAGATTCATAGCTTCCTGGGTGAGTTGGAAGGCAGCTTCATCTGGCTCTTGGAAATTTTCAGCCTCTTTGAAACAAATAGTAAGGGCCTCTGCAGGATCAAAAGTTGTTTCCAAAGCCAGTAGTGAATGGTCATCCTCTATGCCAACCTCCTTGTCAAGCCTTGAAGCCTGGGCAATAAGGGAAATGGCATAGTCCTCCCTCAAATTGAACATACACTCTATATCATGGAGGAAAACATAATCTTTACCACCAATCAAGACACCTGGAAGCATGGGCACTGCATAGTTGCTACTCTGAACATCAAAATCTTCAACTGGCTGTGCTGCCCTAAGAGTTTCAGTCCTCAATTGAACAAGGTCAAGAGCAGCCGCTTGCAGCCCCTCATCCTCGAGGTTGATATTTTCTTCCTGCTCTGCCATATCTGTTGCCAAAGGAATATCCTCTTTTACCTTCGCTACAGATATATCTTCTTCTTTAGCCTCTTGCCCTTGCTCTTCTAGAGATTGCTGATGGAAGACAATGTACATAAGGAATGCCATGGTTTCCTTAAGCACTCTACACTTTCTGGTGTGCAAGTTATAGCTGAATTTATATTCCTCAGGCAGGCTGTCAAATCTTCTATTCACATGGTACCTCAGCCTGTCAATGGAGACAATATGATTTATATGCACAAAAACCTTTTCTGCTTCCACAATTCTTCTTGCCTCTGTCAATTGTTTGAAGGTATCCCAATGGTCTGAAAGAAAATCTCTGTGATGCTCCAAAACAGAGCTCATAGTAAACTCCCTATTGAAAATACTGTGGTATATGTGGAAGTTCCTCTGAGCATTGCACTTGTGAAGAAAGTCAAATAGGAGCAAATCTGGAGATTTGTCCTCTTCTGGTTCCCTTTGTTTTGAAAGGGAAGACTCACCTTTCTGCTCCAGTCTCTTGCTTTTGCCTGAACAAAAATTTATATATCATGAATTCTATATGCTGACATATGCAATCAGGTAATGTATAGGATATCACCAAACAACTCTCTTCATGAGCACACATGAATCACCTGGTGATTGCTGTGGTCTGAGTATAGCAACATAAAAGTCCAGCTTCCTCTTGAAAGGAGGGGCCTGAGAATCAACTGTTCCAAAGCAAAAACTTTTCTCATCATCAAGAAAGAAATCCCCAGGGACATAGAAAGCAAAACAATGAGGAAGAAGTGAAAACCAAAAGGGACAGAAGAATTTGCATGAAAACGCGATGCAGGGCCATTTGGAAAATGCCAAGTACTCTCCTCGCATTTTGTTGCAAATTCTACATTTCTATTGACATCCATCTCCAATCAAATGCTAGGAACATCTTACAATGTTTTGGACAGTAAATGATACTAGGAGGAATTCCCCAGGGCAGAAGAGAACAAAACAAAGAGGAAGAAATAAAAACTAAAACTAATATAAGAATTTGTAGGAAAACGCGATTTGGACCATTTGGAAAATGTAAAGCACTCTCCTCGCATTTTGTTGCAAAATTCTAAATCCTATTCATATCCATCTCTAATCAAATCCTAGGGTGATGTACCAGATTCCTAGGCAGTAAGATTCAAGAATTCTATAGATGGAAGAAATATATATCAGAAAACATTGAAAAGAATATAGATCTCTGACCTTTCTTTTCCTCTTCCATACTGTTGGAGTTGCCCTGGTGATTCTCTTGCTCTCTTCCAAACTTGAGCTGCAACCTAGAGATCTGGCAGTGGTAGTAGTCTTGAGACAGGTTGCAGAGTGGATGGAGTGTGTTGGGTAGGAAGTGATCAGGGAGGAAGGAAAAGGATGATGGGAGGGTGCTGGCAGGGATGGAAGACGGGTAGGGAAGAGTGTTAATGGATCTGATTATGAAATCATGATTGGCATAATTTCCAAGGCAAAAAGTGACTTTCACATGTGTCAAATTTCAAATTCCAAAAGATCTAGGTGGGACCCACACGTGTGAAAAAACAACTACATTTCACACGTGTGGTATTTAATAGCTACTTTATTTGTATTTTGCAATAATCTATTCTCCTAACTCAGCTCTCTTGCATCTCTACCTCCCTTCTCTACACCATCAGCATCCTGACCAACAGCACAGGTTCATCCCCAGCACAGGATACTCATCACCAGCACAGCACACCTACAGATAGCTTCCAGGTCAGTAAGACACTCTATTCCTTCTCTTCTTGTTTAATAGTATATTAGGGTAAGGTACTGATTGATGTGATGTAGCTTAGATATTATGATAAATATTATATGCATTCCTTAGCTTTTTCCACTGCAACAAGGAGAAGCAGGAAGACTTTTTAATTGGGCTTATTAAGTGAGAGCTTGATCACTTCTTGCCTTCTATAGACTCAATCCATCTTGCACCAAGTTGTAAACACACTGAAATGACTGATGGCATGCTCTAGTATGCTGCCTCAAGAATTTGCAGTAAAACGCGAGGAGGGGACTTTAGGAATCTCAAACAGTCCAAATCGCATTTTGTTGCAAATTTTCAATAAAGTAAAATTCTATACAAAAGTGTTTAATTATATATGTAGAACATATTCTTGACAACAATTTTCTATTTATCTATAGGCTGCTCTACATGGTCCAAGCTCACCGTATCATCTTTATTTGGAGAATCTATAATCTGTTGCTCCATCCTGTCGTGTACAGTCTCTTGGTGCTGCTTCATTGTCTCCTCTACTGTCCCTGGAGCATCTGTTTGCTGCTGCTCCATCATCTCCTCAATAACATCAGCAGCAGCAGCAGCAGGTCCTTGTTCTTGTGGCTTCTCCTCATCAGCACTAGGTCCTTGTTCCTGTGGCACCACATCTGCATCATCTGTGCCATCAAGGTGTATGACACCTTGATGACACCACATCTGCATCATCTATGTCATCAAGGTGTATGACACCTTCTCGGACTTTAGAGCTCTCACCCAACTCGACAGTAGCTGGTACAATAGGTTTGGGGGAGGCATACTTCAAAAACTTCCAAATTATATCAGCTCTGAAACTATATACATAGTTCGAGCTGAAGCTATCTTCTCTTATCTGCAATGAGATATGATGATTTAGAACACTTTGTACCAATATCAAATTTTTTGAAGCTAAATGAAAATTATTTTTTCTTACAAGCTCTAGCTGTCCTATCTCAAAATAGCTTGAAAGTATATATTTGGCACTAATCAGCACTCTCCAGCCCCACAGCTACTTGAATCATCTTGTTGTGGTGTCTGGATAGTTGGAAAGATATGTTAGAAATTGTTAATATCTGAACAAAATAAAATTATTCAATAAGTTCAAAGGCATAGCATGAAATAGACATCATCAGTAGAGGGAACAACTTTCTACCTCTAAATCTATTGGCTCTATTGAATCCAAAAGATTGACATTAGGAGGACAGTGATCCAATGCATCTAGAAGCCTTCTAATACAACTGCAATACATATAATCCAGTTAGTGTGCATTAAATCCAAATAATGAAGTTTAAAGTTAAAAATAGCACACAAACCACTTACAATTTCAGCTCTCTGTGTGTGTTTCTAAGAGAGTTGAATAAAAAGCATTGCTTCTGTTGGATGTCAATAGAAGCAAAGCTCCAGTGGTCACTGAATAAGGAAAAAAGCATTAAGAAATCAAAGGCTACAAGAGTTCTCAATCTTGAAGAAGAATCCCAAAAGAAGCAGTCACCCACATACTTGTTATGGTATGGAAGTAGCAAAATATCGACATGATCAAAATCACAGTGTCTGAACCAATTGGAAATATCCATGGGAGTTTCCTTTGGATCTCTTAACTTGAAGGAAATTGCAGGATCAATAATATGAAATGTATGCTGTACAGCATGGTTCAGCCAGCTTCTCATCATGCTACATTGGACAAAACAATAATTAGGGTAAGGTGTAAAGGAGGAGGTACAATAAGGATTGTTTTGCAAACAAATGTAAAATAAAAGACACTTACTAGAGCATTGCAAGAATGATAGTATCTGAGCAACACTCATTCTTATGAGCCAATGCTGCCAAGCATGGTTTTGTCCAGTCAAAATTATTCTTTGAAGTTTCATCTTCAATATGGACAACTATGTTAGGGCCCAGCTCCTGCAACCTTCTCTGTATCTGCAGCTCCATCTGTACAGTCTCCACATCTATAGCAGATTTGGATTCTTCTATTTGCTGCTTCAGTGACTCCTCATAAGCAGCTTTCCCTCTGGTGCTCTTTGAGTGGGTCACTTCAACAACCTTTACCTTATCTACCTTCAATTTCCTTGTAGGTGGAATTAATAATATGTCTCTCATTTTTATGTCCTGCCATTCCTCAGGATGGACCAGCTTGTCATACCTCCATCTCACTCTGGACAAAGTGTTGAAGTCCTTGGCCATCATTAGGACCTCAATGGAGTCTTCTTGGGCCCTTTTATTTGGCAGTTTAAGGGAGTCAAACCTTTTCTCTTAAGAAGAAACGTTTTCTAATTTGAAGCTTCAAAACGGCTACTTTATTTGAATTTGAATTTTGGGGGGAAAATGGAATTTAAAATCTAGCGGATAAAACCATATCATGTAACATATCTAGCGGATAAAACCATATCATGTAACATATCTATGGAAAGCTCTTGATGCGTAGATCACGGATCTATAATCTCCGCTCAAATCGGAGCTTGTATGTAGAAGTTATGGAGGTCCGAAAATTGTAAAATCCCCCCCCCCCTCCCCTTTTGGGGGGAAAAGTGCACCCTTTGACCACTCTTACACCTCTCTTAATCACCAATGGTTTTTGCTTACATGGCGGGCTCCTATTTGTCAAAAAGTAAAAGTTTCCATAACCTCATGGCAAATTAAAGGGCCCAAAAAGACTCCATTGAGTTCCTAATGTAGAGTTACCCTGTGAGCATGGGCTGCTACAAGCATTGCATCTTCAAAGTATTTCTTCAAGTAATCCTCTGCCATTTCCTGTAAGGAAAGAATGGCAGTCCTGTTCCACTTGAAACCAAGGTGCCAACTATCACATATTTCTCTCACTAGTCTCTGAAAAGGAGCCTTGGGGATTGCAAAGCCTATAGCTTTTTGTTGCTTCCTGATCTCCTTTAGCACACCTACAAAATGTTTTAATCTCTTGGACTTTTTCTGGAGCATGCTCATTGGCTTCCCCTTCCTGCCATGTGCAACTCTTCCCTTTGGAGGCACACTAGATTCCTTGATATCTGCCCCAGCTGCTGCTGCAAGCCCTGGCCCCTTGCCAGCCCTCCTTGCAGTTGCCTTGGTTCTTGCCATCACTCTGAAAAGCTGCATACAAAGCAATGGAAAAAGATTACAACCATGGAGAATATGGAATGATAAAATAAGGCAATGACAAATTGGATAAAGCAAAATTTAATAATTTGTAACAAAACGCGATTATGATAATTTGAAATTTCTAACAGCTCACCATCGCGTTTTTCTGCAAATACTTGAAACAACATGCTATTGCATTCCTACAGTGAATTCTTTGTCTTTACAACTACAAACAATATGGATTGAGTTTATGCAAGGAGTATACAGCCTTGAATAGCCTAGAAAGACACAAAATCACAATGATAGGGGTGGATGAAGCAGCAGTTTCATATAATGCAAGCTGAAGAGATGTCAAAGGAGGAAGAAGAGAGTAGACTTGAAGACATGGACAGTCTGATGCAGCCTCCATCACCCAGTGCAGAGAAAGAGAAGCTGTTACAGGGTATGTTGAATCCCAGTTTGCCAGCCAGTGGAAAAAGAGGAATATATGAAGGTAATACATAAATTTCTAGATTTGTTCATTACCTCATATGAAGAGATTCGAGGATTCAAATGTGAACCAATGCCTATAGTATTGAAAGAGGGTGTGAAGCCAGTATTTCAGAAAAGCTGAGAAGAATAAATAGAGAGCTATTGCCCGTGTTGAGAGAAGAGTTGAGAAAAATTTATCCAGTAGATCACTCAGATTGGGCAAATCTAGTGGTCATTACTCCAAAGCATACAGGTGGGTGGAGAGTCTGTATTGATTACAAGCCTCTAAATGCTGCAACAAAAAGCAATCACTATCCTCTGCCATTCATTGATGATGTTTTAGACACGGTGGCTGGGTACGAGAGATATAGTGTATGCGATGGCTTCTCTAGGTATTTTCAGATTTCAATTGCTGAGAAAGACCAAGCTAAAACCACTATCATTACATAGTGGGGTTGCTATTGTTATCGACGAGTAGTACCATTTGGTTTGAAAAATGCACCCTTATGGTATCAGAGGAATACTGATAGATTACTTGCACCTCTTACAGATGATATTGTGAGAGCTTTTTTGGATGATATATGTGTATATAGTTCTCAAAAAGAGCATGGCGATAAATTGGAGCAAGTATTTTCTAAAATAATGATGCAGGTGGACAATTGAATCCTAAAAAGTGTCATTTAGGATGTTAAAAGTGAAGCTGTTGGGTCATATGATATCTCAAAATGGAATTGAACCTGATCCAGAGAAAATAAAGGCTCTTATCTTATTATCTGCACCATCAACATCCAGACAGCTCTGCAGACTTTTGTCCAGAAGGTAAAGTATATGGCGAGATTTATTCATTTAGTATCTCAATTGCTTTATCCTCTTCAACAGCCATGAAGAAAGAACCGTTGCAATGGAATGAAGAATGCGAGGAAGTGTTTGAGAAAGTAAAGGAGGTATCGGGAGGTATTTCCAGTGTAAAAGCCCCAGATTCCTCCTAGGTTTTTTATGTGAATCCATCTTTTGGTTCGGATGTGGTTGGAGCAATTTTAATGCAGAGGAGATGAGTCGAGATACATGAAACCTGTATATTATGCAAGTAGAGTGAAGACAGAAGCAAAAAGGAAATATACAGAGGCTGAATTGGTCTTGTCAAGTCTAGTATATGCTTGCAGGAAGTTCAGATCATATCTCTTGATGAGACCATTTGTGGTTCTGACAAACTATACTCTTCTCCCTCAGTTGGTGAATGGTATTTCGCTCTCAAAAGGTATGATGCGATGGTTGGTAGGGACAAAAATCTGGTATATGTAAAAAATTGATATGAGATTAACACAAGAAGCCACTAATTGTGATTAGACATGAACCAAACTTACATAATCACTTGATCACGACTTGTACCTTATTTAGAGACTCCTCTACCCTATTTTTAGTTGCATGAGTTGCATGAACAATATGCACCAACCATTTGTAGGCTTTACACCAGGGATTTCACTGACGTAAACGAGAACATGTGAACATGTTAATAACATATGTTAATAACATAAAAAATCTTGTGATCACATGTTATATTCAAAAAGCTTTCACAAGGGCCTAAAAAACTTATCTTTGTCGGGCATAAAAAATCTTCTTAGGTGGCCACTGACCTACTATTATGTGA